>NC_138906.1:131370479-131861693 GCF_965231255.1 Vanellus vanellus | reverse complement strand
GGGCTGACAGCGGCTCCCGCCGGCGGCAGCGAGGCCGAGGGAGCGGCGGCGGCCGCGGGCTCCGGGCCGGGACTCGCCGCCTCGGGCGTTGACAGAGGCGTCCCGCTTCGCCGCCTCCTCCTCCTCGCTCCCGGCGGCGGTTCCCGCCAGGCTTTGGCGGCGGAGGACAAAGGCCCGGGGCCCGGCGCGGCCCGGCCCGGCCCCCCGGGGGGTGCGGGGGCGGTGAGGAGGCGCCGGGCCCCCGCGGGGTTTCGCCGCCGGCTTCCCCCCGCCGCCCCGCTGCGGCGAGCCCTGCGCGGGCAGGTGCGGCGGCGGGCGAGGCCGCTGCCCTGCGGCGGGTCGGCGCACGGAGGCTTCTTCAATGGAAGTATGTTACCAGCTGCCGGTGCTGCCGCTGGACAGGCCGGTGCCGCAGCACGTCCTCAGCCGCAGAGGGGCCATCAGCTTCAGCTCCAGCTCCGCGCTCTTCGGCTGCCCCAACCCCCGGCAGCTCTCGCAGGTAGGCACCCGCCACCGGGGTCTGCCGCCGGCTTGGCGTCCCGCCGGTCACCCTCCGGCTAGCCCCCGCCGTGCCGCTGCCGGGCGACGGGCCCTGCCTTCGGTGTCGGTAGGGAGCCGGTGGGGCCGGCGAGGTGCGGCGGGGGCGGGCTGGCGGCGGGGGCGAGCGGCCGGCCGGCCTGCCTGCCCGGCCCGGCCGCCGGTCGTGCCTTCCCCGCCCGCTACCAAATACCGCTGGCGGTGGCGAGAACGTGCAACGTTTTATGGGTTTATGGCTCGTTATTGTCGAGGTTATCTTTTTAGCATCGGCTGTAATGCGAGCGGTGAACTCCTTAGGGCTTATTTCCAGAGCCAGGGGTTTATTTGTTTGTTCTCTAATTTTTAAGCCAGGGCTGTTTTCTAGCTTCTTCAGCTTGGGCTTTCTTTGAAGGGTCCAAGTTTCCTATGGGGTTGCCAAAAGCTGCAGTGACTTTACCAAAATAACGAACATGCGCTGCAATGCTTTATTTGGGATGCTAAGCATTTCGCCCTCCAACTATTAAGACTTGGCAATCTGTCTAGAAAGAGACAAAGATCTTTGGCTTTTTAATTTTCACGGTATTGTTCCCTGCCCGCATTACATCAGTCATAAGATGAACTATACTGTATTTTGTTTCATCTGATAGTGTTGGAAATACTACAAAAAAGGGTCATTCTAACTATCAGGACAAAAGGGAGGTTTTTCTTGTGAACGCTGCCCTAAGTTTCTGAATATGCATTAGTATGGTTTCTCAGTGAACAGTGATAAAATTATATTCTGGCCGAATTCTCTGGAGAAAATTTGGAATTATGGTGGAAAGCATGTGTTTTGGTGGGAAGTCATCTGGTTTTGGCTTCTAGGGATTTCCTGTAACATCTAGATTTAAAGGTTTGTTTCAGCGCTCTGAAATATGTTGTCCTTACAGTTGACGTCTTTGCTCTTTACACATGTAATTGTCTTTGTTGTTTACGTTTTTGGGGTATCTTACTAAGTTATTCTACTTCTTCGTGACTTGCTCTGCTTCATATATGCATATACAGAAAATATAGAGCCACCAGTCTCTCTTGTCTTTGTCCCTGGTTTGGTAGCAGTGAATCTCTGTGTGTATATGAGTGTTAGGCATGTGTATGTTTGGGGAGGAAGGATCAACAAATACTGTGTTAATGATCAGGAACTTCAGTGTATATGGACACAATTATTAGTAAGCAAATGAAGATGAACGTATGTTGACAACCTTCCCTTCCCCGAGTATGAATGTAATAATAGACAAAAATTTGGTTTTATGAGAAGTTACTTTTCCATGTAGAAACTGGGTTAGGATGTTTTCCATTTGTACCACTCCATCTGAGTTGTACTTGATGATGGTGAACTTTCCATACGTATAAGTCTTCTTGAGAGTCCAACCAAGTTTAGCATGTTTTGTCCGGTTCAAATGAGAGACATATCTGTCTTGTTTGAAGCATTTATGGCCTTCTGGGAAAAGCAATAGGCAAAACGGTCAAGGTGATGTAGTCTATTTATTCCATTTCTCCATGCTCTCTGGAGCAGGTGACACATGAAGTGTATACAAGCTTATCAAATGAAATATTGTATTGACATTTAAGTATTTTTTTCCCAACTTTTAAGCTTCTCAATGGATTCCTTGTTTTCTGACCAATATGCCACAGGTATGTTAGAGTGAGTCACAGGGAGAGGTGCTTGAATAACTTGTAAAAAAGTGAAAACTATAGGTATGCTTGACCAGGTAGTATTTCCTTTGAGTAAAACAGAGAAATAAGCCCATGCATTAATAAAAAGGGATTAGGATATTGAAATGAGGAAGCCTTTGCTAACATCGGGCAGCTGCTTAGAGTACAGCTATGTTTTGCTGTCTTTACCTTCTTCATTTCCCTGAGGTCTCCTGCAGATAGCGGGTTGTGAATGTCTACCAGACCTGCAATCACAGGCTGGCGTAAATGACGGACTAAGAAGAATCACCAGTGAGATTAATGATTGTATGTAACTTCTGAACTTAACTTCACCTTGCAAGTCTCCTGGAAGACTCCTAGTATTCCAGTTCCATTGCTGTTCAAAGAGGTCTGAGCCCTTACCGGTCTGTCATTTTCAGTCTTCTGCTTGAGCAATAGGAGTAAAACTGCAGATGCGTATTAGCAAACTCAAGAAGCCGGTACGTACAGCCAGCATTTTACAATTAATACACATTTGGCAGATTTTCTTAAAAAACTGTAAGGTCTTGAAAATGAATTCCCACTTATAGATTAAAAGTTAAATGATTTAGGCATAAGACATTTTAAGCTTATGCTTTCAGCAAGGAGGTATTTTACATGGGAAACACAGGTGAGACAAATGCATGCTACATTAGACAGCATTTAATTGTAACGATGCTAAGCAGGCAAATATTTGTCTCTTTTAGTATATTAACTGAAATTTCAGTGTAATATGTTGTAAAAGTTTCACTAAATGAGTTCAAAATGGGCTCTGTGTTGCTTTTTTAAAGCTTAAATAAAGTGGTGCTGGAAGTGACTGCAAGAATTCTGGTCTACTCCTCTCAGCCCCAGGAAGGATAAATTGTACTTACAGTATTATTAGCAGATGTTTGTCTAATCTGTTTGCTTAATCATTTTTTTAAGATACAGTCTTATGAGATGCGGTGAGCTGACATAACTCATTATTGTTGAAGGTTAAAGTCCTGACATTAGGCATGTATTATTACTACTTCCTTTATGCCATCTCTGATGCTTGTCAGGTGTTTGCTGATTCAGTTCACTAAAACAGCAGAAAACTAATACAAGGAGGAAACTGGGTAGCTTTGAATAAAATAGGCTTAGTGAAATTTGTCAGAACTGATTTGAAGGAGAGGATGGTACCAGTAGGCTTTTGAAACCCATAAAAGCCTCAGATAATAGAAATTATGCAATCTCACTAGGCAACTTAACTGTTGTTAATAGTGCTTAACTGTTCTTGTCATAAGAGAGTTCTTTCCTAATACTGAATTTAGTTCTTCCTTGTGGCGATTTACACCTGTTAATATCCCCAGTAAATGTAGATAAAAGCTTATTACTTTTCTCTTAGCAGTTTTTTTATGTATAAATTATTTCCTTGTAGTCTTTTTTCTTTCATTTCAAAGTACTAACAGAAAAATACTAAAAGTGACATCTGTTACCTGGAGGTTACTTGTGATATTTATTGTTTGAGTCCAGTCAAGTGAAAAGCTGCTATTGTATGGGTTTATACAATTGTTTGAGTTAATAATTGTCTTTGAACATGAAATAATTTAAAATGCTAGTGTTAAAGCTGTTCTTAAGGGCACTTGAATGGGTAGCTGTTGAAATGACTATGAAATTTCACACTGGTGAGATTGAATTTAGGTTCACTGTGAGATCAAGTGGATGTTAAGTAGTACCTGGGATCATACTTTTAGGGTGTTCATTCCAAATGTTACAAAATGATGTTTTTTTAAATTAAAGCCAAGCTTTCAGAGGTCAATTTTGGATTCTTTGCCTTATCTGTTTTTTAACTTGTGTTGTTAAAAGTTGTAAAAAAGAATTTCTAAAACTAACTGAACTGTCTGTACTTACTTAGTGTGAAAAGTTTTAGTCTGATTTTGTTAATGAATATGGGTTTATAATGAACACTTTACAAAACACTTTTAGATTGTGTCCTGCTTTGCACTGCCCCCCCCCCCCCCCCCCCCCCCCCCCCCCCCAAGTTGACATAAACATATCACAGATGAGTAAGAAAACTCTGGCTTAACCTGCTATTTTTGACTCATTTCTATCCTTCTTTCTTCAGTGCCTCCAAAAATGGCATCAGTGGTATCTAACAGCAGAGTCTGAATAGAAGTAAAGATCTAGTTTTGGCCTTTCTGTCCTTAAGTGTTTGAAATTGATGATGGTAAAGAAAGATACCTCTGAAGGATGAAATTCCATGCAAAAGGAGTGGAGCAAATAATACAAGACTTCATCTAAATCTCAGAAATGTAGGCACTAAGTCTGTGCCTGAAGTACCAAGCATTACTGTGTACCAGGTAGTACCATGTACTGCTACCTGGTACTTGATCGTCTAATTCATGATCCCTCTTTATTGCATCTCCATTTCATGCATTTAAGCAATATAGCATCGTGCTTTATGACTCTCTCTGTTATATACACCTGAACAGTAGACAGTAGATCATGCACATGGAATCCTAGATTCGACTTAAATAGGATGCAGTGGGGAAAAAAGTCACTAAGAGCAGCTGGAAGTGTAATGCACTGGTGAATCCTTCAGTGAAAGGTAATGCTTCCTCTGAAAAATGTATTCCCCAACATCAACCAAATGCTTTGGCCACTCTTTTCAGTGTTTGTCACATGATGTGATCCAAAAATGTTTTGCTCTGCATGTAGCATTACAAGGCACAGTTGAGAGGTATATTTTTCTGGTCTGAACATAGGCATTGGTCTTTAATCCCATGTTTGCACCTTTTTGCTGGGAGAAGCGTTGGCATGACCTATTTTTCCCTTGCAGCTGCTCATTTCTGCTTCTGCCTTTTCTTCTTAGTTGTGTCAACTTTTTTTTTTTAATCAGGTTATTTTTCAGCCTGGGCTGATTCATAGGACAGTTTTGCAAATGATTGTGCTTGTTAAAAGAAGGAAGCAGTACACCACAATGCTAGACCAGGAGTAATGAGCACTGGGGAGACAGAAGGAGTGCCTTAGGTTGGCCCTGCTATTGAATGTGGAACCTTACCCTAAATTCCTTTCTGTCCTTCTCCGCTGTTTTTCATGACTTTCCTTTTATCTAATCCTCCCTGTCAGTGTTTCTTAGTTGCTTCCTCTTTTATTAGCTTTCTTCTGCCATTTCCCCTATCTCTGCTGCATGAATAATTAACAAGTTAAAATAATGAAATAATTTTCATTATGTGATTCCTAACCTCTGGAATTAATTCTGTGTGTTGTTGCTATGCTTGCCATTCCCTTCATCTTGTATTTATTGTGTCTGGTTGCCGAGATTGCATCTATTCATATGAGAGGCAGAGACTGACTCTACACACAGCATGGACAAGTTCTGATTGGGGATTTCATGCACTACAGTAATTTTATGTGGCAGTTCATTTTTAAAACGCTCTCTGAGTTTTGTGACCAATTAACTTTTTCTTATGTTGTAGTGTAAAGCAACATTGGTACTTTCATTCTGCAAAAGGTCATAGGAGCTTATTTCATGGCCTGTAATTGCCTATGTAAGATCTAAGCAGAATAATAGTTTAAAGTCCCCATTAATTAGATTGTCTTAAATCACGTGAAGTCAATTCTTCTTTGTCCAGACTGTGTAATAGTATGTTTTGTGCTTTGTATGAACCTCAATTTTCTGATGCTATCTTTAAAGAGAAATTGGTTTGAAAAGAGTTTGTAGCTATGTGCCCCTTAAGTTGTGAAATACTGAATTTTAACCATAAAACAATTTTACAAGAAGTTGGCATTAGTACATGATAATAATGTAGTAATGTAATGCAAATGCAGGTTGTTGGAATTAGAAGTGTTTTGTATGGGACGTGCGTTTCAGCAGCTTTTCTTCAAAAAAAACCCCCTGTATTTGCTAAGTAAGTCTGTTTTTTGGTTGTTTTTTTTTTTTTTTTTTTTTTTTTTTAGGTTGCTTGAGAAAAGCAACAGTATCCAAATTGTGTTAATTCTGAGTCAGTATGGTAATATGCTCAATTATGAGGTAAAATAAAGTATCATAAAAATCATGTAATTTTTTTGACATTTCTGTTGTTCTACTGTTTTGGCACGTGGAAAATAGTGTTGAGGACATCTGCAGTTGAGTTCTTATTTCTTCAGTTCTTTTATTTTCTGCAAAGCCTATGGGGGGGGGGAAACCCTGGTAATAGTTAGAATGGTGATTTGTTAGAACAGTTCTCAGTTGTTTCAATTACCATTGGCTTATTGTTTTCATGTGTTTCCCTCATCACTCAGTATCTACAAGTTTCCACTTGTTTTCTGGTAGAATTGTAGCTTTCTGAACATAGTCATTTTCTAGCATGGAGTATCGTGGATTCATGACTATGTTTCCAGGTCCTGCCAGGTTATGGCTCATTTATAAGAAACACCTTTTGGATTGGACTAAACCTGTTGTATTTGCCTTTCTTAAAAATTCGGTGAATCTGCATGGAAATAGTGAGTAATTTGGCAGCTCAAATTAGACCCTTTTTTTTCCCCGAAGTATGAAACCAAAGTAACTTTGTTGTCTTTTACTGTGTAAATCTTTGTTAACACACATCAATGCTTTCCACATGTGAATTTGTACAGTTGGGTGTCTAAGATATAAATTCATGTAACTCACGATATGATTAAAGGAATGTAGTGTATTCTGTTAGAATATCCTTTCATTGTAAATGAAGGACTGAGGATGGACATGCTAAAAACTTGAAGAGTTTAGTCTTAATCTCGGAAATCGTACTAAATGCATTTAGTGCAAATAGTCCTTTGTGTGCGTTCACAGCTAAATGAAATGTTCAATTCTACTTGAGAAAATTCTTTTGTATAAGCAAATACAAATGTTTGGTGTATGCTTGCACACGCATGTAGGGTCTTACAGGAAGCGTGTGTCTGGGACCAGGAATTGAACCTAGACCTCTCAAATTCCATTTCAGTGTTGTGCACAGAAATCCTCATAGGAAAACTTGGAAGAGCTTGTGTTTCATTAGATGTGAAGTTTTCGTCAGTTTGTTCTGATTATGTCATTAGCAAGTAACTGCAGTGTAAATAAGCACCCTGTGTAATCCAGGAAGGCAGCTTGCCAAAGACAAAATATTTTATTATAAAAATGCAGTTCTGGAAAACTGGATTTAAGGGTTAGTTGGGGAATTGTTTGTTTGTATGATTGCATTCTAGGTGTATTGTAAGGAATTTGTAGCCAAATATTTTGTTTTCTTTCTGGTTGAAAATAAACTTGTGGCTGTTATCTCACCTTCCCTGCGCTCCTCCCTTGCATAGCATGAGAATTTTTTATTCCTGTTACAGCAGCCTAACTCCTGTTTTTCCTCCCACTTCCCCCTGCTTTGTACACCTGTGATACAGCAATCTGATTTATTATCTTCCTGACCACACTCCCACAATAATTATAATTAAAGAGATTCCTGGAGTCTGCTTTTCATCGTGAGGTAGAGGGCAAATTCTTTTCTCAGATCCTAGCTGAAAGCGTGAAGGAGCCAAAATGAGCAGCATGCCTGCTTGAGCATCAGAAAGAGCATGCTGCAATGAGAATAATGAGGATAGCTCTGTATTAGTAGGAGATTTCACTATTTCTCCTACTCCTTGCTGCCAGATGAAATATGTGGAGAGAAAGAGTTTCTTCTACCAGTGATCCCCTCCCCCTCGCCCCAGCAGACGTAGCTTGAGGCTACTCTGACAAGTAAAATTGGGTATTTATTGCATGCGAAATACAGCCTGTTTCCCACTTCAGGGCAAGAGATCAATTCTGTCCCAAGGGGAGAAAAAACAGGGGAAAAGCTGTAGGAACCTATTCCAAGAGTGTGAGGGAAAAGGTCATAATGGGAGGCTTGAGACTTCAGTATGTGGATCAGCCTTGGTATGGGAAGGGATGACCATTTTGGTGCGTAGTCTCCATCTGATGGTAGTGGTTCTTAGTTGTCTTAGAAATTGAGCTATGATGTTGGGATGCTGACACACAAGTGATTTCCTGAGGAACCCAGTTATACATCTAGATCAGAAAAAGTTAACACTCTTGCAAAAAATACTCTGTTTTTAATAGTATAGTCTGGTAGTGGAGGGCCTGTAGCTGTCATGGCAGGAGTCATGCTGGTGTGTGTTATTTCTTGCTTTATGTTTGTCCATAATGCCCTCCATATATTGATGTTGCAGTTGACAATGTGCTGAGGAGGTTTCACATTTAGTCAGGCACGAACTAGTTCTTCCATTTTTTTTAAACTTTTCAGTAAAGTTCCTGTGCAACAGTAATCTGAAATGTATACCTGTCGTGGTGGTGGGGTCTTCTTGGTAGTGCCCCATCTTAGCTTCTCTTTTGGAATCGTAAAGGCCTGTAACCAGTTTTCAAAAAGCCTGGGGTACTTGAATTTCCTTCATTGTTATCTGTGGATTTTAGACTTCCAATTTCAGCAACTGCAGTAATTCAGCTCTTTCTCATATTGGGCAAAGAAAAATCCATAGTTTCTTTTATAGCTGCAAAAATGGTGTGAAACTGCTAAATAAAATACGCCTATGTATGGAGGTAAAGGCGAGGAGTTTGATGTTCTTGCTTATTATGAGAGATCTAGAGAGTAACTTTATGGAGTTTTGTTCTGTCATTTCTTCAACTGTAAATTCTGAGCTGTATTTCTTTTAGCATGGTGGTACTAGAAATTTCTGCACTTTTCAGTGGACTTAAACGGTATATTTAGTCAGCTTTTCCTAGCTTGTTTTCATTTGGACAAAATAAACTGATTACATCTTTGTCCAAATAAAACATCTAGTGTTTAGCCCACGAACTGACAGAGGAAATGGTGGAACTTTATTGCCTGAATTTAAAAAAAGAAAGTGTATTCGAGCTTTTTTACCTTGAGAATCACATACTGTCCCAAATATTTCCAAAAGAAATTATTGCCCCCATTTTTTTTCCTTCTCCTTTCAAAAAAGGATACTGGTTTTCTTCTGAATATAGTTGCCCTGCTTATATTTTTGTCACTTCAGATTATTGTGAAAATTTTGCACCTCTAAAGGGTGGGTTGAAGGAGGATGGAGCCAGGCTCTTTGCAATGGTTCCCAGAGACAGGATGAGGGGCAATGGGCACAAGTTAGAACATAAGAAGATCCATTCAAATACACGGAAAAACTTCTTTACGGTGAGGGTGACGGAGCACGGGAACAGGTTGCCCAGGGAGGTTGTGGAGTCCCCTTCTCTGGAGATTTTCAAGACCCACCTGGATGCAGTCCTGAGTAATGTGCTCTGGGCAATCCTGCTTTAGCAGGGGAGTTGGACTAGATGATCTCTAGAGGTCCCTTCCAACTCTGAAAACTCCGTGATTCCGTGAACATAATTGAAGACTAGAAGTTAAACATAGCAAATTACAGGTACTAAATTCCTGAAGTTTTGCTTATAGGGAATGTTAGACTTTTCCTCTGATCTGTATTGGGTTTCAGGCTCTTTTAAAGAGGAGAAAGGCTTCATCTCCCTAGGAATGTTGAATGGTTGAAGCTGTGGTTACCTTGGTGTTTTTCTTTTTCATGTGATATTATGGCTTTTTTTTTTTTTTTTTTTTGCCAGTGCCCTCCAGCCTAAGTTGAAGCCTGAAGGGATGTTTTGTGTCTTAATAAAAGGCCCTTGGTTAAAATTCTTCTCCTACCACCTTTTGATACAATAGACTGGAAGTGAAATAATCTGCTGTGCACTACAAGGCTAATCCATTTTCACGAGCTTTTTAGGAAAGATGATTTGAGAGGATTAGATGAGAAGTTATTATTCATGATTGGTTGACTAAGTAGGAAAGACTATTGTGACTAATGAAGTTTAAGACTTTTTTCCTTTATCCTTAATACTGTTGTATTCATATGAGAGCATAGGCTATATACTAAAAAACTTGATTGTATTGAAACCCATTTGGGAGCTAAGAGGTCAAATTTTTTCTCTTCTGATGAATGTGGTGGAGGGTCTGGTTAGGGTAGGAGGACGCAAAGATCGATAAGCTGAAGAATACATCTTAACCTCATTTCTTGATGTAACAATGCCCATGTTTCAGAAGGTTTATTGTTTCTGACACTCCTCAAATTAAGGTTGTTAAAGTTAAGTGCAGTGGTTTTTGCATTTAATGTGTCAGGAAAAATAGGAGGGTAATTTCTTTAATTCTAGCTTGTTTGACACTCTGTGATGCTGTGCTTAGTGCTTGGAGAGGCATGGTGGTTGATTATTATCATTGACTGGAGCCGTAGTTTTTATTACTAATATTATTTTAAGCAGAAATTATTCTTTTTCAGAGAAGAGTTTTATTTAATGTCTGCAGTTGTAGTTCCAAGGCAGCTTTTGGTGTTAATTGTAAGCAGTATTGCTTGCACAGTAATTGCTTTTAGCTGCGTATTGTTACTCCTCCTCTTGTGCTGACATTTGCACTCCTCAGACCCTGCAGAAAGCTAGTTTATGGAGCTACAGCAGCAGAGAGCCCTTTCCTTTTTGTAGCAGTAATTTTCTGCTGATTTGGCTCTCCCTGGCTTTCTTGCAGGATCTGAGGAGTGTTGGTGCAAAGGAAGGAGCAGGGAGGTGCAGTCAGAGGCAGCATAGTGTGTGGCAACACTGACTCAAGTTGTTCCCACTGCAGTTGGAGGAATGTCCAGAACAGCTGACAACTGTGTGAAATTGTTTCACTTTCTCCCCAAACAAGAGTGGGCTGAATAATTTTCTGGTGTTATTCAAATTAACTAATAATGCACTGTATCCTGCTATTTGGTATTCTTGAAAAAGCATTGTGCACCCCGTGTCTTTTCTACATTAGTATTCACGTAACTTCAAAATCTGTAATTTCATCTTTATTAGATGAGTCCACGCTTCTGTATTTTTCAGATATTGGATAGATTTGACTTGGTAAAAAGAACATTTTAAAAGGGCTGTTGCTAACCTTCAAAAAATGCTTGATCAAATACATTAAGTCAAAAGAATCTATATTTCTTCCTCTTTTTTTTTTTTTTTTTTTAAACTGTAAAACATCCAGCTTGGAAATTTGGGTTGACAGACTTCTTCAAAATACAAAATTTTGTTTTTGTTTTTCTCATGTGTATGAATAGTACATTTAGAAATAATGTACAAATGAAAGGTTATTTTCATGTGAAACTGGAAGTGTCTTTCCTTTCTGCATTTTTTACTGAAATGTAGCTATGGTGGTTACAGTTTATAAATGAAATGTGTCAGAACATGAGGATCAGTCCTGTCTTTTGTTTTTGGAGAATTGCTTAGAATACTTAAAAGGCTTTCTAGTGCGTGTGTGTATGTGGGGGTGTGTGTATGTATGTATATATAAAAATAAATATATAGATAGATATGAAAATGCGGTAGCTGAATAAAGATATGGCAGGTGCTGCATAGTTTCAGAAAAGAGAGAAAAGCAGTATTTGTTGTACTGTTTGCTACCATGTCTTGTGTCTGGCAAGTCATGGGACAAAGTCATATCCTACATATATCAATTTCTAGAAGATTTGTTGCTTTCACTTGATCTTTCTAAGCAAGAAGTTTATACTTATTAGATTGCTAGCCTTTATTATTTACAGGAGGGTTGTAGAAGCACTTGGTCAGAATGAACAATAGATAAAGACACATAGTTTTACACTGTTGTAAGTGCTTCAGGATTACTGTTGGGATTGTTCTTTTTAGTTGTGTTTTTTTTTTTTTCCCTCCAGATTCCTAGTTGTTAGATATCTCCTTCAAACTTGATAGAGCTTGTCCTGAAGCATGTCTTAGTCCAAGGACAATCGTACCATAATAGCTGTTTTCTATGTTACTGAGATGCCAAGTCAAACAAGTTTGGATTGACTGAGTACATGTGTGCACAGTTGTTAAGCCATCCGTTTCTGCTGAATTTAGTAGAGCACACAGTATGCTGATTATGTTGATTGGCAGAATTATTTTGAATCCCGGCCTGATGTGCATCCAGTTTTGTGGAGATACTTGTGGGTGGGTTCATTAGGGGCCTGTGTGGAACCCAAGCCCTGTCCCTAGGAGAAGTGCCTTGAGGGATTTTGGATGCCATGTGCTGGTCTGCCCAGTGCAGCACCATGAGAACATTCCTGGGAACTGTCAACATACAGGAGATAAGATAGACCGTACTGCTGATACACTTGCTGTGTATCAGAAGAGAAGAAGCTGTGACAAAAAATGTATTGGCTTCTGTTTCATGCATGCTGGCATTTGTGAGAAGAGAATTGATCAGTAGCAGGTGATTGTTCTGCAGATGTAGTAAAACTTGAGGATGGAAAAAGTGATGTGCACAGGCATCCTTTCTTAGTAGCTCTTCATGTTTGATGTAGAAGATGCCATGTAAAGGTCTTACCTGAAATTTCCTTTGTAATATTTGTGAGAGCAAAGAATGAGGAATGACTAAAGGCAGTGTATGAGAGTTGTGCCACCAGTACCTTCTGGGGTTTATTTCCCATAGGAGAAGGTGTTTGATGGCAGAATATTACCTCTGTATTTTGTGAGATTGTTTTGAAAGCAATATGGTTTTGTTGAATGCACACATTGATCCCCATCTGTTTCATCTGTTGTATTTTCTCACCTCTACTGCCTGGTTTGTGGTATTGCTTTCTTCACATTCCTGCATGGTGGCCCAGCTACATCCTCTCGAACCCTCTGTGAAAGTTTCAGGTGTCTATGGGGCCCAACACTTCACTTTTGGAGTAAAGTGCCAATGAAAATGTGTTTGGTAAATAAAAAAAATTGATCTATTGCAAAAATATGGATTATTTTTTATAGTAATATGTAATAAAATTTTAAGCAGATATCTGGTTTTTATGAACTCCACTGATTTCATTGCTTTGTGAAAAAGAAGGAAGCGGCACTGGTCAGGAGGAGAAAGCTGTGGACTTCCAGGGCTTCCATGGGCACCTAGGCTTGTGTGAGTTGTCACGTAGTGGTGTATACTTTCATGCCTTCTTCTCGTGAAGTGATATTCTGGCTATGGGCTGTGCCACTAATTCTCTGCAGGGGATGTAAAAAAGATCGTGCTGCAGAGAGTATGGCAGCGCCTACACAATACAGAGAGGCCTCCAGTGAGGCAGTAGTTGCTGAGTTACGGTTTCCAACATCGAGCTTGCTTCTCAGTCACTTCTTCAGTGTCTCTGTATCAATTTTCTCACCCTTGTTGAAACCATACAGTGGCCTCTAGCCCTACCAGAGCAGTGAGACAGCTGTCACTCTTCTGTTGCAGTGGTCTTTTAAGCCTCTCTTGGGGCCTCACGAGGATGCGAACTGCTTCACATCCGTTTGGTCAGTGGTATTGCCTCATAGATGATATAATTATCTGTGCGCCCAGTTTGGCCCCCCTGTGCTGCTGCTGCTCTGCCTCATAGTTGCAGCTGATGCAGGACTGCTACCTGCACGCAACGGGGAGAAAGGGGCTGCATTTGAGGTGTGCCTAGAACATAATTCACTAGTGGTTTCAGTGTCGCTGCCCCTGGGCTGTGAGCTGACTTACGGTGGACGCAGGGTACAGCAAGCACTAGGTGTATGGACTTCTGCTCTAACTATGGAGTGGCAGTGTCTTTTGGAGCATGGTCGTTGAAGCGCTCAGAAATGGGGGAAGAGAAGTTGTTGGTTAGAGTTGAAGTGACTTAACGTGGAGAAAGGAAGGACACACAGAAAGAGAGTATCCTCATCTTGGAAATGAGCCTGATTCTACTGAGTGTTCAGATGGAGAGTATAGTTACAGTTTCTAGTTTCTGTGTTTTTTTTTTTTTTTTCTGAAACCCTACCCTTTGTTTGACTGCTATGAGTCTTCTGAACACCCAAGTCAACCAGTAGAGAGTATAGGCCTGAAATCATTTATAAAGGGGACCTGTGAAATGTGCTTTTTGTCCTTAGGCCACAATTTAGTGATTGGAAGGGGTTTGGTCAAAGTGCCAGAGCAATGATATTCAGAGAACTAACAAGGAAGCTACTAACGTGGGTTAATTAGACCCATAATGAACTGAAATAATTCAAAGTCAGATTTCATCCTATGAACAAACTGACCCGGCAAAAAAACACTTACAGGCAGGCAAGGGAATTGACATCCTATCATTCCAGTACATTCCTATCATTCCAGTACTTTTTTTTTATACCTTCTTTTCTATATTCAATCCCAGACATCCTGCAGGTTTTACTGTTTTATCAGCCCATTTTCTAGTTCAGGAAAAAGAAACAGATTAGTGACAATTCATTGGTGCGTTCACTTCAGCAAAAATAGATTTGCAGCGCTGAAGGCAGGTGAAATATTTGTGGTGTTAAAATGGATGTTTAGTGAAGTGATTATGTTTTTTAGTTTTGCAGTGTGGAGATCTAAATATTACGTGAGTTTTACCCGACCTAAATAATATTTTTTCCTCAGTTTGCAGTTCTGAACTAGATGTGTGCATGCTAGCTAGTTACACTTACCTGGCTGAAATGTATAAGGGTTGTGTGCATTTTAAATCTTATTACTGTTATGAAAAATGTTACAATAAAATCGGGAATCAAAATACTATTAAACCTCTGCTCTAGGGCTGAGGAATTGTACAAGGACTGTAGGTGAGAGGCGGGACTTGGTTATCTCTGCCCAAACAACAGTGACTTCTCATGTCCTCCATGATCTGGTTGAAAGGTGCTGCTGAAGCGTCTCCATCTCCTCCAGCATCTCTGTTCCCATCTCAGCTATGCAGATCCACAAAAGTGTATCCCTTCACTTAGTTGCTTTTGGAATCTTTTCTCCTTCATAAATTCCTTTTCCAAGTCTTACAGGCTCTTCTATAGGCTCTTCTGTCTACCATAGAATATGGTAGTTCTTCTCGTATGCTTTTGAGGGGCAGAGGGACTCATGCTTAGAGGACAAGGGTCTGGTTGGTCTTTAATCCTTCAGACTGCTGCTCAAGACATAAATATACATAAATATTCTGGGGTCTGATGATGCAAGCTGGGCCCTAGGACCAGTAATACAGAATTACTGGTGCAGATACTGTAGTGCTAGACTCTTTGGTGTTGCTTCCACTTTAAATTGCAGTGTTGCTCTTGTGGTAGTATATTGCTAAATGAAATTAAGGCATTTATGCTTATTTGTAAAAAAAATACTCTGTGAGATAAGGACATGTCTTTCATAATAGCTTTTTCTTGCTAGATCTCCAATGCTTATTTCTGCCTCCAATAATGGCCACGGGATATTCTGATTATTGGGCATGTTTTTTGCTGCAGAGAGCAACACAATTTCTACGTCTTTAGCTGGGAGAAGGAATCTCTGGTTGGTGGGCTTTAAAATAAAATGTTTTATTAGTATTCCATGGCCAATAAAATTCCTGCTAAAGGAACTGCATTCACCTTTCATGGATGTTCACCTTCATGAGTACATTTCAAGTATTAAGTACAAATAAGTATCATATGCTTCTGTTTGACTGTTTTTAATAGGTGTTCTGCTAAGGGGAGACTGGAGGGCTGCGAAGCTGATTGCTTTTTAAGTTCTCAAGCAGTTTTTGAATGAAGCTAGCTGGTGGACAGACCCGTAAGGGCTGTGCTTGGTAATGCTGACTCTTCATCATACTATATAAAAACTCTAATAATCCGTTCTTCATACTCCCAAAATGGAGCACATAGAATTTTGCATCTCCCACTGTCTCATGTAGGAAGAATGCCTTTTTTTTTTAACCTCACAACTTTAACTGGAATTCATTTTCTGTCATCAAGCAAATATGTAGCCTTTAGGAGGAGTGTGAGCTGTGCTTGTTGATGTTAGATACACAGAAGCGTGAAAGAGGAGAAAAATCTATTTGAATGTGTAAAACTAGCAGAAAAGATAGGTAAAATGCATAGCACAGCCTGTAATTTAAAAGGAAGAAAAAATGGGGGTGGGGATGTTCTTGTGTAGATTTTTCAAATGTTTGAGATAGGAGCTCCTATATAGTGGTATTTAGGAACTATGCATGCTTTGGTCTTGTCCTTTGATTCCTTGTAAGGGTACAAAAGGTGGCCCAAGTGCAGTGCTTTTCTGTGATAAAGGGACAAACTAGATTGATCATTCATTCATTCTCTCTCTGTCAGCTGCACATACACACGCTTCAACAAGAAAGGCATTTAAAAATGTTATGTGTGGATGGGCAAGCTTTGGAATGAAGAATTTTCAGGTTTGCTACTTTAAGTTGTCCTGCAATCACAGACCAAATAGTAGCAAAATGATGCCTTCTTGAAGATGATTAAGGAGTTTTAAGTATTCTAAGAGCAGCTCTTGAGGCCATGGGGCGCAAACCAATTCTAATTAGCCCACGGTGGAATGTGTCATTGAGGTTTTTAAAACTTTCTGTTCTATAAGGTAGATATCCCAGCATGTTTCTCAAGATGTCTCGCCATGTTAAAATCCACACAACACCACCTGGAGGGTGGTTCTTTAAATTGCCAGTCTGCTTTGTGATGTGTATCTCCAAAGCCAGCTGACAACTCAAAGCAGTTGAACATCTGCAGGGACCACATTACATAAATGTGTTGGCACCAACGTCAGTTCTTCCCACGCATTCAAATGAAGCTGGTATGGCTGTACTGTATCTTCTTAATCAGCTTTGTCCAGCCATCTAGGTGATTTGTCTTTGGAAATGATGTCAGTTACTTAAGAATTTGTGGTATCTCACATATGAGCAAGGAAAGTGCGGTTGTAAGAAACTGAGCAGGAGGAACTGAAGCTGAAGAAGCTGGTGATTAAGTTCCCTTCTGGAAGATGAGACCTACAGAATGTGTTCAGTATTGAGTCTCTTTCTGTGAACTGGTTTCAGGTATGCAGATTAAGTGAAAAATAAATGTTGTTTTCCTCTGAAGTGAACTTCTAGGCTGGTTTTCGGTGGGTCTGTGTTGCTTTTGTTTGGAAAAGCAAACTGATTTTATAGCTAATACTAGCTGCCTTGGTGTTGCCTGGAATATAGGCATGGCTGTACATTGAAAGCTTACAGAGCAGCACTCCAGAAGCTGTATCTGTACTGACAAATCTAAACAACACCAGCTGCAACTTGAGTATTTTTTTACTGTCTCAAAGTTTCCAAGTTCACATAAGCTGATAAGGAAAGATAAATTCTTATCTTTCCTTAAAAGTTAACTGTTGTATACAAGTATGATACATTCATTATAATTTGCAGATAGTATTGAATTAAATAACTTGATTTAAAAAATGTTTTGTGCGTCACAGCAAATAATTATTTTTGTATCCTATTGCTTTCTTTCAAGTACAATAGGTGAAGCATCATAATTACAGCTATTGGAATACACAAGTTTTTTGTTCCCAGCCTTTTATTCATAAGTCGAGGGCATTAAAGTTAAGAGAATGCTCCCTCCGTATTTTTTATTCAGCCTCTCATTTTTCAGCTTTCATGTAAAGATTGCATGTTTTCATTAACTCTTAAGATTTCAGATCAAATGCTCAGTATTTCTGTAACAATTAAATTTGGTTAGTGTTTTTCTGTTGGTGGAAAAAGGGGAAGTGAAAGTCTTATTTTAGTGGCTTTAAATTACAAATATTGATAGATGTTGCATCATAAAAATGGTGGGTGATTATTACATTTTTCAGGTGTTTTATGCTTTCTAAAATAGGTTTTTATCTTAGCCATTATATTATAACCAAGTATATTATTCTTATAGTATTTTGGCATGGGTTGGTGCTATACCTGAAAGCAGTCTCTTGATAGGGGATTTCTAAGAGGATTTGAGGATCTGCTCTTTCAGGGCTGGCTTGGGGATGGAAAGAGCCTCACCAGTTAATGCCTGACTGCATTTCTTCTGTATTGTTCCAAAAAACTTTGTCTGGATTAATGATTTTGGTTCCATCAACAGACTGTTCTTTTACCAGCACAATAAAGAACCTAATGTAAAGTCATCATCAAGCAGATCCCAGAATCCTGGCATCCTTGATATCTTAGAGACCTTCGTTGCGCAATACAAATTAAGTTGTGGGCTGTTAGATTTCTGCAGAAATCTAGACAGGAGTGCAAGGCCAAAAAAACCTGATGGCATACCTGAGGAGGATTCTGTAGATCTAGAAGGCATCTAAATCAAGATACTGAAGATCATTTTATCAATTTTGATAAAGATTAAACTGGTTTTGTAGGTACTGAATTAGCCTTTTATGTCAACAGATATAATGGGCCTGTTATGTCATTGATAATCATTACAGAATTGATATGCCATTTAGGTGCATTGCAGTTCTTGGCTATTTGGAAAGCTTAAGATGGGAATCTGTGTGATACTTGACATCATGCGTTGTTTCTAGTTATTAATTTATATTCTCTCCTGATCTGATGATGCTTCAATGCTTTTAGTGCTGGGTATTTTTTGGTAGCTTGCCTGTCAGTTTCAACCATAAGTACAAAACCAGTGTTGTGCTAGAAAGCCAGACAACCTTCCTGCCTGTTGTCTCCCTCTCCCCCCAAAAATATTTTTTTCAGGAACATGGATTAATATCAGATATGGCAAGTGATTATTAGCAGGACTATTTTCATTTCAGGGGACACCACTGGTATGATGTTGATTTAGTCTGGTAGTTTGGCAACACCTGCAGTTTAAAAAGAAAAGGGGAAAAAAATCTTTTACCTACACTGAAATGATAAGTGTACATATCAAGGAAATGAGTCACCAAGTATTCTCTGTTGGAGAAAGTGGTTAGGAATCCAAGGAGCCTTCTGCACACATGTAGCAGGCTTTGACAGGCACAGATTTAGTGCATACATGTAGACTGTAGCCATATTCATAAGCTCACTAAGTCTGTTCTAGACTTTATCATACCAAATGATCTCAGTCCCCAGAATGTGCTGATTTGTTGTGCGTGATACAGAGTTGCTCTCTGAAGGTTTTCCAGGTATCTAGCAGTCCAGATTGATAGGGAAACTGAGTAATTTACTTCTTAAGACTTTGTGCAGACTGGTGTGGTTCATAGAATTGCTGTTGCATATGAATGCCAAAATGGAAACTGTTAGGTGGGGGGAAAAATAGTCTACTTGCTGCTTGTTGAAAGGGGGCAAGAATATGCCTGGCTTCTCTTCTGGTTCCATGTTTCTGTGAATTGTGGAGTTCCAGTTTCTTCTAGATTAAGACGGTGGTGGTGAGGCTCAGCTCCTACCAGCAGGTAGTTAATTGTCATGAGTGGCAGTTAAAGAAAAGTCCATGGATTTTTGTCTTCTCCTTTCTTAGGGTACACGTGCTGTGGATTCATGAATTTTGTCACTCTTTTTCTCCCAGCTCCTGCAAAGCATTGGGTTACTCTTCTGACTTAGCAAAATGTTTGCTCATCTTATTTCAGGAGAAGCTCTTATTCCTCGTTACAGGCCTGAGGTGGGTTTCCCCAACCTCCACTTTTCTAAACTCGTGGTTAATGAACTATCTTACCGTCAGGTTTCCAGAGCAGCTTGCAGACCTTGTTAAAAAGGTTTCACTGCAGCACAAAAGCTAAAAGGTAAGAGCAACCAAGTAGCATTATTGAATTGGCTGTCTTCTTTGGGCTTGAGGAACATGAGTATGTTTTTCAGAAATTTGGAGGTTGGTTGTACTTTTGCTAGTGAAAGAAAAAGGTAGGAAGTGAAGCCCACTGAAGTTGAAACTGAGTAAACAAACCTCTAATAGATAGATAATGTAACATGGGGGGAAAAAAAACCCAAACCCAAATATGGATCCTTGAAAATTGTATTTCTGTCTCAAAAATTTGTTCAGACCTCCCCCTCCCATTTTTTTGGCTTAAGAGCAAACAAAAATAAGCAGTTCTAATGTTGATCTTTCTCACCTATTTTTAGTCTCATCTGAAGCGTAGGGGGGCTTTCAGTTCAGTTATTCATTGGGTTTCTTCCCCTTCACCCTTTTGTACGTTTGAAGTAACAAAAATACTGGCAGTTAGGGAAATCCCCACCCTTTTAATTGTAAAGGAAGAATCTCAAACTGTTGCACAGAAATTAGCCATAGATGTTGGGGGGGAAAAAATACTGAAGTAATCTATCAGGTGAGTTTGTCAGGATATATTTTTATGGTACAAAATGTCCAGGAAAAATTAAAGTAAAATAAGCATGTTGTGATATTTTGTTACAGAATAAAAGTTAGATTCCTTTTTTAAGAGGTTTGTGATGTAATTTATAGGGAGGAAGAGATTGGGGGCTGATAAGCTACTTGCTTAATTTTGCATGTGGAATTCACTTTCTGTGGAACGATTTTGGAATCGCTGCTTACACACCACTAAGCAGAAGGTGTCTCTGCCCATGGCAGGGGGGTTGGTACCAGGTGATCTTTAAGGTCCCTTACAACTGAAACCATTCTATGATTCTATGAAGATTCTAGGATTTCCATGAAAATGTTGTGAGAATATCCAGCTAATCTCATCTGCCAGTGGAAAATAGCTTGTCGTTCCTTCAGCTGGTTTTGTTGGGGAAATTTTTGTGACCTTTATAACTTTGCATTCAAAGAATTTTTTTAGCTTCTAGATGTCTTTTAGTTTTTCCTACAAAAAAGGAAAATGCTATAGTATTAACATGAAAATGTAGTGCTTGGATGCAAACTGAAATTTATCCCGAGTGTTTCACAGATGTATGCTGTTTCTTAAACATAACCATATTTTTCTTTAATGCAATAATAGACTTGCCTTTCTAAGCCTTGAAGAAGTTACAATTCCTATTTCAAAGCTGTCTTTCTATGGTTTGTTCCAACATATGATAATAGATACCTACTTGCAAAAAATTAATTTTTTGACTCCAGTGCTTCTCTTCGGGAGCCCTGCATTTGTATGAACTTATCCCACTCTTTCACAATGTGTCTGGAATCAGGAAGAAGTGGAATAATATATATTGCCTTAGGGCAAGCCATGCCTTGGTGGAAGGCTGAAAGGTGTGCAGCTGAAGGGCGGTGAGCCTCCTGTATCACTCGTCCACTGTATGTGGGAGGCTGGAGCCAGGAAAGGAGTTCAGCTTTAGTCGTATTTCTTCCTACTTCTTGACTGTTGGGTGTATTGAAACCTGTTCTGCAAATTTAGGGAATAAATAGCAGATCTAACAATGTCAGCGTGTTGAGGTGCAAGTCAACGCCAGCCCTGGGTGTTGTATCCTGCATGTGCATACTGTAATAGACCGTGTAGCAATCTCTCAGTTCAAGGGGATCTTGGAGTACTTACAATAGTAGTATTGTACCACTAAACACAAGCCATAACCTGACGATGAGAGGCATCAGTTTTTCAGATAAACTGCCTTATACCGGTGGATTTTAAAACGTTAAGCAATTATTTTTATTAAACAAGGAAACTTAATTACAGCAATGTTTAGTCTCATTGTAATTATTGCAAAGGTTCTTAGGAGACTTTCGAGCATTCTACTGTGCTTTTGTGGCTAACCTGTTCAAAGCTTTGTATAATGTAAAATTTTCAGGCTCAAAGGCATTTCAGCGTGAACTGTGCACTTGAAAAGTTATTCTCATCACTAAGGATAGTTTGCTTTATGGCTAATGCCCTGTCCACGCCGAGCCTCGATTACTATACCACTTGCAACTCTAGTAGGCATTGTGTGTTGAAATAACCTGCCTAGAGGAAGCAATTTCAGACAAGTTCTAAACACAGATTTTTATTGAACTTTTGGGTTTGTAGATAATAGAAGCAGCCAGTCCAGTGTAGAAAGTTCAGTTGTTCAGGGAAAAGTATAAGTAGCTCAGGTCTAGAAGGGTAAAAATGAATCAGTGTGCATAACTACTTTTATTTTTTTTTTGCATTGTACTCCGTTCTGTAAAAAGTTGGTACTCACTGGTTAAGAATGATTGCTTTAAATTTGTGCATTTGTTTCCAAATACAGCTTATATGATGAGTGTATTTGTGTATATCTATGTAAAGATTTATTGCTTGGGATGCATTTTCAATTTGTTAATTTTTAAAACAGGTTTTTAATTTGTTTTCTATTGTTTGAAGTTGATGGGGTAAGTGGGTATTTATGTACTTTATATCTTAAAACAGCTGAAGTGGCCTCAGATTAATCTAGAGTTTGCAGCTTCTTTGGGAAGTTTTGTGGGTAAAGTATGTTCTGACTCGATAGAACTTTGTACTTTGGTTGTTGGTTTGGGTTTTTTTGGTGTTTTTTTTTTATATATAATTGAAAGAAAATAAAACCCTATGCCATAAGTTTTCTTCCCTTATGGATGTAATTCTAAATACAGGCACAACATTTAGGAAATATGCGTTTGGATTGCTTGTACAGTCCATGTTAACATCCTTATATCGATGCATTGTGAGGTTTTAATTTTGTTAATGTTTTCCAGGAAATATCTGCCTCCTTTATTGCACAAAATGTACTTGCTTGTGTTGTGAGAAGCGTTATAACCATTCCTTGTGGGTTTTTTTGTCTAAGAAGAATGGAGGATTGTGTGTACTTATAAGGCAGTTAAATATCACTCTGGAGAAAAATACATTTCTCGTGCTTCCATCTTGTAATTACTCATTAGTGCAGACATGTAAATCAAGCTTTTCCTAGATCATGATTGTATGCTTCTCATTTGTTAACTTCTTGATGTGAGATCTTGTGGCCTGATTTGCCTTTCCTGCCCTCTTCCTCCCCTCCACACCCTCTCCCAACAGAGGAAAAAGCTCAGGCTGGGGAGCTATGCTTACATGAGGGCTGGATGTGATTAAAAAATTGGAAGAATACAATTCAAGCGGTCTTAAATTGGGTGCCCAGAAGGACTGATGTTTGGGCTCTGATCTCTTTGTGCTTGGCTGGGGTTTTGAAGATGAATACTTGTGAAGTGCTCTGATAGTTTTGATGAGTGCTTTATAGAAGCTACTGAGAAAATTAATTCTGCCTTCGGAGTTTGAGCACTTGGCAATATGTGAAGCCTATTGTCATTTCAGACCTTTCACTTTTCTTTTTAAATAAAGAATTATGACTTAATTATGGGAGCAACGATGTATGTGCATAAATTGACTTCGGAGCTCTGTGGAAAACCAGCGTGGAATCTTACTCTCGGTCTATTAAAAAACAAAGAGTATATTCTGTAAGAGAATTCAGTTCAGATGCACCAAGTACTCTTTTTTCTTTTTTTATATTTTTTGGGGGTGAGGTTAAAATTATGGACATCATAAGTACAGATTATAAACAGCTGACTATGTTGGCTAGTGATTTGTTACCATGAGTACTTTTCAGTGCAGGATGTTTTCCAAAATGTCTATCGCTTGTCTAGAAGGGCATGTCTGCAACTTTCTTGAAAGAAATAGAAATTACTTAATAGAAATACCCGTATCTCTCAAAGCAGAATAAAAGTTTGGTGTTGAAAACTCATCTATTATTTTCAGGATTTGAAAAGTTTTTGCTCTTCACAATTTGGAAAGTAAAAGAAAGACCGAGAGTTAGGCTTTTCACCAGTGACTTCCAGGAGATGTTCTCTGGGATGGTAGGCAACAGGACTTTGACCAGGCTGGTGGATCAGCCACAGTGCGTACTACCTTTCTTTTCCTGTTCTCCTACACTATTATTTGGTGGGATATGATGCAGAAGAGGGGACTGTAGGATGACAGTGAGTTGTTTGATTACACATGGAAAATTTTGGTTAGAGACATGAGGACAATTTGTAATTTTGTGTAGGAAGCAATAAAGAAAAAGTAGAGGTAATTGTGGTAGAGGTAGACTGATCTATAGCATGGGAAGCAAGGCTGTGCTGCGTATGTCGCAGATCGGCTCCCCATGTCACCCCCTAAAAAACAGGAATCTTGAACTACAACCTGGGTTGCATTTCTTTCTGTTTTTTCTAGCTAAATCTTTGGGGGTAGTCTCAGCACTTCAGTATTGTTCTCTTCAGGAGCAATGACATTCATATTCAGTAACTGATTTTAAAGCAAAGAATCTTTTTAATGTTTTCTATTATTCTTTTGTTCTGATCTTTAGTTCTATGTGCTCATCTATATTTCCTTAAGTCTTAAAATTCCTTCATAAGGTGAGAAAGGCTTTAATTACATTGAGGCTCGTGTCTGTCTTCCATCATATTTGGAGAAGTAACTGACAGCAGATCCTCCTTTCTCTTGGAGAACAGGGTGAGCAGTGCTGTACACCTTTTGATCTGCAAACTTCCAGCTCTGACAGAGTGATGAGGAGCCTGGAGTTATGCTACAGTCGTGCAAGTTACTCCTCTCCTTCTCTTCCCTCATTTTCCAAATGTGTTTTGGAGGTTGTTTATGTAGCTTAATTGTTTAGTCATTCTGCTTCTTTCCAAAAGTCCCTTTATAAAATTAGATCGCTACATTAATAAGGAAATTATGATCTAGACTTTCCCCTTACTGCCTAAGTCGTATAACGTTATGAAATTAATTGTGTCGTAGTGTTCTTAGTTTGTCGGGCACAGACAGCACAAATTTAGTAGTGGAGATAATCCTGTAGCAAGCTGAAATGGCTTCTTACAGAACAACAGGGTGATTAGTGATGCTGAATTTGAAGACAAAACTGGGATCTGGTGATAAAAACTTGTGTGATTTCTGTATACCTGAAATACTAAATGCTTTCAAATATACTAAGCTGAACTACTGTTCAGGGGTCTCAGTTAAAATGAAAGGTTTTAACACTAGCTTGTGTGCAAACAGAGAATATTGCAAGCGGACTAAAACCAAGATTTCAAAAAATAAATTCACCCAAAGTAGCTAACTGTTGCCTTAATTAGATATAGCTTCAAAGCGTATGCTAAGATTTTTCCACTATAGCTTTTCATCACTTCCACAAGTTCAGCATGCCCTATACAGATGCTTAATTTGTATGCTGGGCCCTGTGATAAAGCTATTTCTGTCGATGAGATTCCAAAATTATAGGCACTGATGTCAATGCAGATGAGGTTAGCCTAATTTGGTCAAGAGAGGGCTATGCCATGCAAAATCTTCTTTACATGGGCACATAAAGGCCAGTGCCAAGACTGACAGGTGTCCAGTGGGTGGCAAGGAGCTTCAGAGATAAACATTCTTGTTGGTACTGCTACAATTCTTGCTTCTTTAAGAAGCAATATAATAATTGTATGGCTTTTTTCAGCATCCCTGCAGGATAACTAAGTGAAATGGAAAAGAAACTTAATTTAAAACATGTAAATCTTTTAAATCCTATTGAAATAACTTTTTATGCTAGATTCTTAAATTAAATTTCTGTTTAATGTTAAAGCTTGACAATGAAAATAGCATCTTGTTACCTTCAAAAATGGAATATTAAATTCAGTGGTATGCTGCTGTGAAATCTATGTAAGAAAAATTGCTTGAAAGTGGATTTTAATTGTAGGAGGTTTCAGAATGTTGTAAATGCGATAAAATGTGTACTCAGGTTGAATAATGAGAAGTCTGTGCAATGATACTGTATTTTTGAGAAGGCTGTAGAAGGATATTAGTTGTAGTTGAAGTCCCTAAACTTTTTTCTAATAGCTTTCTACCCTTTTTCTGTGTCAACGTGCCAGCTGTGAAGCGTATAAAAAAGTGTATTAATCTATTAATAGAACACTTTCTTTGTGTGCCTGCTTCCATACCTCCTTCCATGCCTCCCCCTAATAGGAGATTGCAATCGCATGGAATTTTTTGCCTGGGAATGTTTTTATGTTGATTTTGAGCTTGTAATTCTTCTGTTCCTTTGTCAGCTGTCTCTTTCTTAGTACTGATGTACTTAAAAAAACCCCAAAAAACTCTTTTCTTTGTATCCAGGAAAAAATACCGTCTGCTGACATCTCTGTAATAGAAGGCTGAACCTTTTCAGTGTATTTCAGTCTCAAACACAGTAGTCTTTTTCAGTTTGACACCTGCAGACGTAGGCCACAACACTACTGAAAAGCTCTTTCTGTTCCTGAGTCAGCTTTATCTATAGTGGGTGAGATGCTGAAATAAGTAGATTAGGTTTCTGATGAAATGTCTTTGGATGCATGGATTGCTGGCACCCACATACAGACAGAATATTAATGGAAGCCAATAACTACATGTTTTACAAACATTTAGGTATTTATAAAATACCCATTTTACATGAAAATACCTTTATTAACTTTATAAGCACGTTTTTAAAGCATTTGCTATCAGATATTTGCATCTGCTACAGGTCAGGGAAGGAGAATTTGGAAGTACGTAAGACAGCGTTGTATCGGTAGCTCAATAAAATAAAAGGTGGGAAGCTGGCAATAATGTATTGCAGCCTGCAAAGTGAGGGAAGGTGTTGCAATGGCAGGTGTTGAACTGTGGCGTTTGGAAGGTTCGAGTTGTCAGCTTACTGTCTCATTAGAACCTTTCCAAGTTGAAGTAGTTCAGCTGAAATTGGTCTGCTTAACCAGTTCAGTTGCAATTGGTCAGCTTAACCATAATGGGTATAGGTTTAATTAGTTCTTGGGAAAATGCATGGAAGATTAACAAGCATTTTTGGGTATGGTGCGTAAGCAAGCTCTGAAACAAGTGTTTAGTGCAGACAAGCCTCCAGATGAATTTTCTCCGGAAAGAGCGTTGTAGCAGAAACCGTAACTCTGCTAATGGTTTTTTTTATTATTATTATTTGTCTGTTTTGTGGTTTTTGTCTTTTTTTTTTTTAAGCTTGAAATGTTAGACTTTTGAGATGAGAGAAGTTGAATGTAGTTGGCCAATGTAACTTCCCTTAACCTTCTTTGTATTTCAAATACTATGTGTTGCTGCTTAGTTTTGTGCTTTGCTTTTTTATGAAATGCTTGGGCACGGCTAATATGATCTTTCTCTGAGTCTCTTTCATCTTTATAAACTTTGTGATGACTATTTAACTTAATTATTATTTTCATTGGTAATGCCATCATATTATAAATAAAATACTATATTGATTTGTAAATTTGACAGCAGATGGTTTAACCAGTTTCAGTGTTTGTCCTATGTAGTCCTTCAGTTATTTTCATGGAAATGATCACAGAACAGGAAAATAAAAGCTAGGCTTGATTTATTTCAGATGTTCTATTGCCATCTCCGCTTAATTTATTAATGTGAAACTTCCAGCTTTCCCCTTGAAATTTAATCTTTTCTGAAAACATAATATTTTTGTGTGATGGCTAGCAAGGAACCAGAAACAAAGATGATTTTATTGCTGCCTTTTTAATGTTCAGCATATTTTTTGAGCTTTAGCTCAAAAGCTTTGTGCTTTAGCCTGTGTGCCTAGGGAAATGCTGAAATGTTTGTTTTGTGGTTTTGTGTTTTGTTTTTTTTTTTTTTTCCTATGGGAACTATTAATTTAAAAAAAAATTGAAAATAATATCTAAAATCCTTGTGTAAATACCTGCTTATAATAAATGGAAGCTGTGTTGCCTGGGGAGTCTCAATAGATGTCAATATTTTAATTTTGTGTAAAATACTCTTTGAATACTTCCTACAAAGTGAATTGAAGTGTGTATGAAGGGGTTAAAAGTATCTTTCAGCAGTGCTGGAGTAGGGGAAAAAACTTGCTAGTCAAGAACCAGGCAGGCAGATGTTTTTAGACCTAGAAGGACGTGAGCCTCTATAGTTAAGGGATATTACCTGTCACTTAGGCGCTAGATAGAAACTTTTAATTTTTTTTTTTTTCTTCAGTCTGTTAAGTTCTGGTTGCTTTTAATGTCTGAATAAGAGAGAATCCAAATCCAGGGAGCAAGTCAAAAGGAGCAGCTCACATTGAACCCCGCCCCTGTGCCTTTTAGCCTTCATTCATTGCACTTGGTTGCTCTCTTCCTTGGGTTCATGGGCAAATTCATACATACAGCTGCTGTCTGCGGAGGCCCCGATTGCTTCTTGTGCTGCCCCTTTCAACATACTCTTCTAGGAGCTGTGAAGCTGCAGAGGTGGGCTAGTAGTGTTCATATAAGAACAAAAGCCATTGGTAAAACTTCTCTCCAAGTGAAAAATCTTAAGCCTTGAATTTAGAGGACAAGCTTCTGATGTCCTTTGTGTCTTCTCTAGATAATCTATGAAGAATTATAAGATGCAAATACTGTGACTTAAATTTCTGTAATTTTCTTTTCTGGTGTTGTGATGTGTTGACAATTTTGTGATGTTGTTTTCCTGTGAGATTGTAATGTCAATGTTTTATATTTAGGTTTCCAGTTAAATATAAGACAGTCTTTCACTGTTCAAAGGATGTGCTTTAGAAATAGAACATAAATGTTTAATTACAAAGTCTAAAAACATTGGTAGGTTTTCTTGTCACACTTACATAGCCAGGTTACTTGTAATAGGTGAAGTATGTGGGAACTGAACTTACTCTTTATTTGCTTCCAATATACCATTCAGTCTTTGAAGGTGTGTTTAATAGTGAAACACGGTAACTCAGAGTAGCTAAAACTCCACTTCTTGTGTCTTCAGAACAGTCTGTCTTTACTGAATGGATTGCAGTCTGAGGCCCTGACAGTACTTTATCTTGTAACAACGGTGCCTTTTTTTTAACTCTTCAAAATCACAGATAAAGGCATCCTTATTGAACTCTAAAACTGGTCCAGTTTCTTGCTGGGCCACAGACCTTTTCTCAATGACCGGATGACAGTATCTGCAAACAGGTGTGGACAGATACAAGCTGATGTAGACCAGCCCTGGTTGAGCATCTGTATGGCCGTGCTAAAATGGTTCTCTGTCCTAGGTAATAAGTCTGTCTATGTCTGACAGACAGTTGAAAAATAAATATTTCCTAAATAACATGACAAGTATATGGATGTAAACCACCATCTTAATAACTTAATCTTAATAACTTTTAATACTTTTTCTCGTTTCTTTAAAGAGGATTTGGTAAAAGTAGAGTATAGCTTCTTGGCAACATCTCTTCTCTGGAGAAAAGCAGAAATCTAAATTCTGTGGATTTAAACAAAGCCTTAAAATGCAATTGTAAGTAAGCAGCCTCAGAAAAATGGGTGTCTAAAAAAACTGGGAAAGAATACTGTACTGTAGAATTTCAGTTCTTTGGCTAGATATGCTTTTGTAAGAACAAGCATTATACAGTACAAACTGACATAGAGACAAATGATCCGTTTTAGACCCCTTAAATGTATATGGTTTGTATAGTAAATTTCAAAGTTTCTGTTAGGTAAAACAAATCACCAGCAGATTAACTGAAGTTCATGATATAACAGAGGCACTGAGAGTATTCTAATTTGTATTGCAAAAGAAGCATTTTAGAAAGAAGTAATCTGTTTCTAGATGTTTAATCTATGCAAGGAAATTAAATGTGTTCTCATCCACCCCTCAACTAAGATATGTGCATTTTTGCCAAATCACTTTTTCAGTGTTCCATGCCATTTCTATTAACCTACATAAGCATGATGTTCAGCAAATAAGATGAAAGGTTAAAAACAGCCATCAGAAAAATGCAACATTTAATGACATGCTTGCTTTGGTAAAGATTTATGTGTTTGTTTTTTTAATAAAATATAGAATACCTCTTACCCCTTTTGGAAATGCAGTGCACATAGGATGATAGTTTTCTCTTGCTACGTTAGAGTAGCTGATGAATGAGTTGTTGTATAGAAATGTAGGGTTGTTGGCTTTCTTTCATTCGCTGAGATTGGATCCTTTCTTTTCTAAGGGGGGAAGTTCTTTCTTTTTCTATCTTATTGAAGATTGAAGTGGAAGATTTCTAGAAATGAAAAGTGGTCTTTAAGGAAATTGCTAAATTCTGCCTTCTGGATCTGTAGCTGTCCTTGGCTTTGGAGGTTCAAGTTCTGGAGTTCTAAGCTCTTGGCTTAAGATAACCAGTCTTTTGAGTTTATTTGCAATAAGTTAAGTAGTAATGATCGTTTATATGCAGTAAAGAAGGTGAATTTTGCTAACTTGCTTTAATTTTTCATGTTTGCTTATTGCTTACTAACTGATATGTGGCTTTATTAATAAGCACCTAGAGTCGTTGGAATCTTATACCTGGTTGCAACATGGACTAATATGATAAATCTTTTAAATAAGAAGCTGAATTGAAAGTAAAATGCTTAGATAACATTTTAAATTGACATAAACAGAAGTAACATTTGTAGAAGTTGGTTACTGTGTATACATCGTGAAATTCTAAAGGGTCTGTTCTCAGTAGCCATAAAAATAATGGCAATTTTCCTCTTATTTTTTTCCTCGAGTACAGTGTTTAATGGCTGGGTTGGGCTGCAGTAACAGCTACCCACATTTGTTACAAGAATACTTCTCATAGATTACCATTTAATTAATTCTTTGTTCGTGAAGTCTGCTGGAGAGAGAGAGATTGCACATAATAGATAATGAGACAGGGAGAAAAGTGAAGAAAAGATGGAAATTAGTTTAGAGCTGTGTGTTTTTTTTGCACTGTGTGCTGATGAATTGGTAAATGATAGATTTATTCCCCTACTGTCTTTATGTTCTGTTAAAATACAGTGAAGGTCCCTAACAAGTACTATGCCAGTCAGGAATGTATCCTAGAAATCGGGGTTCCACAAGCCACTGTCCTGTGCCTGTTCTGGAAGGGGGTGTTTGAAGGGCAAAGGAGACTCCACAGAGATCTCGTTTCTGGGCCAGGTGTACAGGCGCACGCATGTGAAATCAGGTCATTCTGGAAAGTAGGAGTGATTAGCAGTGGGCCTTACTCTTTTGCATAAAAACTCATGTGGTGATGGAGATCTGTGAAGCCCTGCTGCATTTAAACAGGAGCGTCAAATGAGACCCAATAATGTCTGTGCAATATGGTGCTGTTGCTTCAACTCTGGATTTCCTGTAGGTGTTATTGAAATGTTGGGGGGGAGGGAGGGAGCATTTAAAGACATTTCTGTACATACAGTAGTTACTGAGGTTTGTAAGGCAGCACTGAGTCATTCTTAAGGACTCAAAAAAAACCCAAACAAACAAAACATTGGAACAGATGCGTATTTGGAAATATACAGGTAAAACTGGGATCCTGTACCTGGTACTCCAAATAAGAGTACGCTAATAGGAAATAATGGGTTTCCATGTGGAGCCTTGCAGATCTCTAGGAGTGTATATAGAAATAATTAGATCCTTGCAAATTACCATGGCATATGAATGGGGAGCTACTTCAAATTGATAGGACCTGGTCCCATGTGATGCCAGTTTCACAATGAGAGCAAACTGGTATCTTTAGCAAATTCCTTAGTGGAATCTTCATAACAAATGTTGCAAGACCCCAAGTGTTTTCTGCTGTATTGATAATGAATTCTTGTCTTAGCAGGAATCACAGAAATCTTTACTCAGCGAATGCAAAGACTGTAGCAAAACATGCTTTTGACTTCTTACATGCATCTACAATGCCATATATCATGAAGTTTACATTGAAGTCATTTGGATATTTTTTTTTTGTTTGTTTGTTTGGAAATGGTAAGAGACGGTAATTGCACTTGTACATTTGAGCTGATGGTAAGGACAGAGGTCCTAGATAATTACTTGTGTGGTATATTTGAGTGTTAAGTACTAGAAATCTTGCCTTATCAAACATGGTATCTCTGCATGCAGTGAGAAGATAAATTTTGGAAAAACTGAAAAAGGATCTGCGAAAAAGGAGATGAGAAAGAGGAGAAGAATTAAATGAAACAGTCTTAGGAACTTCCATAATTTTTAAAAGGCAAAAAATGCAGTGTATGATAGCTCTTCTTTCTGGTGTGCTCCTTCATTTCAAGATGAAGCTGAGACTGATGGTGATGTCCACAGCTTACAATCAGGTCACTGATTGATTGCCCTCCCAGAACTTAGGTAGTATAATAGGTAGTATGTTGTTACAGAGGGGAATTTAGTACTACCTTATTTTTGTGTAGTCTTGTACCTGAGGGTTTACCGTACTTGCTAATGACCTTGAATAATTTCTTTCATATACTTGTAAAACATCATTTATTTCACCTTCACCTTAGAATTGTTGATGTGGTTATTCAAAGTAGTACTTTCCCCAAAAGAATCACTTCAGCTTCTTTGTTCATTTCTTATACTTCTCATACGAACCAGTGCACTTTTTGGTCTTCCTCTGTCTCCAAATTTAGAATCCTATTTCTGAAACAGACTTTCCATTTCCAGGCCGTAGTTAAAACAAATAATGCTGTAGTGGTGCTTAACAGATGGGCAAATATTTTTATTTCTATGTTCTGGTGTTAAACTTATGCATAAGACAATAGTTTTAATAAAAACTTTCAGTAAGAAGATGCTAATTAATTGAACCACTTACTATTGGAAGAGGAAAGGGTGATTACTTTGTATCGCTGTGTTTTCTAAGATAATGTTGTGTTTCCACTATGGATGGAAGAAAGGCTTGCTCCATGCACCTGGGATAGGAACATCCACATGCTCCGAGAAACACCTTCATGTGTTTTGAGACAGGAAGACTAATCGGGGATTGAAAACAGTGGTGACAGAGAAACACTTGACCGTTTTAAGAGTATAAAGCTATTTGTGTTAAGAGTTTTATTTGGAGGAGGGTTCAGTCTTGAAGCAGATCACTTCATTGTCCCTGTTTATCATGGCCATTTGTTTGTTTTCCAGACTGGTTTTGGTATGTGCTAACTAGGCTCCTTTCAAAAGAAACTAAGCCATTCCACTCTTTGCGTGCACCAAGTGTACTCGAATCCTTGATAGGGTCGTCAAAGTTTGACCAGTTGTTGGTCATTTTTGGCAGCTTTGAACCTCCTGTGGTAGGGTCCGGTTCAGGCAGTTTCAGTAAATGTTGCCTGCCAGAAAAACCTCCTGGGCTTTCTATAGTATAGGTGTAAAGACTTCAGCAGCAGCTGTGTTTTGTTCTGCTCCAGTTGTGCCAAATTGCTCATGCAGATAGATCCTAATGCCATTTATTGTGGGGTGTTTTTTTTTTCTTTTTAAAAGTAACTTCAGACTGGTGATGACTAATTGTCAGGGTGTCTTAACCTTGTCAAGTGTTTGGAGAGGGTAATGTTTTTAAATCTACCTCCATGACAGTTTGTATTTTGGGTGGAACTTGACAGACCTTTAGATAAGCACTGTATTCATTAAGTGAGTTACCAAAAGGTCTGTTCTGAATGTTCTTGCCTATGGTTTTGATCTGACTGGTTTCCAGGGGCATGGGGAGGGGAGAGAGCAGAAGATATGTGTTTGGAATGTAATGGTGCTGTAGGAACGCACAGCTGGTGCCGAGATCATGATTATAGCTTAAAAGCCAGCACAAACATTAGGAATCATATTATTAAATAACAGAGCCCTATCCCAGTTACTGAGTCTTCTCCTTCATCCAGTAAACGTCCACTGTAGTATGTGTCCCCTTTTCCTGTGCATCAGAGGAGATTAATTTCTTGGTGCTGAAGTTACTCCTTTGGTAATCTGTGTTAACTTTTCTGTTTTGTGCACATATTGGAATTTGCAATATGATCTGCAGTAATTATAGGAAGAGCAGAATCTTCCTATAATTTTCCTTTCAATTATTCAACGTCATCCTTTCAAACTCCTCAATGTCCCACATGCTTTTCCTTTTTTTCCCCCTCCGTAGCTGCTTTTTTCCCAGACTATTTGAGATTTCTCTGTATTTCTGGAAAGAAACTTTTTTTTTTTTTTGTCAGCTTAAAATGACAAAAATTAAAATGCATCTCAAAGCTGCACCAAGTATATAGGACCACTTGGCTGCAATAATCAGTGCTCTTGGGGGAAATTAGCCTGGAAATTCAACTCTGGAAAGTGCCAGGGGTGGGAGAGGGCGATTGTAGGCAAATTCAGCCCCCTTGGAGCGATAAACCGAAGCAACATGCCAGTTGAGGCACGGATATGTGTGGCTAGAAAAGGCAGCATGATGGATGGTTTGGTATTTAGCAGGCAAAAGGAAAGACTGGAGAACCCTGATTGGTTTCAATGATTGCATGTATTCAGTGCGTTAACTTTCTGCCTTAACATTATTTATAGTAAGCTGCTGTAAAGGCAACCGGACAGTGTGTTTTGAAGTTCGGTTCATAGCAGGTCTCCAGGCGGCAGAGATTAGAAGGAATTTGGGAATATTGGCTACGGTGAAATCTTCTGGAAGCGAGCTCTTACAGCATTTAAAGGCAAGGCAGTATCCCGGTTTAGCTCAGGTGGTTTGGGTGCTGGAGTTCGATCCTCTAGCGTTAAAATACGGTGCTAGCAAAGCACGTAATCGTGGGGTTTCACTTCCTTTACCCCACCCGTAGGGTTTAGCCAGCTTTTTACTATTTGCCGAGTCCTCCGGTCGTAAAACTTTTTCTCGCGTTGAGCGGGAGGCGCGGGGCTGCGGCGCGGCGGGGCGGGCGGGCGGGTGACGGCAGCTGCCGGCGGGGCAGCCCCACGCCGCCCGCCGGTCCCACCGTACCGCCCCGCCGCCGGTACTACCGCCCCACCGTACCGCCGCACCGCCCCTCCGGCACCATCGTTCAGCCTCCCGCACCGGCGGGGCTCAGGGAGGAGAGTATGCTTCACGTCTGCGGGGTGATCCAATGGGAATTGCATTGATCTGGTGTCTAGCTCTGATCCTTATCAAATGGATTACTTCTAAGGTAGGCCGGTTCAGTACTCTGGTTTGGCTTAACTGGCTTTGAGTAGCCTGAGAGGGGGGAAAAAGAAAAAAAAAAACAACCAAAAAAAAAACCGCACTCACAAAGTTCTTAAAGACTTGTGTTTTTTTTTTTTTTTGATCTAATCTATTTTGGAAACACATCATTCGCCACTGAAGATTGTGTTTCTTAAGTTTTCATACGGCTCTTGACTTCTGCCTGCCTTGAAGTGGGAAGAGCGTGTTTGTAGCTGGGCCAGCGAGGAGATGGGGGGGAAAAGGGAAGCTGAAATGGCTTCTGAATGGCAGGGCTTCGCTTGCCTCCTTCACTAACAGATCTTCAGTTTTATAGCGCTCTAAAGGCTTTGAAAATAAGGAAAAAGAATTTTAAACATAGTGAGAATAATACAAATTAGTGTATTTTGCTTCCTGGACAGGATATCCTTTTTGTATTGTTGATTTCAGGGCTGCGGGAGTGGAAATACCAGTTTTGTTTGCTTAGGTGAAATACCAGCTACTTCACTTACTTTGTAGCCTTTCCATTTGAGATTCCTGTGTTTTGAAAAATGTGTGCTAATGTTAGACAAAATTAGGAGTTCCTACTGTGTCATTCTAAAGAACATAAGTATTCTCATAATGTATATTGTGGTAGTAAACATAGGTGGGATTGGTGCCTGGAGATGAGACCAGACTCTTCTCAGCACAGCTTGCTACCTAACCTGGAATTAATTCCAAAAGGAAGAATAAACTTAAGTGAAGAGGGCTGGAATCATTGGAGAGAACGAGGGAAACTGGAGGGGAAAAAAAAAAAATCAGAGTTCATGCATTTTATATATTTTATTAATACACTATTTTAACATTTTTGTACGATTAGCAGGAGAATCTGAAGAAACATGAATTTGAATTTGTTGTGAAAACAAGCTTTGCTAGGTATCCATGCTTCAGTCATTGATGATAACACAGTTCTAAGTTTACTGAAAGCAAAACCGGTCAGGATTATTTGCTAGCACTTGTGATAACTTTTGTCACATCAAGAAAAAGACCAGGATACCCTAATGGATGTTCACTTGTGACTGAAGGCAGATTGTAAATGCCCAAGTTTTACAGCCAGTGTGCTAGGCTAGTACCTCATCTGCATTTTACTGGTATAATGTTGAATTGCTGGTTTTCTGAAAATTGACATTAAAAGCCTGCTTAAGGGTTATGTCTGTAATTCAGTTTGGTCAAAGATTCTATTAAGGTGGGAAAAATATGAATTCCAGGTAGCTGACATAGTATGGTTAAGCTTAAAAACCTCTGCTATTTATGGTTGTGTTTTTAAATGTGCTAATGATTGTTTCTTTAAAAGATTTTTTTTTTTTTTGGTGTTCATCCAGTTATCCTATTTTGTTGTTGCTTTTGAGTCCTTCTGTCATTCTGATTTAGTTTCTAAAGGTAATACTTGTGTGTTTCTGTCCTCATCTAAATAAATGGTGGTTTTTTTTGGCTATGCTTTCTTTTCTGATCAATTTTCAAGCTTTTGCTTTGTACGCTGTTGTTAAATCTTGAAGTTTTTATGTTGATAAAACTTTGGCTAAATCTTATATGATATACATCTAAAGTCTATAAGAGAAAATGCCTTACAGGTGCTTGTTAGATGTATGTATCACTAACGCTGATAACTGTCATTCGAACAATAGCTAAGTTTATAAATGATTGCCGTCTGTCTTAGGAGACGATCGTGTGAAATAGCTTTATATGGAAGAAAACATTAAAATGGCCGCATTTAGATATTTGAAGGGGGAGTATGTGCCTTATTACTGATTAGCATTGCTTTCCTGAAATTACCTACACTTTCTTATCACTGGTTTGATAAACATACAAAACACTGCTTTGAGCTCCAGTGAAATATTTATAAAATAGTAGTAGGACCGTTTTGCAGTGGCTTGTCTGAGTTCAAGGACAGTATCTTAAGTGCTTTAAAAGAATATTTTCCAGTGCTTTAGTGAGTAAAAACTTGGTGATGCCTTGTGGAAAACTGTGGATCTTACGTAAGCATGGAACTTTTAATTACTCGAAATAATTTTAAGAATTATGATGAATGACAATCTAGGGACTTCTAGTTGATAAACTGTCTTAGAATCTTAAATAGTTTTCAAGTGTGTATATTTGAGGCAGCATAAGGAATAAATTGCAGTTGCCATGATATAACAACTTCTCCAAACTTGTTCTCAGTTTCTCTTTCTCAAAATAATCCTCTGTTTGTTGGGCAATAACTTGGGCAGAAAAGCCAAATAGGTAAAAATACCTGACTGGCTGTGTTGCGGTCCTCTGGTCCTTTCCCAGCTTCTGAATGAACAACTGAGTCGCAAAATGAGGGTCGTGCGCTCCATCAAAAAACACAAGTGGTTCTTTCTGATGGGAGGCACTGAATTTTGAAAGCCAGGAGCTCTACCCGTTTCTTTCTGCTGTTACAGAATAAGGCCAGCAGTTGTTTCCCTTGACAGTCCAAAGCTGGCGCTTGCCAGAATGAAGTGCCCAACAGTCATGCTGGTGCTCTGCTCTGAACTGGATTGGGAAGTCCTTGTGGTAAAACTGATACATCAGTGGAAACGTTTCTGTTTGGCACAAACAGCAGCAGGTGCTGTGTTTCCAAGTGTTACATGCATATGCTGTACTCCCGAGCATCACTGGAGCGGCTTCCCTTTGAAGATATAGCTATGTGCTATTTTGGCACTCATTCCCATTGCATGGCCTTTAATAACTTCCTATACTCTTGTGAAAAGATTTGCAGAAAGATCTGACATAAATCTCTCTTTTGTTAGATGCTCCCTTTGCCTGTTTTTGTGGACTACTTGTATCATTGTTGTTCTTAAAGGATTAATGGATCTGCCACTTTAGTTTGAACTTCTTCCGTTCACTTTCCATAAAGATGTGACAAAAGAGAGGAGAAAGAAAAGCTTTTATTTCTGTATTGCCCTTTGGAAGAATAAATGAAGTTCTAATATGAAACTGAAATTTACGGTGAGGTTTTCAAAGTGGAAGTCTAGGGTAAGCAATCCTTCCCAGCCATCTTGCTGACATCTGCCTTTGCTGCTGAAGTAAAACAGCCCACTCAGTTCAGATGGCTGTGCTCATGTCTGGAAAGGAGCAGAGTGGTTAAGAACCTCACCTAATCATTTGAAGAATTTGTTGAATCACTTGGAGTCCAGCAGATATTCCTACCAGACCAAGTTGTCCTTGTGCTTGAAAATGGAACCTTCGTAAACACATTTAGGATTGTCTTCAGTTTGAGCACCAGTAGCTCTGTCTGCCTGTTGGAAATTTGTTTGAGATTTTACAGAGGGTTAAGGAGTTCAATATGCTTTACAGTTAACAGGTACAAAGCTTCAGGTAGACCAAAGAGGTGGCAGAGATCTAGAAATAAAATTTTACGCTAAATGAGTTAACAATATTAACAATAACATGGTATTTTGAAGTGCCAGAAGTCAAGCTCTGTCCATGAATTTTTTAGCCAAGGTTCCTGTAGGCTGATACAGTGTATGCTACGGTCATCTCAGCTGTGTAAACAAGGTAAATTTTTAGTGTAAGTATAGTCTTGATGTCTTGGTGTAGGCTGCAGAGAGTGGGCCTTTGATTAGCAATGAGGGAGGAGGCGTTTTTGGTTGTCACCAAGGGCAGAATCCTGGTGATTAAATTGTTCGAACTGTTGAGTGCTTCACAGGAACTTTAGTTCTTCAAGATGTATTTGCCTTTCTGCTTACAAATTTGCTGCACATGACAGTTCACATCTCAGTAGAAGATGATGCATTAAATCTGGTCTTTCTTTTTGCTGGATTTAAAAAGTGGAATCTGGGCAGAGTATCTTAAAGAACCACAGGCAGGGTGGATTAAATTGCTTCTCCTTTTTTGCCTTTTTTCTTGCATTTTTGTAGAGTGGTACAGGGGGTAGTATAACTAATAAGCAGACAATATTATTTGAAGTGGGAAAATAAGTGATATACCTCAACCCATGGTACATGGTCTATTACCTGTTTGGAGTGTGAACTGACATAAAGCAATCCACGGCTGAGTGAGCATAGTATTTAATTTACCTACCTCACAAGTTGCTATAAACTTCAGTACCATTAGCTGCCTCCTCTGTCTCTGACTGCCCACCACAGTGCTCCTAACTATCCGTACCTCACTTACCTGCTTGGTATAAAGGTGTGAGGTCTGACCACTCATCACCAACCCTGTATCTGCCCCTTGGTGAACTTGCTAATAAGTGTTTTCCTCTTATCTGCCTTATTTAACAATTTTCAATGAATGAAGCATGTTTAGGACCTCTACCCTTTTAGCAAAATTAGCTGAAATTGTTCTACTACTTTTGAAGTATTATTAGTAAGGTTCACACAATAAATTGTCTCTTTTTTTTCCTTGGGAAACCCAGCTTTGAAAAGTAATTTTGAAAGGATTTGATTGTTCAAGGATTCCTACAAGATCTTTCGGAGTCCTTGCAGAACAAAATCACTTGTTTGTATAAGCAATTGGTTTATGTTTTTAAAAATGTGCTTTGTGTTTGATATCATACATGGATGTACTATATCTATCAAATAACATTTTAGATTTTAGAGAGCAAGTGATATTTTAGAATCAACATATCAAAAGGATTTACTTTTCAGTAAACTTTTGCATATTGTTCTCCTTCTCGGAGACTAACGCTTCACTTGGGTATGGTTCTTCTAGCTGCATGTGTGCTTAGCTTTCTCCTGTATTAGATTACAGAACTGTACTGGACATGTCCAGAAATCTGTGATAGACAGGTGCAAATTGCAAGTTAGCACTAAACTACATTACTGATTGTGCCTAGTCAGTAATATGAAATGTTCCAGGCTGCTGAAAATATATTCAGCTGAGATTTGCTGAAACTCAAAGGTAGATTATATGAAGAAATTTGAAAATGTTAGTAAATCAGCATCATTTGCTGGCTGATGAGATGCATTGCTGCCTTTCTCATCAGGACAGGCACACTACTGTGAGAAATGCTGTACAACCACATTTCAAAGGAAAGATTATTTGCATGGTTTATGGTCCTCCAAGAAAACACAGAACAAAAGCTAAGACAACATAAAAGTGCTGTACAGGGAGTTCTTCCTTGTAGTCTTTACAACAGCTACTATAATTGGACCCCATTTGGAGCTAGGTTGGTCTTTGGTCATTTCTGTAATTAAATATTAAGCTTAACTTCAGAAAAACTTTCCTGACTTGAAGTGTAAGGTTTTTTCTTGTTTTAACAAGAAAAATACTGGAACAATTAAGTGTGACTTCTGGGTTTGGAGTTAACACGTCAGTTGTATAAATCATGCTGATAGAGATTATTAATCTCTAGTCGTTCTTTGTGTGCATTCAATTTGCTCTGTTGATAGATGTTTATAAGCAGTTTTGCCTTTTCCCCTGCTTCCAAGTAATTTGTTTCTTTATCTCTTTTTCTTTTCTTTTAGAATTCTTGTCAATGTTCAACATCTATTTTTCTGTCCTGTTTCCTAACATGATTTGGTTTCCCGTCTTTTGAACTTGTGCATTTTCAGGCTGTTGTGTGTCCCTGGTGTAGGGTTGTTCCTTATACATAGAGGTAAAAATGGGTGACTGTTCACCTCCAGGTTGGCTTTTATCTGAAGTTCACAAAGGGGTATGATAACCCTTTGTGGCACCCAGGAATTCACTATCCTCAGCGTAGATAAGAAGTGTGGTGGACACAGAAAGGTCATAGGAGCTCTTAACGCGCGCGCACACACACACAAAAATCTTATTTCTTCAAAGAACAGATGTTGTGAACTGGCAAAATTTAAGTCTGATTGTGAAAGTGATCCTCTGATCCTAGGGTTAAGAAATAACATTAATGAAGGCCCTAGGAAGTGGCAGAAGATGGTGACAGTACAATAAAGGCAAGGCGTGAGGCTGGGTGCTAGGTTGTGCCAAGCTTTGAAGACTATGTGATGCCAGTGTTGTGTAACTATGAGAACGTTCCGCCAGTTTTTAGCTATTAGAGGACCAGTTCACCACACTCATGGGAGACTTCCTGGATTATAACTACTATTGCATTAGCTGAATAGGTATGGAACATACATATTTTGTGTAGGTAAGAAATACAGCCTTTATGGGAGTATCTCAATGTCATGCATAGGTAGCTTGATGACTCTTTTAGACTTTTATCATCAAGTGAAATACCACTTGCTTGTTTTCTTTAAAATGCCCTTATGTATTACATCCTGCTTCAGTGGTACCTTGATTTGCCTACAGAAAGTACTAGATGGAATGAAAGTAGCGTGTGGCCGGCAAGTCCTGCCCTTGCAGAATATAGGTTGAATTCCTAGGACTGCAGTAATGGTGTCATTTGAGTTCTTTTACTTCTTTTAAAGCTACTTTTGAAAGATGGAAATACCCCATAGGTAAAAGAAAACAAATACTTGCAGTTCCTGGTTTATTTGTTTGTTTAAAGTATTACATTTTAGAGGGCTATGAGGAGCACGGGTTTTTTTGTGTCTGCTTAATTTTGCTTTGTGTCATTTTTATCGTGAGGAATGATGGAGGACCACCTGGAAAGAAATTTAGGTGGGATATTTTTTTCCACGCTCTGGTTCTGTTTTTCATGATCTCACTACTCATGATTTTCACTATCAATTCCTGTCCTTCCTTTGTCCCCGCCTAAAACAAAATCAGTATATATATATTTGAAAGATGCATGTCCAGATTTCCAAAAATTGATTTTGAAAGTTAAATTGGAAATGGGAATTGGTACTCTATTTTCATTTCGATTTAAAAATGATTTAGTTCTAATTTGCATAAAATAAACTTTTTTTTTTTACAGAGACGTGGAGCAATTTCCTATGACAGCTCTGATCAGACTGCGTTGTACATTCGTATGCTAGGTAAGCGTAACAGTTTTTATATTGCAAAGTTCTAATGTTTATGATTGATTTAAAATAATTATTTTTTTATATTTGAGTGTTGAATTCTTAAACTTACCATTCCCTTTCTCCTGGATAATAATCTGATTAGATTCTTTAGAAGAGTTTGGGTGCTTTTGTGTTGACTTGGGTTTTTTGGCTGTCTGCCTTTTTTTTTTCCCTACTGAGTTAACTGTTGTGTCGGATGTTTTCCTCCTATATTAAAAAAAATAGTCTTATAATAACGTAACATGTTTAGTAGAAGTAACGTTTTCCAAGTGACTCATGATTGATCTTTATTTCTGTGATGGATTTATCACTTCTGCATGGTATCCTTCTGGTTAAAACTGTAGCTTAGAGAACGTGTGATAGTTACCACACGCTTTTAAAAACTTCAGTACTGAGGCTATGAAATGATCAAGGTGTTCTTAAAGTAATGATATGATTTTAAACAATACTTCTTTTTGTAATCTGAGAAGATGGCTTGAGAAGGGAAAGGATTCATGACAGGGCCAGTAGTCAACTTACTGAAGAATGTTTCCAGAGTAATAACTAGACAAAGGGTAAAGCCAAATGAAAATGAAAGAACAGTACTGGAGGGGCAAACATCTGGGGGAAGCCCTTTGTGATAGTGGGTACGAAGCAGAAGGAGTTGAGGTCAGTCATTGAGAGGAGAAAGATGCAAAGCTCTTGCAGATCTGGCTGCCGGATTCAGTACTTTCTGCACCTCTTCTGGAGGCTGCTGGTGGTGCAGATGGCGTGGGGACTGTGTATATACTCTAAGTCTGTTTCGCTGCAAAATTATGCCACTTAATTTAAGCCATCTTGAGCTATGATTTTGTGTTGAAATGGACTACGAACGCTTGCTTGGTGTCTCACATGGCTCAATGAACATCAACAGCTACTGATTGTAAATTCTTAACCGGCTCCAACTAAATCAGCCAGAACATGTCTTTTTATGCCCTGAGTCTTTTCAATTTAGTTATATATTGTATGTATTAAAGTCCCCAGAAATTCATAACTGCGTTGTCTATGAATTTCAAGTTGTAAGCTATATGCATGTGTACACATGTGTGTGTATATATATGAATTTATAGCCATAATCTACGTATGTAGGCATATGCGTGCTTCTGTATATATAAATCCAATTTTGACTTAGCATCTTTGCATTTTTGTTTTTCAGTTACTTTTATTTTTAAGTTTGTGAAGTTGTTAATACTACAACTTGACTGTCCACTGAAGGATTTTTGATAAGAGAATGTAATTACTTTGGAGATTTGTTAAGAGGAGGAGGACAGAAGATGCTAGTTTCTAAATGTTTATTGAAAAAGCTGCTCTGTTTTTGTTGTTGGAAATAGGTTTATTTAATTTTCAAAAGTTAAAATAACTTTCACTTTTAATCAATCTTTCTGGAGGATGAACACTAGAATTCTTCAAACTATGATTTTTTTTTTTTTTTTTCTGCTCTAGTCATAAGAATAAGAAAGTAAATTCAGCCTGAGGTAGCTTAGTTTCTTTGATTTTTCTGAATGTTTTTTTAAACTAAATTTTTGTGCTGTAATTAGAAAATACAATTTTTTTTCTGCTTCAAAATCCTAAAAACTGAGTACTTTTAATTCTTAATTATTAATTCTTAATTATTTAATTAATATGTATTAATTTATTTTAAAAATGCACTGATAGGCTTGAATTAAAGGTACTGTAAGTATATGTCTGTGTCTATCTTTTTAAAATTAGTTGGCTAGTGATAAAAACTCAGCTTGTAAGAAAACAATTCTTAATTTCTGGGGAGAATGATCTGGGGTTGTTGTGGTTTTTTTTTTTTTTTTTTTGCTACTTTGGAGTTTAACTGTACCATGAAGTAGTTAGGCCCATCATTTCTGCAGAAGGGTTTGTGATAATGCTCAAGTAAATCTAGAGGAAAGCAGAGCATGGCTTTCTGTGGTTCTTGGTGGCTCTATACACCCGAGGGAAAGATCTCATTTGTTTTGAAATATTTTTTTTGCTATTCTCATAGGCAGAACTGGAATATATTCAGAACATGATGTTAAGTAAATGAAATTTTCACTTGTTCTCTCATTGGAATTATTAGATTATATGATGGGCGCTTGTTAAGAATAGCGTAACTCTTGCTGGCATTCGTTGCTGTTCAGTGATGCTAGCTGCTCAGAGGCACTAAGTCCTTTAAAGGATTGACCTTTACTAACTTCGGCTGGGGGAGGAGAGTACCAACAAGCAAACAAAAAATTGCTCATTGGATGCTTGAATCAGTATGCTAAATTTGTATTACTTTCTCACTTGTTGGTGATGGATTCCCCCCCCCCTCCCCCCGACTGTTGCGTACACTATGCTGTACAAGTTAGCAACTATTTACAGATGTATTACTGTTGTATTTGTAAATGGACTGTAAAAAAGACCAGCCTGAAAGCTGAACAGTTGGAAGCATCGATATGTAGAAATGTTCTTACCAGAGTATATTCGAGAATGACTATATTAAATTAGATTTTTTTCAAGAAATGTGAAGTACTGCATTTCCCATACAGTATTGTCAGGGGTTTAGTTTTGATTTTTTATTTATCTTGGCACACCTTAGCAGACAAAGCTGTAAAGAATCCTTAGCTGTAACTAAACGGGAAGTTAGGCACAGTTGTGAGAGGTTTTGCCTTGTACTTGGTTGATTATTATTCCAAACAGATTATATCTACTATTAAAGTGTACCTCAAGAAGGTGTTTATTTTAGCAGACCAAAAATATAAAGCTAAGGGGATCTAGGACACCTCCCTCTGCCTCTGTTTAGTTGTGCCTAGCCGTAGAGTTGCTTCCTTTATTAACGGAATCCAATGGAAGTTCATTTGCAATGAGTAAATAGAAATTCCTGTGGTATGGCAGTGTTTCCAGGTTCAATTTAAAAGATCAAACTTTAGGGGTACGCAAAATAAACAACTAGCTCTTAAATCTCTTCATCAGCGTCGATATAAACAAACAGTGTTGACTCTTAATGACTCATCTGTCATACCCCATTCCCAAAATATACACTAAGCCACTCCTGAGTGGCTTATTTACTATTTTAAAATACAGATACAGATGCAGCATTGTAGAATTTTTCTTTTAAGACCTTGGAAGGGCTAATATATCTGCGTCACCTCAGTCAGCTACTTCTCTCAGCAACTATGAGGAATTCTCAAAATTTCTTGTAAGTGCTCTGTGTAATCTTGATACATTCTTGATTTTTTTCCTTTGCTTTTCTGGTTTCTTTTTTCCTTCTTGTTTTATATTGCCTGAAAGTCTTGCTACTGTGCATGGGGTGGAAAGAGTGGGGCACTGACTGCTTATATCGGTGTGCATGCACCTCTCAACTACAACTGGAATATTTTACCTTCCTTGAGAGGTCTTGATCACTTCAAATAGAAGACAGTGGAGGCAAGCTACTGTGTAATGCAGGTGCACGCTCTTCTCCGGTAGCAGTTGTTTTGTTGTATTCCTTTTGCTTTAATTCTGGCATATTTGGCTGACCTGTCATCTGTTTCTCCAACAAATATAATAGGAACTTTAATCTATGAAGCTAGTAATTCTTTCTGGAAATCCTGCTCTTCACAACTTCGTGACTTGGGTGGTTTACCTTGAGGTGGCTGTCGTAATTTCTGCTCCCAGCTGTCCTCTGTGATCTCTGAGATTTCTGCCCCTGCTCCAGAAGGCCTCAGCTCCCCAAGCAGCTGCTGCATTGTTACTGTGCCCCACTGGAGTATTAGGGTAGCATGAAGTATGTGCTGTGTAACCCTAACGCACAGGGATGTCAGCTATGGCATTTCAGCTGCCCCGTAAGTATCAGAGCCGTCCTTGCGGTGTGAGCAGGAATCTGAGAGAGGGGTAGGAACTATATCTCAAGGTAAGTTTTGTTACAGTCCTGATTCCTTTTCAGTTTTCAGTTGTAGCTGCAAGCCTCCCTCTTACATTCCTTATTCCACTGTTTCTTCAGTTTTCAGTTGAGTTTCTGCCTGTATGGCCTTTGTCTTAAAAATGCAAGCAATCCTGGTCATGTAGAACTATTCTGGAAAAAAGCTAGTTAAATACTCGGCCAACAGATATTTTGTTGTGTTTGTGCACAAAATCAGACTTTGAAAGGAAGGCTTCGCCTTTTTTAAACCTTTCTCTTGAGTCTTTGGATTCACAGAAACTCCCAAAGAGGGAAAAAAAATTGTTCCTGGAAGTCCACTGTCATTAAGATGCTGAACTTGAATGTGTTCCCCTAAGGAAACAGAGGAGTCTTTTCAGCGTGGCTAAAGAAGAGGCACTTAAGATGAAAACTGTTAGCTTGCTACCACTTCTGCCCCCCCTCACCCCCAAGGAAATTTACCTATAAGCAAGTGGTGCGATCTGATGGTTTCAAAAGATTTTGTAACTGCTTTGATGTTTATTTAGACCTTTTAAAAAAATAAAAACTATGCATAAGTTCTTCTGTTTTAGGTGATGAATTTTAATTATCTTCCAGCTACCATACTAATGATTGGCTCTGAGGTTGGACTTCTGTTGCTGTTTGAAGGAATTATGTAACAGTGTTCTTTTGTCTTAGAAAAATAGTCTTAAACCTGAAATGTCTTGTGCCTTTACCTCTGATGATAAACATGTCTCCTCCTTAAAATTAAATTCTGTGTCATTTCAGAGTCATAGAGTTATAAAAAAACTTGTGCAGAATTTCCCAAGCAAATCAATGCAAATATGTTCTGTCGTGTGCAGGCACAATGATGTGGGTTCATTTGGGATCTGTTGGTCTTTGCAGGCCCGATTAACTGAACAGTGAATGCATAACGATGGTCCAATATTTCTGGATGTTTTGGGCCTAAATATATATATATAGATGCAGTAGAGATTAGTCTCCCTGTGCTAATGGCACATAATTTCATAGTGCACTAATGTGCAGCCAGTTTGATGCTGTTCCTTTTTATGCTTCTATACACATAGACATTTCAAATGAATGTATGGTATCTTCAAATTCCACTTGTACCAATTTTTCCAAGCACATTTGTTGTCAGAAATCTTGAAAAATGCAGTAGTTCCATACAATGATTATGGAGACAGCTCTTCTGCCTTCATTTTGGCCCAGTAGGAATTTCTGCTTTGTTTACTGTGATGAATTCCTGACCTGTAGAAGTGATATCTCTTTCCAGAATAAATCCAAATATATTCTAAAAAAAATCATCCATTTTTGAGACCTTGACTCTTAAAATACCCTCTGCTGCTACCCTGATCAAGGAGAGAGAATTTTAACAACTATTCAATGAAAATATTTTTCTTTCTTTTCTGAGAACTTCTCATTTCATATGTATGCTAATAAATACCCTCATTTTACTTTTATCTTATTACAATTGCCTTTCTAATAGTTTGCCATGTGCATTTTTAGTATATCATTTCTTCTTTTGGCTAACTATTCCTGTAAATATGTTTTAATAATTACTATTAAAAGCAATGTAGTTAGTTGCACTTCTGCATTTCACTTGTACACACTTTTTCTTATTTTCCTACTCCAGAATCCACAACATTGTGGGCTTTTTAAGGGTAACAGGGATACTGTTATTCTGTCTATGCTGTTAAACTAGGTACTTGTAAATAAATAAAAGAACAAAGCAGGGAGAAATTTTCTGGGAATCATTTATCAGATGAACCTGCTTGTTTTGTTATTTGCAGAATTCCGTGTTAGTCTCGAGGTATTTTTCTGTGAACTCTTCCTATGCTTGACACTTTGAACAAGTAAATTGTTCACCAAAACCTAGTTGCACATTGACTGAAACTATTTGGTAATTCACGGTATGGTTGGTAAATTTTGAAAGTTAAGACTGCCTTGAAAACTAACTGTAATTCATCAAAGATATATCACCTTTTTTGTAATTAAAAAAAAAAAAAGCTTAACTACAGAAAACTTTGTATTTTTCTTTTAATTCAGCTGATGAACTCATTCACACAGCTTTACTATGACTGATTTCCCAGATAAATATGAGTGAAAGGTAATGAAAATTGCATTTTCCTCTGTGTAAATTGGTATTTTCATACACAGCTACTAATGCATTTGCCTTTTCCAAAATTTCCTCTCTTTTTCCTTTTTATTCTCTTATTTTGTAAATAAAATTCACCAGTTGCTTGTGCCTAACAGAAGAGTTCTACAATTTGCTGCCTCTGTATTGCCTGGAACAAGACAAGCCTCTTGCACTCTGCTCAGATGAATGCTTGAAACGTTTATAAGTAATATATTGTCAGTGGTCTGAAAAATAATATTTACAGGTAGTGGTTGGGTAACTTCCCCTTGCAGCTCTGTTAAGGCTTTCAGTTTTGAAAAACCAAAAGGAGTAATAACTGAAAACCACATGTATTTGGTATGTTTTTACTGATACGTGAACTTTAGACTTGTTATTTGGGGACCCTTGGGTCTACTTATCTTTTTGTGGTCCTTCCAGTGTGCCTCACAAGATAACATTCATATGAATTGTGTTACTATAGATATGTCAGTGTTTATAGATATCTGTCTCAAGAAGGATACCTATTAAATATTAAAAGTATATTACTGAAGTTTTAGTCAGTGTCTCTAGCTATTTTCCTACTTAAGTTGCCCGCTTCAACGTTACAAATTAGTAGGTTGGAGAAGAAAAGGGAAAAGCACTCTCAAGATGTTCGAATATTATCAGTTGCTGGAAATTAAATAGCTATACTTTTATTTTGTTCTTTTAACATCAATGTTAGTTCCTTGTGTTTAAGTGAAAAATCACTGTGTTTGAAGACAGGAGAATACTACACTTGAAGGATTTTCATAATCAGAAGCCAGAACACTTTCACATCTTGAATTTCACTTTTTCTTTTTAGGATTTGAGGAGGGAAACATTATTGCATTTGATCCTCAAAGTTTTGCGCAAATTTGTAACTGCTAAAGGATTTAAAGTGAAAGCTTTTGATCCAGGTGAACTACTTACATTAATGCATACAATTACCTAATGAAAGAATACTGATCAGCTTTCAGTTGGTAAAATGCATAAGTAGAAATCATCTAGCATGCTCAAAGATTCAGGTTGAAACTAACTGCAGTGCAAAATAGTTTGATAAAATTTTAATACTGAGTTTTGGTATTTTAATAGGCTCTTGTGTAATATTCAAACAGCTGAGCACAAGTAAGTAAATGCTAGTGGGAAAATATTCTATTACGTAATATAAAACCATATTGTAACTAGCTTATTTGCTAAAAGCTACCATTTCTAGAAGCTGAATCTTTTTTGTACTGTACAAAATGTTATCGTTTTATGTGTGTTACTGAGGAACAAGTCAACCTTTAATGTTGTTGTTTCCTGTCATATTAAGGTGCATTTTTTACCATACCGGTGTAGCAAGCTGTTCCTAATTTCATCTGAATGCTTATCACATGCTTCTGGCAACGTATGCTTAGGCAGGAGAGATCTTGACAAGAAAGCATGCGATTGCATGTTTAACAAGTCTTCAAACTTTGTTTTGAATTTCACCTTTAAAACAAAAAGCATTGAAATAGGCCTCTTGTTTGAATAACCCTCCTCCTTTAAGTACATGAATCTTTACCCCTCCAGGCTATGTTCATTTGCATTGTATCTCTGCCACTCTTCCACACTTTTATTTCACTCTTGACCCTGTTTCTAGGAGATGTGCGAGTAAGAAGTCGGGCAGGATTTGAAACAGAGAGAAGAGGTTCTCATCCATACATTGATTTCCGTATTTTTCACTGTAAGTATTTAAAAGCAGATAAATGACAAAGGCTTCCATTAATTTTAACTACTGAGCCTCTAAAAAATAAAGTTAGCAACTTATATAGCAAGACCATTTTTTATACTTCTCAGGAAAATCTTTCATGCTACTTCATTACCAAAAATAAAAGAGGAAGATCTCGCTGCTAATTTTTTTTTTCCAATATAGTTTAAGCTCATTGAATTTAGACCTGAATCCCTATGGAAATGAAGACTATCTTATATACAGCTGCTGATGTGTGTGCCGAGTTCTTAGTTGGCAGACATAATCAGTTGAGAAGAATATTTTCCTGCTTTTATAAAGCAGCAGAGGGGCCTGGTCCAGGATGATGTTTGAAGATAATTACAGTAGATGTCAATATTTTTTACCTGATCATAATCAATTAACATTACATATACTCAAACGTGTAGCTAGGACTTAAAGTTTTTGGACCTAGACAAATCTTAAGCGAAGATTAAAGTGTTATAAGAAAACAGCATACTAAATTTTTTTGATTATGTGTTTTAGGAAACATTTTTTTCTCAGAAGTGTTACAAGAAGAGTACTTTTGGATAATTTCACCTTTTTCTCTATATTGTTACGATATGTCAGTAGCTGTTGTAATATAAAAGCTTTAATAACCATACCAATATGCAGCAAAAGTGCAGGTGATTTAAATCTTACATTAATATTACTGGCATAATTTAATTATTAAGTGTCATAAAGTATCTATACAAACATTGTATCAGCACAAGTCCAAGTATTCTGAATGCAATGGAGAGATTTAGAAAAACTATTTCATGGTAACAAGTGTGGTTGCTGTAATTACCTTATTAATAAAAATGAGTGGCAGAAACTGTGCTAATTAATACTCTGATCTTAACCGAAGTTACTCTTTTTAAAAGTAGATCACTAGTGAAATTTAAAACTCTTAAAACTCAGTTTCATTCAAAAGTTAGTATCATAAAATAGGTGAGAAAACAAAGTTTGAAGAGTATGCTACGTTGATTTTTTTCAATAAAGAGGATAAGAATTCTGTCTCAAGTCCTGATAATTCTATTGAGTATAATAAACATTCTCTGTAGAAACAGCATGCAATTTATGAATTACATAACTATGTCTTTTTGTGTGTGTATATATACATGTGGCATTTCATGCTGATACAGGCAAATACTAACAGAAGTATTAAAAGAACTACCTGTTAAAAGGTAGTCATGGATGATATTATTGCTGTTGTCAAATTAACTGTATTTTCTATGGTACTCATCATGCTGTTTCTTTCCATCCTTATGATTGTGCATCAGACGGATCATGACTAATCAGGAAAAGGATTTTCACACCCTTTCTTCTTGTCCCTACTTGTTCAGGCACAGGCACCAGCTTTTAGCAACATCAACTGTGGTGTCTGATGACAGCAAAGAATGTTGCTAGGAGGCCCAAAAAATTCTTTGGCTATAACTTCCCTCTGGAGTCAGCTGCTGTAGCAGTTTTCAGAGTTGTCATATTATAGTCAGATTTTTTTTTTTTTTTTTTTTTTGCATTTCAGGATTGTGGCCTGTTGCAGCATAGCTCTTTGACTTAAGGCTCCTGCTATTTTATGGATTTTCTTTCAAAGTCACTAAGTAATTCAGCCCCATCTCTCACCATATCACTAGATTAATTTACATAAATCTTGTGGTTTTTTTTAAATCAGCAAAATGTTTTCTTTTTCTCTGCAATGCTAATTGAGTCCTGATCAGTGTTTCCTTAATCGTTTTAAACAAAGAGTTTTAGTATTGTCCTGTCAGACTGTGGGTAGAGAGAAGTTGTGGGAATCAGACTAGACCTCATTTTTAGGATCTTCTTCCTGCCCTCCCCTGCTAAGTCCAGAAGGATTTTGCCACATAGAGCTACATGGCTGAAAAATGTTCACCCATATGAGCAATAGACAGCATGTGACAGGAGCCAGCCGAGCCAGCCGGCACTTCTTTCCTGGGGGCAAAAACTGGACTGGAAGGGGTCTCTTCTGCAGCTGAGGCAGACTAAACCATCTGAATATTGGCTTCCTACCCCCCGCCCCCCCCCCCCCCGAGCTGCATACTGAACATCAGTAATGCATGGGTATGCTTCCTTCATGGTGTTTGTGAAGTTTTACTGTAACTTTCTTCTATTATTCGCTAACTTTACTCTGTGGTTCTAAATATTTCTCAACGATCATTGCTTACTTGTTTTGCAGATGACTTAATATACTGGCTATCATTCACAGTGTGGAAGCATTATTGCCATTTTGTATTTCGCTTAGCTGCCTTTTGTTGTTCAGCATTATTTTCTTTTTCTGTCAATGATGTTTTGTGAAGAAGTTGAATGTCTTTCAGAAAGTCCAGCTAATAATCTGACCGGTTCTCTTTCACCAATATTTTATTAATAGGCTCTTACCCAATATTTTATTGGTAGTTTTGAAGAGTATTGAATTTTAAAGGCACTACTCTATTTTCAGGAAGCTACTGGGTTTTTGTTTGTGATTTTCTTTTTTTTTAATAATCACTTCTGTTTCATAACATTATTTTTACTTGCAACTTCAACTAGTGTTACCAAAGTAAAGTTTGTTAGCATTTAGTTCTTAAGACCACTACTGTTTCTACTTAAGAGTTTTAAACTCAGTGTTGGCATCTTAATCCTGGAGTTCTGTAACTGGCACGTGAATATTCAGGTTTCTAAATTGGCTACAAGTGTTCTCAACAATAACTTCTAGGAAATTAAATTTTAAAGTGATTGTTGGAAAAATATCTTTATTGCGGTTGCTGGAGATGGTGGTATGGGAGTCATATCTGAGGATTATTAAATGCTGGATTTGACTGATAATCAAACTAAATTTGTTGGGTGGTAGTTTTCCTTCTATATTATCTGTTGTTCCAGAAGCCTCATTTTTATAGCTAGTCAAAGGAACTAGCCAGGAGGAATTGCAGATGTTTGTTTCGACAAGACTGCTTCCCAGTGAATGGGGAAAGTCAGGACTGTATTCTTCATGTTGGTAATTGGCTAACATCAGGACATCAATTAGTAGTTTTTCTGTTACTGTGGTCTGATTATGTCTGTGTGGGACCATGGGCATAAACTCAAGTTAGCAACTAAAAGCTGCCATTTCTGGAGAGGAGAGAGCAGCCACATAAATTTCTTCCTCAGAAGTAAATTTTTACCTTAAGTATAATGGTTTGATTTTGTTCAATGGATGTACATGTTTCACAGTTGCACAGTAAATTGCATACATTTATGCTACTTTGAGATCTGGCAAAGATGTCAGCATCTGCTGTTTGCAATGTTGTTTTGAACTTTCCAATTTTCTCTCACAAATCATTGGAAAAGGTTTACCTTGGACAGTGAATTTAGACCTCCCTTGGGTGAGAGGCAAGAAGTCAAAGAAGAGAGAAGAGTTCAAATCCGAATTGATTGTCTTAAACAATTTGGAAAATATTTGTGTAACAGCGCCTGATCATGCTTTTGACAATACCTTGTAGAGGTTGAGATAAAATGAGCATCACCCAGATGAAGTTTAATGACCTTTTTTGTCTCAGGAAAACAGAGGAATTTACCTAGCTGAATCTGGTTAAGAGTTCAACAGTCTACGGTGAAGAACGGTCAATCAGTTTCACAATGAATAAAGTCATGCAAGAAGATTTCTGTGTGGTCATAGGTTGAATGGAGTATTTGTTTCCCTGTGAAAATACCAGCAGCGAGGAGTGAAAAGCTTGTACTCAAGCGATCTCTCCAAAAGCTGCGTTTCTGGGAAGGATGTGTTCTGAAATTATCATCTAATTATTCACAGACCAGATTGTTCAAATAAATTGTTTTCCTTAATGTGAGAGAAGTTTTGACTTCAGTTTAATGTGGAGAATGCGGTCACACAAGGGGAAGTCACAGAAAATGTCCTAAATACGGCTTTGGCCAAAATAAAACAGTGAAGAAAAACTTGAAGTGAAAAGTGAGCTTGGTTAAGGAAGATGTCAGGCTAAAAGCTTCCAATTGAGAATACAGGACGGATTTTTATTCTGTTTTCTTTTGCTATCCTAGATGGTTATTTTACCTACAATTTCTTACTTTCAAATTTCTGTAAAGCAGCCTGTGTGCTCTGGGGTCTTGCACTGGTAGACCTCAATGTTTTATTGCTGAGGTAGGTTTGACCTTAGAAGACACAGCCACATTCTAGGTTGGTTTTTTGGGTTTATTTTGCTTTTCTTTAGAACCTCTCCAATGTGTCTCTTCTCCAAGTAGTTTATTTTGAAAGGCTGTTTTTTGGGGGAGTTGTTTCCATGGTTTGTTGTTTGTTTGTTTGTTTTTGTTTTGTTAATGCTGGACAATTTGGCATAATATATGTGAGAATTCTTCTGATTTCATCTTTCCTCCCAGTTTGACTTTTCTGTTGACAGTCCTACGGACTCTTAAAGGATGTTATTTTCCTGTCAGCCACAATGTGTTATTTTTAAATTCTTCCTTCGTTTCTGGGGGTGAAAAATAGCCAAAGAGGATTGCTTGGTGGTTCAGTTGTTCCATTGCTGTAGAGCTGAATAATTCTAGAACACCGAAGAATGGTGTTTTTTTGAAAGACATCAAGAAAACGATCTGGTCGTGGTCTGGAATATATTATCCTTCTTTTGGGAAAAGAGTTGAACTGTTATGTGTCGTGTACTTGTTTGTTCTTCAATAGCATCAATATCTTGATTAACACAGCATAAACCATTTTTGTAAGGGCTATATGTGTATTCTGATGATATTACTCTAAATATTTTGCTTCAGTGAGGTTTGTTAGCTCACGCTATACTGTTGTGAGGTACAGAGTTGCCTTGCCCACTGGGTGGATTCAGGTGAAAAGAAAAAAAAGATACCCAACTGCAGGATTGCCTGAGTTATGATTCAGTAAATGGGGAGAGGAGGAATATGCCTTGTATATACTGTTTCCTAGTCCTAATGTTACGCGGTCCAGCACAGGAATGGCATTGTTCGATTTACTCAGTTTTGCATTCTTCTTGAGGTGTTTACAGAGACATTACGGGGAGCCAAAATTCAAAAGAATTATACGGTCAGAATCCTTTAGATATATGTTCAGTGTTTTCTTTACGCTTTTGCTGCTGTATTATTTTAAAGGCTTACAGTGCCACTGGAGAATTAGCATTTAATTTGTACTGAAGCAGTCTAATCCCCGCACTTCGAGTGTTTTCTCTCAAATTAGCTCTGCTTTGAGCAGAGGATTGGACTAGAGGATTATCAGAACTCTCTTCTGTCTCTTCCAGCCTCAATTATTCCACTATTCCATGGCTCTCTAGTTTGCTAAAGCAGTATTTCATTCTGTAAGATCTTTCAGGAAAGGAGTTATCTTTGGTGGTGGTGTTGCCTAGCAGTTGCCCTCCATGAGGGGTGATCTGTTGAAAACTACCAGAGTTTTTCTAGAGTTGTGGTACTACTAGAGTTTCTTGAAACTTAACAAAGTTTTCTGACTCCAGTCAACAGACACTTGCAAAGCCATGTTTATTTAACTAATCCGTAACTCACAGCATATTTTCTGGTGACCGTTATTATTTGGAAAAAATGTATGAATGTGTATATAAATACATATATATGATATGTTAAAAACAAAACAGTCTGGCTTAGGTTTTTTTAAGCAGAAGAGGGGGTATAGTGCCTTACAGTGACACTAAGCAGGGCTTCAGAGTGGTTCGACGGAAGACGGGAAGTGTAATAAAGTAATTTAGACACCAGTAATCTTTATGTAACTTAAAAATCCTTGCTGTAATTATATCGTCCAAACAAAATCATAGTTTTATATAAGACTTCAGTACTGAATGTCTTAAAAGTACTTTAAAATGTAAATCATGAGTGGAAAACTTTAAGAGGAGCTAAATAATAAGACTTTTTTATTTAATGTGCACAGCTCAAATATGCTAATCTAATGGTTTGATGGGAGTAGATGTGAAATTAGAATGCTTATGGGTCCCTCTAGTGGTGTGAAATGCTAGATAATACTTTCAAACTATTCATAAATAGAAAATGATTTGTATCCTGGAAAACCTTAGAAATATGGTTATACTTGGCATGTGCAATTGAATATTTCTTTCAAATCTATATATTTACATGTAGTGGAAACTTTCAAATATTATTTCAGGTTTGGTGATGGTATATGCTATGTAAAAAATGATAAATGTGTAGTTGAGTTTAATATGGAAAAATTGTGAGAGATTAATTCCGTGAAGATATTTCCTTAAATTTTTTAGGAAAAAAGCTCCTCCGGTGGACCTACACACCTCAAACTTCAGGTTTCGTGCTCAAATGTAAGAAAGATCCATCCTCTCAAATATATATATTTTTTTTTTAATTTGTTTTTCTCTTAGTGGCAGGGATGCCCAAGATCCTTGGTTAAGCTCTTTATAGTGGTAATACCAAAATTCAGTTATTTTTATCATGGATAATTTCCTATTTACTTTTTGGGCTGTAGCAGGGAAGAAATGGAGATATAGTTCTTATGCTGGGTAAGCATTGTTTTGACCAGGACCCCATCAGAGACTGAGAGCCTTTATCTTTGCATTAAAAGAAAGTTGAAGCATTTTGCTAGGATTTAAGACTTTTATTAATAAAAAATTAAACCAAACTATAATTAAGTTGTCATTCTTCCTTTTGTTATCTGTCTTTACGATATGAAAGATGCAAAAATACTGAGAATAAATCTATCAGTATATTCTGATTTTGTGATTGTCACTTATTGTGTATTTTTCTTTCAGCATGAGAAAAAGAAATACTTAATATCTCTGTGAAATGTGATAAAATTATTTTTTTAAGTTTTCATGAAGTACAACACTTAAAAGATTGGGAGTGGGAAGAGATTAAAATAAGTGTCTTGGAATACAGATGAAATCTGTTGCATGAAGACAACTTGCGTTATTTTATTTTCTTTCTGTATATGCATAATTTTAGCAAAATAGCTGACATTAGTAAACAGAATTATTCCTTTTTTTCTTTTAGAGAAAGGCATTTTTTATTCTACCGGCTATACTTAAGATGCTTAGAAACAATAATATAATCATTTTAATAAAAAACCTTGGAAGTAAAAAAATACTTTATGTGATATTCTAACTTTAAGTAGGGCATGAAAAGAAGGCAAGAAGAATATCATAGGAGAGCTGCTGCCGTCCAGGCACAAAGACCTACAGTTACAGTCCTCTGGTTCATTGCATCAAAGGCACTTCTGAATGAAGGCTGGAGTTTGCTTCTTAACATGCCCAACAGCCTGACTTTGCTTTCTTTCCCTTTCAGTTCTCAAGACTGTAAATGTCAAGTACGTTTATTTTCTCATTCATTTTGTCCTTAAGCTGTCCTTATCTCTTAAGAGCAAATGGTCACTATTGGATATTAGAAAGGCATTTAGCACACTGAAAGCCTGAATGAAATGAAGGACGTTTTGGCTGGGAGGAGGGATGTTTGTGCAGCATGCTTTTTCTTGAGCAAATGTAACTCTTCACCTTCTTCTTTCCATTACAAGTACATTGCTGAACCTTTGGTAGGGTCTCTGAAATTAGCATCTCGTTTCGTGACTCATGACAGAAGAGAGTAGGCTGACATTCTCTTATTAATCATGCATATAAAGGGAATGAGTCTTCTGCTTGTGTGAGGAGGGAAATACCAAGTTGCCATTGCACAACTGTATCATTTAGTTTACCAGTCCTTCCCATGAACTTGTCTTTGCTGGTCTGCCAGAACATAAAGCGGTTGATTTTTGTGTCCTTCATAATAATCTGTCAGGAAAAGGAAACTGCAAGCATGGATGCTATCAGTGTTCCTGTAGCTTAAGAACCTAGCTCCCCCCCCCCCCCCCCCCCCCAAAGCTAGCTATTTTCTTTTTCAGCCTCCCATTTAAATTAATTACCTGTCAAACCTCCACATCTGACTCACCTATTCTGAATTGTCCTATAGCAAATGTTTAGCTGTTAAAGAGTAATTTGGGTTGGTGTAGTCTCCCTGAATTAGGTGTTCTGGAACTGCAGAGGGCTGGGAGGGCCCAAAATCTCTTTTCTCATTTGGAATTATTTATTATTATTCTGATCACTGCGGATCTAAATGATAGGACGTGGGGTCAAGCTGTTATTTTACCTAACTTGGGCTATATATGTGGAATAAATAGTAGTTCAAAGGGAAAGGCAAAGCCCTGCCCCTGGGGAGGACCAACCCCAGGCACCAGCACAGGCTGGGGGCTGAATGACTGGAAAGCAGCTTGGCTGAGAAGGACCTTCAGGTTCTGGTGGCCACCAGGTTGACCCTGAACCCAGCTGTGTGCCCTTGCAGCAAAGAAGGTAGCTATTGGTATCCTGGGTGATCCTGCCCCTTTATTCAGCACCAGTGAGGCTACACCTGGAGTGCTGTGTCCAAGTCTGGGCTCCCCAGTTCACAAGAGAGATAAACATGCTGCAGAGTCCAATAAAAGGTCAGGAAGATGATTAAGGGACTGATGAGGAAAGGCTGAGAGAGCTGGGACTGCTCAGCCTGGAGAAGAGAAGGCTCAGGGGAATCTCATCAATGCCTGTAAATATGTGAAAGGAGGGTGCAAACAGGACAGTCAGGCTCTTTTCAGTGGTGCCGAGGGCCAGGGTCAAGGGGCACAAACTGAAACATAGGAGGTTCCCTCTGAACATCAGGAAACGCTTTTTCACTATGAGAGTGACCGAACACTGGCACAAGGGTTGCCCAGAGAGGTTGTGGAGTTTCCATCCTTGTAGATATTGAAACCCCATCTGGACATAGTTCTGGGCAAGTGTGGTATAGGTGGCCCTGCTTGAGCAGAGGGGTTGGACCAGATGACCTCCAGAGGTCCTCTCCACCTCAGCTGTTCTGTGATTAGCAGCATTGCTGCCAGGAAAGCTGGAATGAAGTAGGCTTTCTTGTTGTTTGTTTGAATTACATCAGCTGGAGTAGTGCTCTTTTTCTTTTTTTTTCTTCTTTAATTTTTTTTTTTTTAATAAGGGGGAGGAAAAGCAAGATTAATGTGTAAGAGTAGTGGTTTACAAACTATACAAACTGATGATAAGTTAGAGAGTTGAAAAATATTTTTAAGATTAAAAGTAGCATATTACAGAGTGGTGACTGCTCAGCTTCACAGAAAACTGAGTAATTCATTTGCCTCTGTACACACATCATCATCAGAAAAAAATACTGAATCAAAAACATGTGCAACCCCCCCAAATGCCTTATGAACGCAAATACAGGTTGAACACAGGCCTATACTGTCAAATTATGGCACTTCTGTGTTCTACTGTGCACTTGCTGATGAGAGCTGCTGTTGTCTTACCTACATCATACTGTTCTGCTAAAGATTAGCAGGTGGCATCTGTGACAGACCTATTTGTAGCATGACAGTAAAATTAGGTTTTTGTTAACTATAGATCTGTAAAAGAGTACTTATGATCAAGAAAACTACCTGTATTTCCAGAAGAGTGTTGATTTCTCCTTCTTAAATATTTTGTTTCACTGACATTTAGTGAAGTTCCTGGATTCTGTATGTGACTTTGTGGACATTTTAGATCATTTTATGACCTAAATATACCCATTTCATATTATTTGACTTCAAACCTAATGACTTCTGTTCTGAAATTGGGATTTTAAAGGACTGGGTCAAGATTGAGGGGGAAAATCTCCTGACCTGAAACCTAAGCTGCATTAACAGGAGCAGCTGTATCGCTCCCTGCATCTCTCTTCTGCAGGCTGGCATTGCTCAGACCGTAACCTCTTCTTAACAAATGTGGTTAGAAGTATTGGTAGAGTAATGCAGCAAGACAGAATCTATTTATTTGCCTGTTGTACACGTGAACGTTGCTTTATAAGCAACCTTTATCATATGTTGTACACCTGTTCTTGTAACAGGCATATATATATATGTACTAGTGTCTCCACAGGAGGGGCCCTTGGCCTTAATTATGATGATGTTGAAGAAAGGTATTTCATGTGAAGTTGTCTGTGTTAGCCCTTTGAAACTGATAAGTTCTTCAGTATCTTGATGAAGTGTTTCAGGCATGTCTTGAAAGAATATTCCAGTTTTGTCAATGTAGTCTCTGTTTGCGCAGAGTCTTGATATAAAATGCTGCTGCATTTGATTAGGTATTGTATGTTTGCACAATAGTCAATTCTGTTCAGAGGTGTTTTATTAGTGTAAATTGGAAATTAATATATTAATGAATTGATGTAGGACAGAAAGTACATTGGAACTTCTGCACGGAGAAGAATTTATATGGATAAAAACTTTTCACATGTAAAATTAAACTGCTTTCACTAGATATTACCAAGGTTTTTAATTGAGGCTGTTAATAAGGCCACACCTTCCCCTGTACAGTATTTTAGACTGACTTTAAGAACAAAAATTGTAACTGCTTACTTCAACAGTTTCTAATATGCCTTGTTCTTGGAAGGGCAGGAGATCTATACTACAAAGTTGGGCTCGTGTTCGTTTTGAGGATCTGCATTTTTGGAAAAGAGTGTGTTTGCGTTGACTTCCTCACTTAATACCTTTTTTATTTATTTTTTTTTTTAAATCATATGTCATTTCAGGCAGAATGAGGGAATATCAAGATCATTGGCTGACTGTTGGTTATATAAAACTGCTGTTGGGGATACCGCTGAAAATAAAGTAAAGGCTTAGGTTTGGCCTTAAATATTTCAGAATGAAAATGTCTGGCCTGTTGCAAAGAAACTGTAGCTATGTGCAGTTCGATCTTCAGGTTTCTAAAACACTTCATATCAAGTGGAATTGAACACAGGCTAGCATCAGGCATTTGAATAGCTGAACCAGTTAATCTAATTAAAGAAAAATAGTTGGATTAGTCTTTGAAAACAGGCTACAACAATTTTGTGTAGTGTTTTCACTGTACTGGGAAAGGGAATTACACATGCTGTGAAAGTAAATGTGGTACTTGTGGTGCAGAGGAGAGGTTCTGAGCATAATTATCTGCAAGAGCACCAAAATTGAGTGCGTTTAAAATGTTGCCAGTAAAGTTAAAAGAACTTCTGAGCTTTAAAATCTGTGTTAAAGTTATTTCTGTGTGCTCAATACCTACTTGTAGCTCCTGTATCAACACAAAATGACTGATATTCTCTTGCTGGTGTACATATCTTCTGTGATTTGCTAGGGACACAGATTGGATGTGTATATATGTGAGCAGTTTTCCAAAAAGAACTTGTTTGGAATACTGTCTGTGTTTTTACACAATTTCCATAATATTTCTGTCCTTTCAATAAAAGAGTTCCTTAACAAGATAATGTTTTAAATATTTGTTTTTCTTTACAGGATGCTTACATAGGAAACTTTCTTTTCTAAGCCGTGGCTCTGTACTTCCTATTAATAAAAATCTCAGTGGCTGAGACACTTGATACCCCAATGAAAAAAAGGATCACCTTTGTTGTGCCAAAGTTCCCTGAACAGTCTCTTTTTTTGTAAAGGCTTATTAGAGAGAGTATTTATTTTCTTGTTTTTTGTAGCAAATTCTGAAATCGAGGTGTCTGTGTCTGCAAGAAATGTGAGAAGGTTGCTTAGTTTCCAGCGATACCTGAGATCTTCCCGTTTTTTCCGTGGTATCACTGTTCCAAATTCTTCAAACATTTTAGATGATGATTATAATGGACAAGCAAAGGTTTGTTGCTTGATTTTTATTTTCATTTTTAAAGTATGTTTTTAAAAATGTTTGCTAGTATACAACTGTATCTTATGTTAAGAGACAGTGCAGCCAAATACAAATTTTGAGCATGTATATTTTTATATATGTGTGTGTGCGTGTTTGTGTTTGTGTGTGTATATATATGTCTATCTTAGTAAAGTCCAGACAAAATGATCTGGTTTCGAACAAACTCCTTCACCTCCCACAAGTTTACTGGGATGATTTTTAGAGCTCATATGGCTAGCAGTTTTTTAATAACTAGTGAATGGAGGATGCACTGTAACAACAGGAAAAAAAAAATGAAGAAAGAAAAATTTAACTATTTAAGAAGTGTGATGGAGCAATTTGGACAACTATGACCTCCCCCTCCTGTTCCCTTCTTAGTCTAACCTCATTACTGAACATCTGGAAGAGTGACTGCTACTGAAAACTCAATAAAATGCACAAATGTATTTATCCGAAGATTATTATGCCAAACTGACTTTTTCTTTGGTAGGCAATTCTTCTAAAAAAGAAAAGTGTGATAGCTCTAATATACCCACACTGCAGTAAAGCATACGGGGAAGATGGGCACTACTAAAAGAATAGTTAGTTGGATGAGGAGCTAGTGAATTGGGGACAGAGGATGGATAGAGCTGAAGGGGAACGAGCAGGCAAAGTTTACAGGTTAATCAAGATCCCAGAGGCTGTGTTGTCTTAATGATTGTGTGTCAAGCTGCTTGTTTGTAACCTTGATGGAGAAAAAAGGATGCTTATAATGCAGTGTATCCCTATGGCACGTAATCAGGCTGCAGAGTGGGAGGAACCTGGTAACCTGGAGGACAGATATAAAAAGTGTACATCTAATTAAATAGCAGAAAGATCTTGTTAATGCTGCTTGTTTATTCTTGTAGCTGAGTTTTAGTGGCTGGTTGAGAAAAGCTAGAATGCAATAATTGGATCGTGAAAAAGCTCTACCAATCTAATGAGTACAGGAGAAGACAGGTATCTGTTGTAAAATGTGCTGGGCAGGTGTTTCTGATAGAGGCAGGGGAAGCAAGGACTGTGACTGCTGAACTCTAGTGAGGCCTCGAGTGCTGTTTGCTGTTCTTGTTCATCCATGCTGCTGGAAGAACAGTTCATGTGGAGCAACTCTGAAGAAGTGCTGGTTCAGTGAGGTGGAAAATCAAAAGCCAGTTTCTTTAAAAACATATGAAAAGCTTGCCTCATGTGTCTAGTGAAGCATCTAGATACTATTTCTCTTGCATAAGCAACGAGGGAAAGAGAGAAACCACGGTGAAGGACTACACATAGGTTACCTACTAGCTCATTGCAAAAATTAAAAGTGGAAGAAGCCTGAACACCAAGTTATTCTGTCATACTGTTTCTGGTTTTAACCTAATTGTTTTAAATTTTATTTCTTAAGAAATTGACTAAAGGATGAAGAGAAAAACTCAAGCCAGTACTGTTGAGATACTTCTTGTATTTGCAACATATATTTTAAAGTTTACCAGTTATCAGCCAAATTTAATTATTATTTTGATACTATTTTTTCTAGATAGAAATCCTAAGACTTGCATCAGTCTCTGAAATCTTAAATATTCCTCTGGGCTATGGGAAGATAGGCATATACTGAGAAAAAAGTGACAGCTTTTGTGTTTTCTTTCAGTGTATGCTGGAGAAGGTTGGAAATTGGAATTTTGATATTTTTCTTTTTGATAGACTGACAAATGGTGAGTTTACTTTTGCTATTTCATTTCTGTTTTATCTCTTAGCATAACTTAACTGTTGCCCTTACATTGTGGTATGTGATTTCTTGTTTGCTAAAAAGTACAAATTTCATCAAGTAGTACTTTTTGATTTAATAGTCTTTAATCTAAATCCTATCTTGCCCAGCCACTCCATTAAAATGCCGTCACTGTCAGTACTGATAACAGTCATTGATTTGTAGAAGAGGCCCCCTTTGTAGGTTGCTGTTCTCTCTTTTAGTGTAAGTAGTAATTTGTTATAAATTAACAAATAATTTTGCTAATTTAGTCTTTTTTTTAAATTATGGAATGCTGTTAATTTATATGGTTGTGTCCAAAGGGTCAGGTACATTGAATAAGTATTTTTCTGATAAATTCAATGTTGGGTAGAAAGTTCCGTTACTTAAGGTACCATAAGAAGGCAAGGTGGTATAAGTGCATTGTAATTATATCTAGCAGAATACCTAGAGAATTAGGAGTTGAGCAGACAGACGCTGCTGTATGCGTAGCTTGCACAAAATAAAAAAAAAAAAAGGAAGAAAAGATTATGGTTAGTTTTGTACACTCATTAAAAATAGCTGTAGATACTAAAGAAGTAGTCGCTTTTAAAAAAAAAAAGTCCAAGCATTGGCTAAGTTATGGACAGAGAGTTAGAAAAGAGATCTGTAAATGTGCTGGAAAGGAGGAGGGAGGGCTGCGGCAGTGGATAGACTGAAGTTTTGTATTATAATCTGCAGCAATGGAAGCCGAGTTTTGAATAGAATGGAGGAAGGACATGAGCACGTCCAGCACAAAGGTGACATTTGTGTCAGTGTGGGAAGTGAATGGAGGGCAGCTCTTGTACGTTTTCATCAGTAAAATGGATTTGGTAGCAGAGATGCAGTCAGAGTGTCTAAAACTGGCAGAAGGAAAGAGAAATGACGTTCGGAAAGGAAAATATGGTGCCAAAAGATAATTTTCTCTCCTGTTTTTTTTGCAGAGATGCTTGGCTTAAGCTAGTGTAAAAGAAGTATCCTCGCAGTTTGATTTAATACAGAAAATGGATATAAAAAAAGGAAAAGAGCAAAGATTTTTACAAGTAGAATAGATAATAATAAACTTTAGACTAGATAACCGAATGAGAAAAAGCTATGTGTGCAAGTTAACCTGTTTGTAAGCATAGCTTATTTCAGATGAGTTTCAGATGCGAGTGATCTGAAATTATCTTTTTTATATGAGGCCTTCTCTACCTTTTAAATATGCTTTTTCCATTTTCGATACTACCAGTATAGCTTCTATTGTGGAAGCCTTCCTATACTGTCTCTTTTGCATCCTAATTTAGTCATTCTAGAAGGCAGACTTGTTCTTGAAAGTTTGTAAGGGGAGAATGCTGTACATAAAACTCTGCTTGATGAGCTGCCCTGGACGAGGTTGTAAGAAGCAGCAAATTACTAACTATTGTTTGAAGAATTGTGTATCTTACTGTGAGGAAGCGGTGTGCACATTCGAATACATTAAGCCTAGTAATAAGCTAGATTTAGCAGAAATGTTTGTCCTTTTGTACCTCAGTGTCTGTCTGTGCTAGGTTCTTTAATTCCTGCCAAATGAAGATTGTCAGAGTCAATGTACTGAAACGGAGTTATCTGCCACTACATATTGTTTGCAGAGTAGATAACGAGCAAGCTGTTTAAAGTAAACATTTGCAGGCTATTTCTCTGTCTCTTAGTTTTACTTGTTTTACCACTGCAAGTGATTATAATATTATAGCTATGAGTAGGTGAAGTATACTGTAAGCTTGTAATAATATACATTTCCTAGAGAAACTTAAAACTTTTTCTTTGAGTTCTGGGTGAAATGAGGAGTAGTTTAGCAAAAAAAAAATGATGAAAATGAGAGACAGCACATGTACAATGTATGCTAATCGATGGTGTTGGTTAGCTTTTTTCGATACCTAATTATTTTTGTATTCAGTTTTAAGCTGTATGTCTGTTTATAAATATCATGATGCAACATACCACAAAGTTGAATACTGTTGTTAACGGGTTTGCACGTTGAAACCTGTTGTTTTTTTAATGTTTGGTAACATTTTCCTCCTATGAGTTGACAGTGGACAATTGGTGAATGCATTATAATTATGCAGAAACACTGGTGATTACTAGAGGAGATAGCTAATGGAATCTTGTCATGCAGTAAGATTTAAATATTTATCATAAATTGATGTAGAGAAATTTGCTTGTATAATTTTTGTGACCAATTTGTTTGAAATAATACATTTCTTATGAAAGAGTCACTGATTTAATGGCTTCCAATGAATTAGTATTTTCATCTTATTTTTAGGAAACAGTCTAGTCAGCTTAACCTTTCATCTGTTTAATCTTCATGGACTAATTGAACACTTCCAGTTAGATACGATGAAACTTCGTAGATTTTTGGGTAAATACAGCTTTTTATTATGATGAATATTGCTGTTTATCCGCATTTTTATACCATAAATGAAGCGCTGGTTATAGTCTAGCAATAAGGTTTGAAGAGTACTGATGCAGTCCAGATTGTGTGGTGATTTAAATTTGACAGATTGTCCCAATCAATATAAAGTTTCTATGATTATAGAAATCTTCATGTTAAATCCAAGCAAGTATTAACAGGTTTAGTAGTTTCATACCAAGTACTATATTGTATTTATTAAATCTAAATAATCAGGAATATATGTGACATTGTGTGACATTTTTGTCGGGAAAGGCTAGACAGCTCCTTTCTTTGTTTCGATTTTCAGTTCTGTTTTAATCTTAATTTCTGAAGTTCAAGATAGTTTTCTAACTGTATTTATTATGTCAGCTTGGCCATATTTAATGGAGCCAATTTGATGCTATCTCTTGCTTGCTCAAACTCTCCTACAAAAAAGCACTGTACTGTGGGCATACTTTCTCCATAGAGCTGAAGACAATTTTACTCAAATGCTGGGGCCTGCGATGCTGGAATGCTTCAATGGAAAGAACTGTAAATATGATGTAGAGTATTCAAACCAAGTGATACTTTCACTTGACAGCTGAAAGAGCTGTCTTTGCATCCCCATACCATAGACACAGATGCTGATCTGAGGCTTCCTTCAGTTCTTCTGTGACAGTACCTTTTATTTCATTTTGTGGAGCAGGGTGTTTTTTTTTTTAACTGAGCAGGAGAAACAAGTTTCTGGTCCCTTTTAGCAGGCTTTCACAGTTTCAGAGAAAACAATTTTGTGGTTACAAAGCTTGTCATTTAACAGGGGAGAAATCACATTTGAAAGGCTTTTCTCCCCTTTCAAGTAAGAGAATGTTTTTGTTTTCATCATTTAGTTCTCTTTCAGCTTCAAAAAAATTCGGTTTTGTTTTACATTTCATGTTGTTTTAAAGTGGACTCAATTCCTTTCGGTTTCAAAAAGGTAGATCAGCTGACCTTGAGGGCTGATATATTGGAATGTGAAGAAAATTATTATAGAAATCTGGTCTTAGGCTACTCAAGTTGTAACTGAGTGTCTTTTGTCTTTCTCATCTTGCCTATTTCCTGGTTAGTTGAGATTTAGCAAAAGACAATACTTGAAATGATTGACCAGTTAGGAATGACTGGATTAGTTAAATGGTTATCAAAAGATAACCTTAACTACATATGACTACTCAAAGCCATGTCATTAAAATATGATACAGATCTGTGTGTGTATATATATGTTTGTTTATACACATACACAGTCTTTCTGTGACTTCCAAAGGTTATTTGGAGGTCTGTCTCCTCCTACTGTGTGTTTTCAAGTTCTTACTCCAGACCTGAATGGGGAGAGAAAATCCAAAGCACTACCTTCCTGGAGACATATCTAGTTCTGGCAAACCATGATCAAAATATTGTCCTAGGTCTGCTTTATTAAAATAAGTAAGTTAAGAAAATTGTAGCTGGACCAGCATATGAAGCCACCAAAAAAAAAAAAAAAAAAAGAGGATTAAGCTAAAGACATCCTCGTTTATGCACTGGATGTGAGGAATAGGTGAAAGGGAGTTCTACTGCAGGTTAACAGAGCCCAAAGATGCTTGTTTTCATTATTTTACATATGAGGTGTCAGCTGTGCATTGAATACTCTTGAGATTACACAGTGGTTACACTACTTTGACTTTTTGTGAGCCACAGCTCTTCACAAACACCGTGGCAGTAATGCTCTACCATTATGGTCACAATTGCATGGAGGGTACTGGCTCGTAAACTGAGTAGGAAAAGAGATTGTGGACATGTTTGAATGGGACTGACAGACTGTAGTCAGCCAGGAAAATCTTCTTTTGAGGTTTGTTTGAAAGAGCTAATGTGTCATATCAGGCAAAACTCTAGAATGTAGTTTCATTGCTGTGCTTCAGATCTTCTCCCTCGTATCCTTTTTAATATTATAGTTCTTTTATGCTACGTACTGAAGCTAATGTGGATGTCCTTTAAAGCATTCTACCTATAATGTTTAAAGATGGCCAAGAAGATGGAGGAAAGAGTAGGAAAGCAAGGAAGAAGTTAAATAGGGAAAATTAAATCTAGGAGTGGTTAGTCAGACCATCACCTAAATGAGATTCTCTTCTAAATTGCGTATAGGCTTAAATTTGCCTGAGTACAAGCATGAGAAGATGCCTAAACTATGTAGAGGTGGCTTCCCATGACCACTCACCTGAAGGGGAAAGAAAAGCACTTCATATGACAGGAAAGCAGTGCCTAATTCCTCTGATCCTGCCTGTTTTCAAGGCATGATATGAAGTCACCCTGATGCTTTGGGAAATAGTATCATCTTCATTTTGTATTCGAGGTTGCCCCAACGTTCAAACAGGCTAGATTAGCAAAGGGAGCCTTTCCTAGGAAGTTCTCGAAGTCGAAGTATCTCAGATGATATATTGATTTCAAGTTGTTTAATTTTTGCTTTGAAATGACTTTACATGTAGTTGATTTCCTTTAGAAAATACTGTTTCGTCACATAAAAATCTTTTATACCTGGGTCTTGCTTTAACTGAAGATTTATTGACTTTGACGCTTTTATGTGTATGTAACTTGTGATATTGCATATTTCTGTGCCTAATAATGACATGTAAAATGGTACTTGAATAAATCGCTACTTTTATTTAAATTTGGATATTTGTTATTTTCCTGCAGTTATGGTTCAAGAAGATTATCACAGTCAAAACCCTTATCATAATGCAGTTCATGCTGCTGATGTGACTCAGGCCATGCACTGTTACTTAAAAGAGCCCAAGGTAAGGAAGCGTTCTCACTTTTACATCCCACGTACATATAGAAACACATGCATTTGTGTGTGTGCACATATATATGTATATGTGTATGTGCACACACTTTTAATTAAAAACAAACCCCAAAATCGGAAAAAATCCACTTTTTGAGCATGAAAGGGGGAGAGGAATCTCCATGTTGCTGAGGCTGTGGGTTCCCACTTGGCAGTATATGCTTTTTTTTCACTCTTCGGAGTTGGCATTGTCTTTTGTGTGACTTCATGTTGAACCAGAGAGGGAATTGATTAAGATTGCAGCTGTTTAACATAGCGCCGTGCCCCAGGACATTTACATAGAATCACAGCCTGAGTCAGAGCTGGCAATAATAAACCTGTGTATTCATGGTTTGAGGTGTGTTTTTTTTTTTTTGTTTGTTTGGTGGCTATTTTTTTCCTCCAGAAACTACTGTTACCCTTGCTTTGTTCATCTTTGATGTCAGTGAATAGTGTGCTTCTGCTAGAGGCACCTTATATATAAGCAAGACATAAGAAGTTCTCTTTGGCATTTCTTTTTAAAAAAGGGGAGTGTGACAGACCTTACAAAGCTCAGCTAATTCAGTGTTTGTTTCTTATTACTTGGACTGCGGGCAACCTGCTGTAAGTGATGTCTTAGACAACTTCAGGGCTAAACCTTGTCCTTCTGTATTAACTTGAAAACTGTAGTGCTCTCTAGCCAGGTGAGAAGTAGTTTACCTTGATGCAGATTGTCACCAGTTTGGTATGTCTGGAATAGCATAGCTCTTTATTCTGCTTCTGAGGTAAAAACAAGTAAGTTCTGGCTCCGTGGATGTTTTTCAGAGGCACTTTGCCCGCTTTTCCCACTCAGTTTCTCTGCGCTGCTCTCAGATCAATTGTTGGTGCAGTCAGCCAAATCAGAGCTGATGCATGATGAGGTGTTTTTTTTTTTTTTTTTTTTATGGCAGGCAGTTTGGAAGCTCTAAGCATTTTTTATTTAATACACGTGATGGAGGTTTTGTAATGCTTCGGATACAAGTATAGACTTTGTATTTTTAGTAACATGTACAGCTACTGGTTCTCTTGCACCGGAGTACATTGTAAACATGTGAGGCATGATAGATGGCAAATGCAACAGGGAATATAAGCTTCTGTCCTCGCAGGGTGTTTGCTGCATTTCACTTTTGTGCGAGCGGAACCGCCCTCTCTGTTTTAATGGAAGCTAGACTTTATTACTGAGTTTAACTCACAAATCTCCCAACCAGAAGTAGTAACAGCTATAAGCAGTGAAAATAAGTCCGTGCAGTTTCATGCTGAGTTAACGTGCACATACTTCTTGAAGATATTTATTTTTGGCAGATTTTCCTCTTTCGGTTCTTTTCCTGCTAGATTTTGAAATATAATTTTGTGATAGGGTAGAAATCCGTTCTGAACGGTTCTGAAGTCTTCCAGGGAATTAGTTTTTTCATTTTAAGATGAAAGGTTTTTGTGTTTTTTAAAGCAGTTTGTATTTAAAGCAGAATTGACACATACCGACAGACTTGATAAATGAGATGGAGAGCTAATTTTAAGAATTTGCTGCTTTTACAGGATCTCACTAGAAATAGTACTTCATTACCAGCCAGAAAGTAGCATTTTGTGTGCCAGCATTTTTTTAAGACATAACCTTCCATTCAGACAGAATAATGCTTAAACAATTGTTGAAATTCTGTAGCTTTCAGGGGGAAGAAGTACTGTGAAAAGTCAGTGCAATATTAGTTTTACATTATTAAAATTTTCTGACTTTCTGTTGGCTTTTAATTACTAAAAGAAAAACAAAAATGTGACGCCCATGGACTTTTTCTAAGGGCATACTTGCATTGCTAACAGAATTACATTTGTTGTTGTTATCTTACAGCTTTCCAAATCTTTAACTCCATGGGATGTTCTGCTCAGTTTAATAGCAGCTGCCACGCATGATTTGGATCACCCAGGCGTTAACCAACCTTTCCTAATTAAAACAAACCATTACTTAGCAACTTTATATAAGGTAAGGACAAAATAGGTTGTTCTGTTAAAACCAGGTTTGGAGAATGCCTGAGGAGTACAGAAAAGGAATATAAATTGGGATGTGTTTAGCTAGTGGTAGGTTTGAATCTCGACATTGTTTCCATGCCACTGGGATAAAAGAATGTGGAAGCTAACAACGTATTCTGGATTTGTGAGTTTTAATGTCCTGGGGGCGGGAGGGGGGAGAAAAAACACCACCCCCAAAACCCAGCGAACTGTCTGGTACCACTGTTACTATATAGCTCTTCGGTTTAAGAAAAAGTAATTGATTGATACCTATAATGCCCTTTTCATTTGCAGAATACCTCAGTATTAGAGAACCATCACTGGAGATCAGCAGTGGGGTTGCTGAGAGAGTCTGGTTTATTTGCACATATGTCATTAGAAAACAGGTATGTTTAAACAAAATAGTATAGATCAGTTTAAGATGTAAGTAAGCTGTCGCTTAAGTAAAACAGCCTTGTGAAACAAGCTAAATTATTGCATGGTGATTCTGAATACAAATCTTAGATTATGATCTAGTTTAAGAATTCCCAGCGACCATGCTGTTGGAGTAGAGCAATTCATGGTGCAATGTGATATTCGGGAAATAACATTTACTGCAAGCACACTGAAGAAGTGTGTTCATATAGTCAAGCACCTGTTTAGATTAAACTTGGCAGCCTTTTCTTGTTCTGCCACCACAACTGTAGTTTAAAATAGACCCTCTTCACGGACTTTAGCAAGAAATAAGCTTTAAACAATTAGTTTGTGCATTTTTAAGGGGGGGGGGGGGGGAGGAGGAGGAGGGGGGAGCTAAAAACTGTTTTAATCTTCCTAGTAACTGCCTGTGAAACATCCTGATATTTCTATGGATGTTGTAGGAATTTTTCAGAGAGGGGGGAAAAAAGAGTTCAGTGAAAATGCTGATTATAAAGCTTGTGGTTGTACTTATATAATAAAGAATATGATAAAAAGACATGTGAATCTAGTGATAGATGTTGTTCTTAATTGTTATGCTTTTTGAATGTTTGGTATCACTAATTTCAGGCAGCTGATGGAAAGCCAGATAGGTGACCTCATTCTTGCCACAGACATCAGTCAGCAAAATGAGTATCTGTCCATGTTTCGATCCCATTTGGATAGAGGAGACCTATGTTTAGAGAATGCGAACCATCGTCACTTCATTTTACAGGTGATCTTTTTGGTAACATTTTTGAAAACATCATTTTAGTGTCAAAACCAATTTACTTAAAATGCTAAATACTACATCTTCCAAGCTATCTCCTGCTTTCAAACAAGCTGAAATAGCTTTTAGTCATTTTGTTTCACAGAATCACAGAACGGTAGTGATTGGAAGGGACCTTTGGAGATCACCTGGTCCAACCCCTCTGCCAAAGCAGGTTCACCTACAGCAGGTTGGACAGGAATGCATCCAGGCAGGTTCTGAATATCTCCAGAGAAAGAGACTCCACCACCTCTCTGGGCAGTCTGTTACCGTGCTCTGTTACCCTCAAAGTAAAGAAGTTCCTCCTCATGTTGAGATGGAATTTCCTGTGTTCAAGCTTGTGCACATTGCCCCTTGTCCTGTCACTGGGCACCACTGAAAAGAGCCTGGCCCCATCCTCTTGACATCTTCCCTTTAGATACTTATAAGCATTGATGAATTCCCCTCTCAGTCTTCTCCAGGCTAAACAAAGCCAGGTCTCTCAGCCTTTCCTCATAAGAGAGATGTTCCACTCCCTAGATAATCTTTGTAGCCCTCCACTGGACCCTCTCCAGCAGTTCCCTGTCCTTCTTGAACTAGGAGCCCCAGAACTGGACACAGTACTCCACATGTGGCCTCACCAGGGCAGAATAGAGGGGGAGGATAACCTCCCTGGACCTGCTGGCCACACTCTTCTTGATGCACCCCAGGAGACCACTGATGTCCTTAGCCACAAGGGCACACTGCTGCCTCATGGTCAACTTGTCCACCAGGACTCCCAGGTTCCTCTCTGCAGAGCTGCTTTCTGGCAGGTCAGCCCCTAACCTGTACCGGTGTATGGGGTTATTCCCCCCCCCCCCCCCTCCCCCAGGTGCAGGACCCTACACTTGGCCTTGTTGAATTTCATTGGGTTCTTCTCAGGCCTGCCCAGGTCTAACTGTATGGCGGCACAGCCCCCTGGTGTGTTTCATTACGAAAAGGTTGTTCTATCCACTTCAGTCTCCTGCCCCCCTCCCAGCTCTCCTCCCAGGTGATGATGTGTGTTGGTAAGCCCGATACCTTAGAGTTGCTAAAGCAAGGAGACTTGTATTTCCAAGACAAGGTTAAGTTCTTCTGATGACTCCAGTGCAGTCTCGGAACTGTGAAATGCTTTGTCAGAACCTGTTTCAGGAAAGGAAAGCACTATTGTTGTGAATCAGTTTGCAGCTGTGCTAGAGAGAGGCGCTTAGCAAGCTTTAAAAACAAAAGCCTTGAGAGTCTCTTTAGGTGTATAGAAATTTTTATTATTGGGTTCATATTATGGACTATAAAAGAAAGTGGACAAACAGATAAGTTCAGTCCTGTGCGAACCATTACGAAAAATGTAAACTTCAGAGCCAGAAATGCAAAACACTGTTTGCTTACTTTGATGTTTCTTTTTCTGAATTTATTGTTGTCTCCTGTACTAGTGAATGTACTAAATATAGTGCCCCTGAAATACTTTGACTTGACTGAGTTTCCATATTACCCAGAGATGATCATGAGATTAGATATGTTCTATAATCATTTTTTAAAAATGCTCATGGAACTAAGTTTAGAGAGAAGCGCAAATGGTAGGTAGGTTTGTTACTCACGAAACTTAATCTGCTGTCAGGAAATAAATAATTACAGATGCTTCTGTTGGAGGGAAAGGTGATCTAACACTGTATGTTAACTTACTAGATGGCTTTGAAGTGTGCTGATATTTGTAATCCATGTCGGACGTGGGAGCTGAGTAAGCAGTGGAGTGAAAAAGTAACAGAGGAGTTCTTCCATCAAGGCAAGTAGAAGTATCTGTGGTACATAATGTATTTATACCGTGGCGAGAGCGACCATGAGTCATAGCTGCTTGCAAATAAAGGGATTTATATTTAGGACTAACAGAGATTTACAGTACAGTATGGGATTTTGTTACTTGCATGGGCTGTACTTCTTGCAAAAGGTTGGTGTTACTAAAACCCAGCGAAGAATCCGAACCTGGAACGGCTGGTTCAATACATCCTTCAGCCTGAAAGGTGCTTCAGGTGAATGATTGTCCTCACTTTACATCTACCTAGTTGTTTCAGTAAATTATGAGATAGATTCATCGTGTATCTTCAATATTTAAACTTTGGCTGTGAGGTCTGTTGGTAAGCAGGTAAGAGCTAGGCAGGCGGTTTTTAGTTACCGTGCAGTTGAGGCTACTTACTTACGTAAGTAGTTAATAAAGCTTTTAATTGACAAATGGAGTGATTCTTTTCCATTCTTATTCAGTTTAAATAATGAAATAAAGTGCTTCTCCTTTCTTAAGGCTAGCGTAGTTGACTTGAGACATGCTAATTTGTGCATGGCTACGATAAATGGGGAACAGACTGCTTTATTTAGTGCTGATCACGTGAAGCTTATTCTTAAGCAAAGGTGATGGGGAAGCAGAACAACAAATTGCCTTCAGTGAGAAATTGCTGACGGCTAAACTATTCTGTATCGCTAAGGGGGGATCTTAATTTGTCATTTCTGTGGCAGTCTAGGAGGTTTTACAAGGAAGTGTTTTAAACCTTGAGGAAACCTGCGATTTGATGTTTTTTCTTTAATTATTGTTTGATGAAAAATACAAAGTACTGTTAGTCTTACTGGCAGACCTACTTGTTTTTTTGGGGAGATGTGGGAGGGAAGTAAATGCATTTAACCGGCTGCAAGATACCATCCTTGTTAACCAACTTCCACAACTCATCTTTGTTAGTGTTTGATTACTCCGTTTGGCTCTGGACTTGATGACATAACAGTCGTATTATACTTTTGTTTCTTTAGGAGATATTGAAAAAAAATATCACTTGGGTGTGAGTCCACTTTGTGACCGACAGACGGAAACTATTGCCAACATCCAGATTGGTAACTGCAGTTCAATTTATTTCCATAGATTTCTTTTGGGATGCAATTTGAAAAAAAGTACCTTTTAGACACATTTCCTAGAGGTTGTACCTGCTCTGTGTGTGTGCGTGGTGGCACTTCATTACAAAGAGTGATTTATTTTTGTTTTTATTTTTTTTCAATTTGCTATGTAACATTTCTTCCTTGAATTAAGTGTTTACGAGAGGTTTACTGACAGTCCTGGAGACCAAAGCCCCTGTGTTTCCTCACGGAGCAGATACAGCGTGGGAAGCAGCTGTCTGACTGTTCCTGTGCTGCTGCCCAGAACTTTCCCCATCTGACGTGGCCAGGTTGGGAACAGGAGGAGTGCTCGTTCCTCCTGCCTGTGCAGTACCGGGTGCCTTTCGCAGCGAGGTTGCCACAACAGGGATGCACGTCTCTGTATTTAGCTTTCTGGAATATTAGCATTCTGTTTAAACGCAGCCTTGAGAAGGGTGGTGGGCAGACGTTTGACGGAGAACGGCAAATAACTATTATTTTTACTTTTTTCTTTTTTTTTTTTTGCTAACTTGAGTTGAATTTAAAATAGTACGATAATTTATTTTAGTTATTTTTGATAAAGTTGCTTATGTAGATTGAATGGGACTCAGTTAAAAACACGGTAAAGAAAATAATAAATTTAATCTCAAACACAGTATGAAACAGTGCTTTAAATTAGAGATGAAACCTGATCTGTTCAGTCAGCTGCACTGTTTTAATTTAGAATGTTAGAAAATCATATTTCTGTAATTGACGGATTTGATTTGGGTCATCTTACCATTGAATTTTTTGTTCATGGAAGTAGACACTATAAATAAGCACACATGCGCATACACAAAACCATGTATATAAATGTTTGTGTTGATGTTTTGTGGCTATTTTGTTTAAAAACTTCTCTAATTTGTATTTTTAGTCAGCTTAATATTGTGAAAAGTTTCTCTTTTTTTTCCCCCTCGGTAATATAGTTCAGAGTGTTTATGGGGTAATTTGTTATAAAATCTTTCTTTTAGAAATTTGGGTTTTCTAAATTAATTTGTGTGACTTAGGTGCTGATGTTTAGATTCCCTCCTTTGCCCCGGCCATGTTCTCCAATATTCTCTTTTATTTGGTCATCTTTGTGAAAGAAAGGAGGTTAATTTGTAATCCAGTATAATGCTGTTCTTTTGACTGACTGGTAAAATCTTTTACATCTTGAGAGATTACTTCGTAAAGATGCCCTAAATATTGAAATGAATTTTTAAATGCACATTGGAGAAGACTTGTCAGACGCATAGTTTATTTTTTGCTACTAAATTCTATTTAAAATATTTAGTTTGAGTATTTTTTCCCTTTTTTTTAAATTTTATTTTATTTTTCACTTGGATATGTATGTTTGCTTGTTTTTGAAGGTTTTATGACCTACTTAGTGGAACCACTGTTTGGGGAATGGGCCCGGTTTTCAAACACCAGGCTGTCGCAGACAATGCTTGGCCACCTGGGACTGAACAAGGCCAGCTGGAAGGGGGTGCAGAGGGAACAGTCCGGCAGCGGTGACGATGTTGACCCCGCTTTTGAAGAAATGGACTCAGATATATTACCTCAGGAACCTCGATTGTCCTGACCTCAATCTTCATGACAAAACTGCCTCTTCTCGTGGTATCTGCGCGGTTGGATTAAAGGAGATACTTGGCCAGCCCAAGGTTTTGGTAAAATGGGAAAATGATGCCAGCATTATTTATTTCCAAGTTTTCCTTTGACACAGACCATTTGAACCAGAATTTTTTTAAACTGCAAGATCTGAACATAGAGCAATATGCACACGCCTCAGTTGGTTTTCGTTCGGAACCTCGAATATGCAAAGCACAGCAGTGACTGAGCCTTGGAGGAACAGTACAAAAACTTCATTTGTGCCACATGGCTTTGGGTTTTTTTTTTTTTTTTGGTGACATTTGGAATACGGTCTTCAAATCTAAGACTTGAGATGGATTGTTCCGCTTTCTTGGAATTTAGCAAGACTTGCGTAAATGTGTTCAAAGCATACCTTCCACTCAGTCCCTGTTTTAATACGGAAATGTGAAGTGCCCATCCTCTGCTGCCTCTGGCAAGACTTGATGTTTACAAATGTACTCTGAAACTATTGGTTCTAGACTTAACCTTTGCGCATGGCTGTGAAGGAACCACTAACTTGGTTTTTTTGCTTTTTTTAAAAGAAAAAGATCAAATCTGAGACTGCAGCTCTTTGTTTCTTTGGATGCCAGAAAAGCCTCCCATTTGCCATAATTTTGTTTGTGCACTGGGAACTGAGCATTCATCATAGAGCACAGCCAAGCTTTACTCCAGTGCTGTATGGGAATGCAATTTTTTAATGGCAGAAAACACTTCTGAATTGGGGAAGGGAAAGGGGTGGGGGTGGGGGGAAGCGTCCGAACTGCATTGCGATTTTGCAGTGGAAACATCGCATGTTGTTTTCACTATTGTACACTTGAACTGCACATGCAAGAAAAAGGTGGAATGTCTAAACACCATAATCAGCTCAGGGTATTTGCCAATCTGAAATAAAGTGGGATGGGAAGCGTGTCCTTCAGAACAAGGGTACAAATGCCCCTTTCGCTGCAGCGTGTGTGTATGTGTGGGTGTGTGAGTATGTTTGGGACAGGGGAGGGCGGGAGGGTACTGGGAAGGGTTTGAACGGCAACATTATTATTTTTTTTTAATTATTATTTTATTTATTCTTTTAGAATGTGACAATTTTCATGATCAGCCACATTGGGGAGGAAACTGTAACAAATTGCTACAGATGCCTTAAACTATGCACAAAGCTAAGTGACCAAATTTGTTTTTGATTTGAAAAATAATAAAAAAAAAAAAAGTGCATTGTTTACGTATTCCTCCCTCTACTGAAACATTACCCACTAATGGGGTTTTGATGGAAAAAGGAAAAAATGTTTTTTAGGACAAAATTAAAGGACTAATTTTAAACTTAAAACATTCCATTTTTGTAATTTGTTTTACATTGTTTTAAGTACAGTAAGCACAACTGTAATCTAGTTTGAGAAACTGGTGCTTTATTTTAGTTCATTTGTATTTCCCTGTTGTTATTGTAAAAGACTGTTTATTAATTCTGTTTACAGTTTGTTGCAACAGCCATTTTTGGGAGAGAGCTTCAGCGTAAAGCCATTTGTAAAGGCTTTGCCATATTCATTTTAATATGTGCCTGTTGCTGTTAACTTTTAATTAATAAAAAACAATCTTTTCACATTATGCTCCTGTACATTTAAGTTACGACCAAGTCCAGCGTTACGGAAAGATAGCTGAGGTTGCGGTCAGCTTCCACTGTAAAACTAAGCCAACTTTTGGATTTGAAAATAATAGTCCTCATCTGCCAAAATTTATTGCCTCTTGGAGCTTGGCCTTTTACAGTTTGAAAAAACAAATCCTGACTTACCTGATTGTTTCCCTTCTAAAATTAAGTTGTTTATTATTCTTTCATGTTCCCTGAAGTAGTATCATTAATCTCAAAGTGGCCATGTTTAAAGAAATAAATTTATAATGAAACCATTTTTTTGAACCTGCGTGAACTTCCTTCCTTTGCTGTCAGTGCAAGTTCTTGCTGTTGTCTGACTTCAAGGGAGAAGGATCAAATGGGATAACGAGCTTTGGTTGTAACAGAACAGCCTTATTTTAACAGGTTGTTTTTGAAAGGGTGATACTGGCTAGCGGTGTTGGGAGCTGTCAGGACAAAGAGGTAACGGCTGTCTATGAGTAACTTACTACAGAGAGACTGCAGCTAAGCTTCCTTACAGCCTGTATGCATTCGCAGGGTTAAGTGTGGAAAAGTACTGATTCCTCTTTGACATTTTTGAATAAAGCGTATTCCAAGCTTGCAGCTATTTTCAAAACAACCACTCAGATCGGTATCTGATGATGCCTTCTGTGACTTTTTTCTTTTTTTTTTTTTTGAAAATGTGACTTGGTTAAAGAGGGGGCCTCAACAGCACTATAAATTTTGCAACTTGTTACAGGCTATTTATAAGCATATTTTAATATGTAATTTTAATGAAAATTAAAATGAATGCATTTACAAATGTGTATATAGCCATATTTCAATATAATATTTATAAGCAACCTGTGAATTCTTTAACACTGTGCAATCTTGCTGTCCTCTGCTCTGATAGGAACCAGTACAGCTTGTCACGGTGCAAGAGTAAAACCAGAGTGGTTTTGTTCTAAGCCACTTCTAGAAAGGGGCTCCTGTCTTTTCCTACCAGACTGGATTTAAAAAGATTGATTCTAATCCCATTTATTAGTGTACGTGGAAGCTTCTGACATTTGACTGAATTTAAAAAAACAAAAAACTTAATGCCTTTTCTTGCACATGCTGCCTAGAAATTCCTTCTACAATCTACATGGAGCTTCAACATTCTGACAGCTTAAACCCTTCGTGTGAGAGCTGAGGGCGCACATGTGGCAGGAGTGTACCTACTGTGCCACACGTGAGTACAGAGATGTGGTACCTGGCCTCCATCCCCTAACACCACAAATTGCTTTAATCTACGGATCTGCTCCCAGTGGGCCGCAGTGTTCACTGACACACACACACAGTGACAGACACAAACAGGCCTCAGGTTATGTCTAAGGTCTCTGCCCTGTGTGTGAATGTCCTTCGTTTGAGCACTTCTGCTTGAGGTGTTTTTCTGTGGGCAGTGGCATTCATTGTGCATGTGAAAGATTTCAAGTAGAAAGATACAACTTAAGGTACAGAAAAGTATGAAATAAATTATTTGATAGCAGCTTTGTGATTTTATTTTCTTCTGCAGATGACATTTCTTTTACCATAATTTTATGTCACTAAATAAGGCTCACCACGTGTTTTTGTATTTCTGGGGTGTTGGATACCTGCACCTCACAGCAGCAGTCCAAACTGACGATGTCTGGTGTGGGTTTTTCTCATGATTTAGCCTACGTCAAGTGGTGTCCTAAATTTTACAAGTTAATGATTTGACTGAGTTACTTCAGTTAAACGCTGATGTTTAAAATAATGTAAACTGAAACACTAACTGAGGTTTTGTCTCTGAAAGAAGAAAACTTGAACATTTCTGAAGCTGTGGCCCTTTGGGAGGGGGATGGTTGTGCCACACCAAGGGACTGTTGGGGAATGTAAGTATATTTTATTGTGGCTGCTGTTGTTTGTAGAGTACCACAAATCACATAGGCAATGTTTATTTTAACCGCTTTTAATTTTATATTGTGGCAATAGAGCATTAAATACAAAACTTGAAACCAAAATTAGCTTTCAGAAAGGTGTTTTAAAGGCATTTAAAAGAACACAAAGACTTAATGGCCTATCAGTAAGACTGAGGGCAGAGCGTTTTGGAAGTTACATTGTGTACATATTAACACCATTTCAAGTTTCATACCAGAAAGCATCCTCCTCAATTGTAAAATCTACACTCCAGTTATAAGCAGCAAAGCTTCAGTCATCTTCAGTAACCTAGTCAGAGCCATTCAGCTGTCTTGATTTATTTCGGAAGTACTGCCGTTTTCTAGGAAGAGAAAACGGCAGCTCCAAGAGGCACTTGTACTCGTTCCAGCAGCCAGATCAACTTAGAACACTGAAATACCCAGACTCAGCTTTTTCTACGCTCGTGTATGGCCAGAGCAAAGCCTGGCTTCGTTGAAGTGTGCAGCTAAGTTGTAGCTCTCTGGTTCCCAAACAGCTTTTTTAAACCTGAATTTTATTTTTAGCTTGGGCCCTTTCTACATCTGTGGCTGGGGACATGAGCTCAGGTGGTCGGTTAATGAGCTAGCTCTGTACAGGTCTGGCAGCAAATAGCTGCTATGGGAAGTTCCCAGAAGGGCTCCCCCTGGAAAAACAGGTTATGTGCAGCAGCTTATACCATCTCTTCCCTGCGAATAAAAACGGGGGTTTGTGCCATCCCCAGCTGCTAGAAAGCTAACCAGGGACCCAAGACCGCTGAGGATAAAAAGGTGTCCATTAGCATCTCTTCGCACAGCTGAGTTGAGCAATATATTTTTGGCAACTTGCACCCCACAGTGCTTTGTAGCTTTTTTTCTTGTCTACACCACTTCTACGCTAGTTAACACATACTCTGACACTAAGTGTTTTACTTTTCTGCTGTCTACTGGTTACTTCAAATTCATTGGACTACCTATTTATTCACAGAGGCTCCCACAGCACAACTGACTCACTCATCATGCACTCCACATTGGCCACAGTATTACAGAAGTAGGTTTTCTCTTTTACCCTTTTGAAAAAAATGTACTACTACTTAAAATGTCTCATACCAGGTGACCTCTGCAGCAGATTTAAGTTTTCACTTTCTTTCACTAGGAAGAAGAATGCATTCAGGTTTTCTTTGGGCTAAAAATTTGCTAAAATTAAGTTTAAAAGAAAGACTTTGACATGAAAAATTCAGTATCAAATTAAACATTGTAGTGCAAGTTACAGTTAGAGCTCAAATAACATATTAACTTAAGGGTGTAGCACTATCATTATTAACAGGTACACAAATTTTCAAGGTGGTCAGTTATGCACCAAGAATGTTGTATATGTAACTTAGTGTTAATAAACTAAAACCACCACATAAGTCTGAGTAGAAAGCCAGGTCTGAATAAAAAATTAATACCTGAGTATAATGGTAAAATTTATTCCCCTTGATAAATCACATACAAACATGTTTAGAGCCTCAGTTCTACGTTTCACATTAGGTTTTTTCCTGTGTTATAAGAGACCCCTCGGTACTAGTGCTATTTGCAACATAGAAGATTTCAGACAAAACAGCTCAACAGTCTTTCGCGTAGTGATCTTAATACGTTAAGATTTTTCAATTAAAGTCTTCATTTTTCCTGTAGATTTCAGCATGTGCGGTCCAAACTGAGAAGGAAACCAGAAACACATTCAGGTTGCTTTCAACAGAAACCTAGTTGAACTATTACGCATCTGAGTTGTAAGTAAAACTAGAACTTGGGCAGAGAGAATTTCCTTTATCAACCTGCTGCTCTGCATGTGGATTTCACCTACTTCATAACCACGAAGTAAAGGGAAACTTGTGTCAGCAATCAGCTGAAATTGCTCAGATGAGGCAGCTAACCACCTGCTGGAGCAGCTCTGACTAGAGAGTTCACTCTGCCATAGCAAAATAAGACGACAGATGCAGTTAACTTTAGAAGTTGACAACCAATTGCTCTAGAGGCAGTTTAACAGTATTTCTGTTCTTACTCTATCCTGCGTTCTTCTGCAAGTCCTTTTAAACAACTGTACCATACAAGGATATCATACGAGCAATGATCTAGCAAAGTAGTTACATATTCATAAGTAATTGATGATGGATGTTTATTAGCTCATTATGCATTATGGTTCAATGTTCTGTCATTTAACAAATAAAACCCTTCAATTTTCTTAGCTTTGGAGGACTTGATGATCCTCATTCTCCAAAGATGGACTGTAAATTTCAAAACTGGAAAGTCACGAAAAACCTACGTGTGAAAAACACATTGCCAACTCATGTTCTTTTCCTTAAAGTCCCAGAAATGCTGAGAAAAGAGTGACTGGTTCTTGGGGAATATCTAGCCATTTAGATACAAAGAACAGTCTGAACATTACAGGAATATGCCTTAAAGGCCTAAACCAGAAGGCAAGTAAGGCAACATTAATGAGCTGAAGTACTCAGAAGTCCTGAGATTTGTGGCTTGGGAATCTTATTTTCCCCAGAACTTAATTCAGCTTTTGGAGTTCTGTGTGCATTTTTTTTTTAAAGTGCACAAAGAGAAAAATAACTCTTTACTCTTCCTCTCTGGTGCTATAGCACAAGGCTTCAAGGATTGTTTACTAACAAAACTAATCTATACTAGCCTCATTTTTAAGTAAGTGTATATTGCTAGAAACTTGAACATTCACTGCTTAAAAGCCCCTTCCTTCAAATTCAAATCAAGCTGAAATAAACTAGAAGCTATTAACTTGTATCATAATGTGGACTTTAAATATAATTTCATTTTAACACTCTCACACTATAAAGAAACTCGTTTTATTTACTCAGCATTTCCAATTATTAGAAGAAACACTCTATATACCAAGATCCAGCAGGGATTCTGAACAATTTGCTTTCTGCATTCCTAGGAATGGCTAACGTGTTTCAGGATCTTGCCTCAAAGTTTCACGTGCTATCTGAATGGTTAAGGTTAGTAATAATAGGCAAACTCAGTTCAGATTTGATTCTGATATGAGCCCTTAAGAATAGAGTTTTCAGAATATGGCATGCTCATGGCAACAGAAAATATTTTTGTTGTTTTTTTAAAAATAAGAAAACCATAATAGGCTTTTAAAACTTGGGCCAAAAGATTACATAATCTTAAAACTTGAAACTAAAATCCTGGTGTATCGGCAGTACTTCATAGGGTTTTGTGGACAGGGATGCTAACTCGTAGGTATTTGCATACGTTGGCAGAAAGACATACACTGGCTTTCACGACAACTATAATTTAGTCTAAGCATGTGTTCAGAATCACAATACTCACCAGCACTACCTCAGTCTTTGTCTTTGTTTCAGTCTTTGGAATGACTTTTTCTGTTTCACTTTGGCTGTCGCTTCGGTATCGATAAGCAAATTTCTTCTTGAGTGCTTCTGCTATTAATGCTGCTGGATCGGTAGGGTCAGCCACTTTAGATTTTGTACCTTCTGATGATCTAGAAAAGAAAATGAGAAGCATTAACAGAGTCTAAAACAAAGCTTCAGGAGTTGTGAATGCTTTTGCATTCTGTTTGTCAGATGTTACATCAGCATCTGTCTCACCTTGAAATAGTTCTGAGTCATAAAAACAAATTATTAATGCAAATGCTAATACATTGATATTTATTTATATTTATTACCTTTTCACTGAGCGTAGTTTCACACTGTTCATGTCTTTGAGGATTTCTAGCATGTTTGGTATGTCAGATTTCTTTGGCCCATTTTCTGCCAGATTCTGTCCAGAGTTCGTTTTTTTGTTTTTCCTTTCTTTAATGAGCTCAATTGCAGACGTACTTGGTTGTAGACCTGGGGGAGGGAGTGGTGGTGGAGGAGGCGGTGGCGGTGGTGGAGGTGCAACAGGGACAGGAGCTGAAGCAACTGGGCTTGGCCCAACTACAAATAAAACATGCAATACGTGTCAGTTTACTTGTAAATCCCCTGTATATCTCACAAATGCTCAGGTAAGAATATGACCATGCTAGCTTCTTTAGATTATCATATAATTTTTTCTGCTCCTAATGTTATCAGCATTTCACTTTCTTCTGAGAGGCAGGCACTGACTTAGTTGCATACAATCTGCCCTGTAAGCAGTGTTTCTTCCTACTTATCACAAATAAGAAATGACTGTACAAGATTTTGAAATGTGAATTTCGGGGCTCAAGTAGTGCTTAAATTGAAGCTTATTCCAGCTCGCTGAGGTTAAGGATTTTTAGGCCAGCTAATCATCTGTCTGAAGACAGAGATTCACACGATAATCTTGATTTGAAGTTCCCTGTACTCTTTACCTAAAAATTGTTGTTATAAATATAATAGCAGTAATAACTTGACAAGTAAATGAAGAAACCTCTGCTCAAATGCACCTTTAAGGAAATCAACAAAACCAGATCAAACCAAAGCTTTGAGGCTTGGAGTATAAAGTGTGTAAAGATATGTATATAGATAATCCAGAGGACTGTGTACATGTAGACATACAGAGTGTAATTACCATACTCTACCAGAAGAGGGAGGTAAAGATGAGAAAATAAAAATTTAATTTTCCTAGTAAACAGAGGTAAAGGGAAAATGATGAAAAGTAAGTTAATTATTTCACAAAGCCCCCACAATAATTACAATTCAAGAGTGAAACCATGTGATCCTTAAAACTATTTCATAGTTTTGAATACGAGCAGTTAAGGAAAAATAAAGTAACTGCTATCAGTTCACAGACAAAAACTAAATTAGAGCATCTGAAGAATCAGAATATGATTTTATACATAAACAAAGGCAAAACTGTACTTGTTAAGTAACCTTGGGAAAGAATGAAAACTGAATGGCTGTCATTTGCAGTCGACAAGGGCCATCTCCCACTAACCTTTGGAGATGGCAGACTTAGAACTAGAAGGCAGTCAGAGGTGAGAGAAAGAGAAGAAAAAAAACTCAAGAAAATAAGAATTATTCTGTTCACTACCAGAAGCAGTGCACCACTTTGGGGTCCATCTGGACAATGTGTCTGATTCCAAAGATGATTCCAGGAAACAATTAATCTCCTTTTCTGTTATTTATTTCATAAACCTGATACGTATATTGCTTTGTGATACGAGAGTGCTTATTTCATTACTGGATGAGAAGACTTCAGTGTTAGTAATTAAGTTACATGCTTTTAGTTTGGTTTAAGCCATCGTGTTTATCATAAGCTTTGCTCTGAAAGCTGTTTAATATTTTACTCATCTACAGATTCAGAATTCTGGCAGACTTTCACACAAACATGAAGACTTTTGGAATACTAGAAAATACAGAAAATCTGGCATGTTTCTTGTCTTCAAGACCTATTCTGTATCCCTTGGTTAGCATGCTGTGTCCGTCTACCAAACTAACCAAAACAACAGAGGAATGTTCAGTGTTGCAGCATCTCACAAAAACAAATTAGCACATTATTAATTATAAAAGGGACAAATTAATTAACTAATTTTTGCTAAGAGTACAGCAAATTTAATACCTGCTGTCAGGTTCTGTTGTTCTTGCAAGATTACAATTTTGGCTATTTGTGCTCTTAAAGTAGCTAGTTCGTTTTCTAGAGCACTGATCTTCTGCAGAGCTTCTTCATTTGCGATCGCTGTGCTCCTGGACACTGGTTCTTCTTCCAATGGGTTTTGTAAGGACATCTGTCTGCATGGGGACTTTCCAGAATGATGTAGATCACCTGAAAGAGGCTGGGCTGGTTTTGACCAAACTTCTGACCTATAACAAAAATATCACAAGATTCCTTTTTTAAAGGCTTTGTAATAGATAAAAAACTAGCACAACATTACATACAAACCAGGAGTACAAGCTGAAGGCCTGACTTCAAAATTGTCTTTACACAAATCATTTCCACTAAGACATTATATAGCTTAAAGTAAGTAAGGGCTTCACATCCTTTCTGTTTGCATCACTAGCAGCATTACTTCTCTTCCTCTAGCCAGCTTTTTGGGGAATCCTTGATTTTGGGAGAAAAACAAAATACATTCCCCTTTACCCCCAATCTATTTCTCTGCATGATACTTTATTTTCTGTTGGAATTAAGATTTAAATTTGGGTTTGCCCAAATGCTACCATTTTTCCCCCATAGGCTGCAAATGGTTACTTGTAAGTTGATTCCTTTGAAGAAGAAGGAAGACTTTCTTAATTCCACAGCGTATTTTTGTAATTTTTGGACTTCTGAAGGGACAGTCCTCTATTTTAGCAGTGTTGGGAGTACAGAGTACATGAAACAGCTTAGTAACACAGAGGCTGCTTATCAGTAAATGTGTTTAGTTTTATTTACTGTGTTAGAAAACTATATATTTATATATAGAGAGAAGAAAAATTCACACAGTTTTGAAGAGTCCATAAGCTCCCCTCCTCTTTCTCACAAAAGCAAGAAATGCAACTGTTGTCTTCCTTTATTACCCATCAAAGCTCAAGCTATGTTAAACGCTGAGGCATTACTAAGCATCCACAGTCAAATTAGCACTGACAAAACGTTATATTCACTGAAACACCAACATTTTTAGTTTATCTCAAGTATTTGAGCAACCTGATCTAGTTGAAGATGTCCCTGCTTGTTGCAGGGGAGGCTGGACTAATGACCTTTAAAGGTTCCTTTCAACCTAAACTATTCTATGATTCTGTAAGTAAACTTGATAAGGATTAATGACAACAGATTATCATAAACATTGGAACTGTAAAATATGACCACATACTTAACTCCTCAATCCGCCTTAACTTCAATCCCAAAACTTCTCACTCAGGCAGGTCAGGTGTCCATTATTTATTCAAACATGAAAAGTCAAATCACTAGCCTCAAACTCTCAATGTGTAGAATGGCTCCAGACTGATACAAGTAAAGTGGAAGGAGCCCATGGTCATTTCAGTCTTTAAAACCTGTCTTCTAGAAACTCTTTAAAGGAGCAGAATACCTAAATAACAAGGGTATTTTCCACTCAGAGCAGTAATGGTGTCTTAAGGAAATGTCTTGATTGGAATATAACACTGTGGAAAAATATTATGCCTGAATTGTTACTACTGCTCTGACCAGGGGTAGGGGAAAAATGATTTGTCATTTAGTTGCCTTCTCTATAAAGCTGCATTCGCAGAAGAAACAACTATGTCTGCAAGACTGTTTACAGTGAACGTATATTTATCAGTAACACCTATGTGATCTTGTCGAAACAGAGAATTTCAAATGTCTGGAAAACACCTAATGCATACTAGCTCCACTATATGATACTGTGCACAGACATAATAAATGGTGCATACTGAAATAGTCATATTTGCTAAGTAATTCACTTACCATGCTCCATTATAAGCTGTTTGCCTTAAGGTCACTATATATCTGCAGGATTATTTTAGTCCCATCCCACATCCATCTGTCCCCCTTCCCCCTTCACATGCAGAAATCTCAGCGCATATGCAAGTCCTACATCTTTCATAATAGGTTCTTTGAAGCACCATAGAGCTATTCTCCCTGTTGTCTCCATTAAACATAATAGCTTTACAGTTCAATCCTTAAACAAAATGTTTCTGTGCAAACAAAAGTAGTATTGGCCAGTTAATTTCCTTCACATCAAATAGACTTTACAAATACCGTTTCCCAAACTAGCGTTGATTTCTGTGACTCCCCTCTGAGTTTGTGAAATTAATGTGGCAGTGCCAGAATGTTTGTTATGCAAAGCTTCACTGTGGCAAGTCACATTGGAGGGCATCTAGGTCATTACTAACCTATTTCGTGCTTTCAAATTAAGAACAGTATCCTCCAGTAATCTCTGAAGCCAACAATCCGTGCCTTTCTCTGGAAGGTTAGTTTGCTTAGAAGAGAAACTTCCTCTGCACTACAGAACTGTACCTTTGTTTCTGGCTAGTCTGAGCAGCAATTTGGGTAGTCTGGAATAGAGAACTTCATCACTTCAGCCAACCTGTTTCATGCAGCTACAGTGCTATGGAGTACTCTCAGTCCAACACAACAGTACCTATCCCATCATTCTGGACACAGGTCTCATACTTCCCTGCCAGTTTTTGTTATGAAGATTAAAGACAAAATATAAACCATAATTTTTAATTTGTCTTTAGCAGACTGCAGAGCCTTAACCAGGAAGGTGAAAAACAATGTGCCAATTACTGGATTGTCAGAATGACCGTTGCTGCTAATTAGGAAGCTGTACAGTACACCACCCCGTATTAAAGAAAATCTCAGTGCCATACCACAGCAGACATTTCTGTGGGGACAAGGTTGCTTGAAGCTGTCACATGCAATTCTTTGCAATAATTAAGTAAAGAAAAAAAAAAAAACCAAAACAGTCTTCCTTGTATAAAGCCAATCTCCTATATGTCCTCAAACCAGTCTTTCGTTCATAATCCTGTTAGTCTAACCTCTACTTCTTTTCCAGACCCTACCTCTTCTATCGCTCTTCCCTCTCTCTTCTCCCATCATTCAAGTGCTCTCCATTAATTGCAATGCACAGTAGATTCTCGCTGGAGAGAAGCTGAAGTGAGAGGAAGAAGCCTATAAGTTCAAAAAGAAGATTTGAGGAGCATACCTGAGCCTTGTAGAGACTTCACCTTCTTCTTGAGCAACCCATCCCACATCTGCAAAGGAGGCCACTGCATCTTCCCTAAATTGATGAAGATGATTTCCCTCTGTGGCATGAGAAGTAAGCTAAATTTTAAAGACAAGATTGAGGGTTTTAGAGTCACTATTCCCAGCCCAAGTCACAGTTATTTTACCCAATACTTTTAGTGAGGCTACATGTGACTATTAACACATACATGCACAAAACACATCTGTAGACTTAGCACATTGAATTCTGTTCTGGTCTTGGTCCAGAACCATTTCACTGACTTCAAACTATTCAATCTAGTCTGCTGAACACTTTACAGAGGTTCACAGCTGACTACATATACCATCACATCACACTACTGAACACTAAAAATCCAATGCAAATTGTTACCTTAAAGAGAAACAAACATCAACATTCTCAAGCGTTTGCTAACTCAACGTTTTAAATTATGTTCATGATGAGAAGTTAAAAGAGACATTAAGGCTATTAGTACTTTTAAAGTTTTTTGCTCTGATATAGTATTATTTTGCAAGTGAAATTCTGAAGCATGTTTCCCTTTCCCTACAACTTCCAGAATTTCTGTGCAAGAATAAAGGTGTGTACATTACATGGGGGGGAACACGACACGACCAAAGAGCCATTTCTATTAGCTTAGTAATCACAAAGACTTTGAGAGATAGGATGCAATCATAACAGAAAACGCTTTTGCTAACAACCTTACTTACAGCATGCCAAACAAATTTACCATTTTCCAGCATGGTTCTACCATTAGCTTTATAGCTGTTTGAAGCCAAAGGCGCGCCAGGCTCCAGAGACTGGAACCTTTCTTAGATTTACAATTAAGTGACCTGAGGGGAGATTTGGAAAATTGTTTGGACCATCAATACATGCTCCATAGCCAGAACTATATAAAATGGTTCCAAATTTACTCTGAAATACTTGCTGCTTCCCTGGGTTAGACAAGGGCATGTGTACTTAGTCACCGGACTACTGAACAGCCTGGTCTCAGTATCTTAGCACATAAAAGCTACAGATCTTTCAGTAACTTCTTCTGCTCAGTCACAGTATCACAGTATGCTAGGGATTGGAAGGGACCTCAAAAGATCATCTAGTCCAATCCCCCTGTCGGAGCAGGAACACCTAGATGAGGTTGCACAGGAAGGCGTCCAGGCGAGTTTTGAATGTCTCCAGAGAAGGAGACTCCACAACCTCCCTGGGCAGCCTGTTCCAGTGCTCTGTCACCCTCACTGAGAAGAAGTTTCTTCTCAAATTTAAGTGGAACCTCTTGTGTTCCAGCTTGAATCCATTACCCCTTGTCCTATCATTGGTTGCTACTGAGAAGAGCCTGGCTCCATCCTCATGACATTCCCCCTTTATATATTTATAAACGCTAATAAGATCACCCCTCAGTCTCCTCTTCTCCAAACTAAAGAGACCCAGCTCCCTCAGTCTTTCCTCATAAGGGAGATGCTCCACTCCCTTAATCATCTTAGTTGCCCTACGCTGGACTCTCTCCAGCAGCTCTCTGTCCCTCTTGAACTGAGGGGCCCAGAACTGGACACAATATTCCAGATGCGGTCTCACCAGGGCAGAGTAGAAGGGAAGGAGGACCTCTCTCGATCTGCTAACCACCCCCCTTCTAATACAGCCCAGGATGCCATTGGCCTTCTTGGCCACAAGGGCACAGTGCTGGCTCATGGTCATCCTGCTGTCCACCAGGACCCCCAGGTCCCTTTCCTCTACACTGCTCTCTAACAGGTAGCTCCCCATCCTATACTGGAACCTGGGGTTGCTTCTGCCCAGATGTAGGACCCTACACTTTCCCTTGTTGTATTTCATTAAGTTATTCCCTGCCCAAATCTCCAGCCTGTCCAAGTCTCTCTGGATGGCAGCACAGCCCTCTGGCGTGTCAGCCACTCCTCCTAGCTTAGTGTCATCAGCAAACTTGCTGATAGTACACTCAATTCCCTCATCTAAATCATTGATGAATATATTGAATAATATGGGCCCCAGTACCAACCCTTGAGGCACTCCACTGGTTACCGGCCTCCAACTGGACTCTACCCCATTGACTACGACTCTCTGGCTTCTCTCCTTCAGCCAGTTCGCAGTCCACCTAATTATCCGATCATCCAGTCCACACTTCCTCAGTTTAGCCATGAGGATGCTGTGGGAGACCGTGTCAGTCTGTCACCTTGAGTTACTTATTTCCAATGCAAATATGCCACCTCTTTTGCTTGTATTACATACAATCCACAGGGCAAATTCGCAGGAGTCATTGCCGCTGTTTAAGTGCTGCCTGCTGCTGGGAGCAGCCAAGAAGCTAGTAATGCTGACAAAGATGGTGGTAGTATGTAGCAGTCTGAGAAGACAGTTTGGATCCAGCCTGTTGGCACTTAGGTCAATTTTCAAGGCAAGTCACCTCTGTAAGAGGAAACTATTATGTAGCAGCAATTATGAAATGTTAGCATTAACTTGCATTTGTAGTAGACTTATCACAGTAGGACTGCAGTCTGAATGGGGTGAAATAATTTCTGAAGAACATTCACAGATATTTTCATTGTAGCCTTTGATACACTTGTCCCAGGAAGATAGAAGTTGTAGGTTTGGGGTTGTTTTTTCCCCAGGAGTTGTTACAAACAGCTTTGGAAACTGAGATTAGTCATCTTCACCTCACACTCTCGCAACTTGTATGTGAGCCTTTATCACAGCTCCCAGGAGTGTGTATTGGCACCATCAGATCATTTGGAAACAACAGGGTTTTTTCCAGGTAGCATCAGCACAGATGGTAATATGTTTATCGCATTAACAGTTGTGCCTAATACCATCACAGTCTGCCTCTCTTTAAAACAGTCTAGAGAATACTATATTGCATGTTAGGATTTTCATTGTTTAAGGTTTCCTAAGCTTTTTTCTTTTTTAATATAAAAAGAGATTTTCATGACCACAGCATCTGTATTAATGTTAATGGCTATTTAAAAAAATCCATAATACATTAGCCACTTCTTGTAGGTGATACAGATTTTCCTGATGGTAACGGCCACACAAAGAACTATTACCATGAAAAGATTGAAGACACATTTAAATAAAGGCACTACACATACTTGCACAAAAAATAATTTTATAAATCAACAGTAAGGAATGCATTTACCACAGCCAGGTTTCCTGTACTGTGAGATAAATAACTTCTAATCCAACATTTAGTAGCAAGCCTTCTGTTATACTGTGATGCAAGTTTCTTCTTACTTTTATATTCGTATTTATATGTAAACAGAATCTGCTTGTTACCCCATATGCAGATGTTTCTTTTCTCTATCCCTAAGAACAACAAGGCCTTCCACGGCAGTGGATTTTGAATTTCAAGTTAATGCAAGATTTCTACTTTAATATAAAGGTTAAAAGCCAACACCCATCTCTTAAAAACTTTGCCTGTCTGTAGAATGATGTTTAAACAACTCTGTGACTGCTCTATTCCTCCAGCCAATCTCAGTTGAAGAAAACCTGGAAAACTACTCTGCCAGCACCTGAAATGGAGAACACAGAGCTGAAATCAGAGGTCCAGTTCTACTGGATGGCAGGAACGGAACGAAACAATGAAAGTAGCCTGCTTTTCTTTCTCTGGAAACTATGTAGTTGCTTTCCCTTCTTCCTCCTTCACAGGCTTTTTTGCCTATTTCAGTGTGCATGTATGCTGCACACACACACATGCATGCCTGGGGGTTTCAGTCCCATTATTCCACGAATTTCTGAAGAAAAGACTACACATGCTGTACTATTTTGGCTGATGTCATAGAATATCTTGAGTCGGAAGAGACCCATAAAGAATCATTGAGTACAACTCCCAAGGAGTCAACCTTGCCAATGTTTCCACACGATTTCGAACCAGGGACCTTTCACATGTTAGGCAAACGTGATAACCTCAACACTACGGAAATACTACCTATAAGGATGTTAAAGCAGGATCCCTATTTTTTGTTTGCTCCAGGAAGTGGAAAGTAAAACAAATATTTTTATATATTTAAGGATAGATTAAAAACTCTAATTTCAAATTACTAATACAGTTAGATATCAAACATTTGGAAAAACTGCTTCAAGTAAGACAAACTTGCTGTGATTTTTTCAAATTATCCCAGTAAATTCTGATGTTTGCTACGTGCACACCAATTCCTTAGGAGACTTCTACTGAATTATCAGGTTTCCATCAGACAAACAGAAGCATGGAACTAGAACGTAGATGCTGTAGCTGAAGGATACTATCTTGAGAGACAGTTTTGTAGGTTTGGTTGAATCTACCTAGGCTATATTGGTAAGTTTAACTTTATTTTCTCCTAAGGACTACAGATAAACCTAAAAAATATGATATACAAAAGAACTATATGAACCATTTTCATTTGTTCATGCTATATAGAGTATATAAGGTAAGCTCTGCCATCACTTACTGAATACATAAGCAGCATTTAGCAATTAATCTAAATGTTGACTATAGACAGATATTATAACAGTCAGTAGCCCTCAAAAATTAAAATGTTAGGCTGCTACTCTTTTTTTAAGATTAGCTGAACAAAAGCATGCTAAAAGAGAAAAAAGAATGAAAACAGGAGAGAGATTCTTTCAATATCTCTTATCCATTTATCATAAGGAAAATTAAGACCTGTGGAAATTCTGTTGCTCTTAGGTAAAGTTTGAAACTGATGATATACATGCACCCTCAGATAAGGCAAGTAAGGTTTGCTTTGGTTTTTAAATAAAGTGACTTACAGCAAGGTTCAGTGCATGGTCCTTTCATAATATAGCTACAGCTGGCAAGAAAGAAAGAGGAAGAAACAGCTATAGGAAAGCGTCAGTTGCAACAGCATAAAAACGATCGAGACCAGTATTGAACTTCACTATAGAATCTTAACGCTGAGATAAAGACATAAAAAACAGATGTTAGCATCACACTTTTACATGTTCAGCAGTTAATATATTAAAATAGTTTAAAGCCTGCATAAACCATATACATTTTAATGTGTTTCAAGGCTCAAATTTTGAAATTCACATTTCTAATTCAATCAACTGACAATTGTACTTCTATTTTTAGGATCCTTTCCCTTCATCTAATAAAAGATGAATGTTTATACTTACTGTGCATAAAATCTACACAAAGCTGACTGAATATCTCTTTAAGAGGAAAAAAGGCAAATATTTTATTTATTCTAACACAGAATTCAGACGAAGACATATACATATTTTTATTTCAACACTAAAAATATTCAGGAACAGATTCCCCAGATGTATCTTACGGCTCTTTGCAAGAACATAAACCAGAAATGTCTTCTTTTATGTACCATATTAAGAGAAGGCAGCATTTGGCTAACTATGTGCAAATAAGCATCATGGCCTTTACAGTACAGAAAATCAGACACATTATAGGAGGACTTCACTTCCTTTCAAATCCAAGGCACTCAGAGCCTTTTGGTAGCATAACTACTATTAATTATATATCCAAAAGTTTATATCCATGTCATTTTGTTGTCCTTCTCACCTGCACAAATCCCCACCCCCACAACGTATGTATTTATGTTTTAAGTTTCACCAAGCCACTAGTCGTGGGAGATGGTTGCCCCCCTGGTTTCTCAGTGTAATTATTTAAGACAGGCAAAATGTTAGCATGGTTTTTACTATCACACCAAAAAGGCTTCTATGGTAACCTGAACTATCTGATTTTGCTACTATAATTTCAAGTCTAAACATTGTTCATCTATTTAATATAGCATAAAGAAATTAATTTAAACAGTGAAAAATTTAGCTGCATGGAAATTATCTTGTCTTAGTGTGGGTGATGATTCCCACCATTCATCTTCACGTTCCCCACCTGTGCTCGGCCCAAGAGACACTCCTCCCTCAGCCTGAGTTTCAAACACTAGATTTCTCCAATTCTATATCCACCCCCTATCCCTAACACACACAGAGTTGGAGATTATGTGTAACAGCTTCCATTTTCCCATCTGTTCCCGAAAGACTTGTTATAAAAAGCAAGGGTTTTCTTCTCCTTAAGCTTTTACCCTCACTCATTACCCTCCCGCTATACGCAGTTGAAGTTAAAAGCAAACAAGTCAGAAAGCTGCACAGAACTGATGTTCCCCTTTCACCTATACAGTGCTAGCAAACATGGTACTCACGTTATCTCATTACTAATTTTTACTTTCTGATAAAGTTGTTTATCTTCCCAAACATTTTTAAGTAACAGTGTTCATCTTTACATGTCTCTTAAGCCTAGTTTATAAGTACTATTTATAGAAATAAGTTTCAAACATTTTTCTCTTTTATGAATGTATTTTTTCCAATACTAACTTTTTTACACTGTATTCCCTCATTTTAGAAGTTCCAATTTCCTTAGGGAAAAAAATTGTTTCAGGTTTCATTATGAGTGCTACAGCAACACAGATTCAGGTTTTAGGCAGTACAGAAACTGAAGAATCCATATTTGGAAAAGATCTAAACTGGAAGTGGGAAGAACTGAAGTAAGCTAATTCTCTTATGTGCCTGGTTTATCATATTCTGCTTTTACAAACCCTCTAGTCATTTATTTAAGTGAATAGCACGTTTATTTAAAATCTTTTGATGCAAGAACAAATCCCTTTATCAGTATAGTGAAACATATTCTAAACTGTTGAGAACACCTACCTGAAACTGAACTCGAGGACACTGTATAAGAGAGAGGTTAGTACCAATTTTTCTTACAATACTTCGAGATGAACCATAAGGCTTGCTTGACCAAAGCACCTAGATGGAAAGGAAAAAGAAGCCAGCTGTTAGGTAACTGATTTTTATATCATATTGGAATAGTTCTCCCTTATCCTTCCACATTATGCTTGTGCTAAACATATTTAAAGTTATTCCCTTCATGCTAGAATAGGATATTATATATATACTGAAATTGGTACAGTGAACTCCTTACATTCTATAGCCAAATTGGCACAAAATTTGTTTTTGTCATTACAATATAGCTATGGCTGTTAAAGTTCAAGACAGCCCTTGCATTAAGTTTAAATACAAAGCAATACATCAGTTAACACAGGCACCTTTGAGAGTTGGAAACACCTTCAAAAGCATAATTTGTCCATTTTCAAGCCAATAAAGAATCTGCATTGGGTCAGACACCTCTTTTTAAGGGGTTTCAAGAAAAGCCACTCAATCATGAATAATTCATAAAGTTACATAATTCTACATTTCCCCAAATACCTTTTTTCTTTTTTAATTAAGAGCTCTTCTAACACAGGAATAGTGTCTACCAGTCTCAATAAAAATAACTATCAGCTAGCATAAACATGAAAATGTAACTGTGAAATTAAGGATCAAGGAAAAGTAAAAGGAGGAAAATACATATGAATGAAACTTTGTCCTAAAAATATTTACATTCACCTAGAGAAAATTCCTCATAGCACCTCACCACAGGTGGCTTTATCAGAACTGTTTCTACTGCAATTCACATTTCTACATTGTTTCATCAGGGATGGAATTTGCTTTCTTTTGTCGTATTTAATGATGGAAATGTTTGCTCTACTATTTACCATAGCTGTATGAAATAAAATGATACTTTAATCCTAGGAGAATACTACAAATTGAGCCAGAACAGAAGCAACAAAACACCCAGAGAGAAGTAGGAAAGATTTCAGCACAGGGAAAGGCAACAAAAACAATGCAAAGAAGAAAAAGCATATTGGGAAGACTAACACAGAGTATATTGTTAGTAAACAATTATAACACTGTATGGTAATTTAAAAAACTTGGCCAGTGTTTACTTACAGCTGCAGATATGAATTTACTACTCAGATCTTTGTTTTTAAAGGTTCATAGCTTCAAGCAAACTCAACATCCTGGTAGAAGGTTGCCCAACAGAGAAAACTCAGATAAAATCCAGGCTATTAATACTGAAACAACCCTCATGTGGCATGGGAATATTGCCTGTATTATTAGTCAAGTACAGCTGTGGGAGTTTCACAACACACAGCTGAATAACATTTTGATATACTAAGCAAAGATCACTACTCTTAGATTTTGAAGGTTCTATTACAAAGAAAGATTTATGCACCATGGCATTTATCCCCAGATTATGTTATCTCAGAAACCTAACACAAACATTTTGCCTATTTCTAAACAAGTATCTTTCCTTCCCTCTGGCTTTATTGGAATGTATAAATTTCATCAAAATAAATGTGCACTGCACATATGCTACGCTATATTCTTACATCAGAGCTGCAACTTTGCCATTAATCCACTCAGATACATTTTTTCCATTCTATGAAACATACATTCTCTTGCTTAATATGCTGCTAAATTTGAACACAATTTTTTTTCAATGCAGAGTACTCTCTTGATTCTGCATTTTGGGTGCCTCAAACAAAGACTTCATATTTGTGACTACCATATCACTGTTTGTCTATTTGTCTGAGCAAATAGCAGGTAGATCAGGAGCCCTCAAAAAAAAGAGTCACTGACAAACAGTACTGCAGTAATACAGTCTCACTATTCACAACAGATTCTGATGTTAGAAGCAGAAGTGTTGCATTAGAAAAAATAATACTAGTCAAGGGAAGGTTTAATTAATTACAAAATTACTTCCACAACAGCAAAAGAACCTAGACTACATGCTGTATTACCAACATTAAGTGCAGTGCATTTTAAATAAGTGGCAAAACATGTCTAGAGATTGCTCAGACCACAGACAAGCCGCTGACTAGCACCCAGATCCTCAAAAATATTTTGTGCCCTACTGCCCTGGAGGTTGTTCAACAACAGTGGTTTGTTGCACCAAAACTTTTAATGACCCAGTTTAGTTAATTCAATATATGCCAGGACAGTATTTTCAGAAAACTGCATGCGAACTGTACCACAAGGTATTGAAATAAATTCAGCACGCCGCTCAGCTGAGCTAATAAGTCTCAGCGCTGCTCTACCCAAGTTCATACAACTTCGTGTTGACTTGAAGCACTGGCAGAGCAAGTCTACAAAGTATTACTTAGTCATACCCTCTTATTGCATCAGTGTTTTGCTGTTGTCCAGAACAGCTGACATTTGGAAACGTAACTGCATTATCACAAGCTTGAAACAAATAGAGAATAGGGGGAAACTGATTAGAAACTTGTTCCTACATCCTATTTAGGCTGAAAGATATTGCTGACAATGACCACAGCAACACCCATGGTAGTCCAGCATATTCTCATAGTTTGAATTTGCTAAGTCACAGTGCATGAAATCTCAGATTAAAGTTTGAATAAAATCCTAAAATACAAATTCTTATTCGTAATTTTAATTTACAGTGTATAAACACTTTCCTCTCCAAAGATTCCCAAGACTGATAAAAGGTTCTACCACCATAATCCAGAGTAAGAACCACCTTTCTAAATACTGCACACAGCTATTAAGGATTTCCCCACTGTTAAAACATTAAAATATTTCAACAACATACAGGGACTACTGCATTGAGGCCCATACTTATACTCAAAATAGGTTCCTAAAGGTCCCAGTGACAAAACAGTTGATGTGGAGCAGATTGCTCTCCCTCTCTGCTAAGCATTCAGAGAACTATATACACTTTGCTCCGAGGAGAGCTATGCATACACATTCCTCTGTTTCCCCAGTAAAGAACACAGCCATATTGCTCTCATGTACTGTAACACTTTCAGGAGAGGTAAATATAGCACAATTATCATCATCTCAGTTTCATGGGACTTCTCATATCTCCAAGGTAAGAGCAAAGAAATAAGATTATTTAAGAATTAACATCACTGTTACAAATCAGTTGAAAATTTTACTTCAGCTTCAAAACACACATAGAAGTCCAGCATGAAAAGCAGTGTTTACAAAGTAAACAGTTTGTTATTAGAGCTAGAAGTAACTGTATAGTATTTTTAACACATATATTATTCAATACTTTTGTGTCCAACTAGTAAACTTCATACTTTCTCAGCAATGCAGAATCATAGACGTATTGAGTATACTTAAAGTGTTCTGCTGGAATAGACAAGCACAAATTGAAATTGATGAAGTGCTTTCTATACCTGATTTTTTGAAAACTTGAAGCAAGTTTGAAACACTTACTGATTCCATGTTTAATCCAACTTGTTCAAAAGCCATCCTAATTAAGCGCTTAAGCCAGCAAATCATCTGGAACGGAAAAAGCCTTTCCAAACTTGGATTTAAGCCTTCCAAACCTACAGGGCTGCGGAGGTTCCATAGTACTTCTGAAACAAGAAACAAAAGAATTTTAGATGCATGTTGGTGGAACATATACAGAAGTAAACTGCTATATGTATTCCTAAAAAAGACAAGCTTTAGAAACAGTTACTGAAAACAAGACATGTTAGGTGACAACAATTCCTAGTACTGCAAAGCATAGGCATTCAGAAGGCCTTTACTTAATACAGGTGATTGATTTTTTTAGTAGTGTCATTTTTAGGAAATCAAAGCTGTTGTGAAGTTAACAATTAAAAAGCTGGGGAAATCACTGCTCACTTGAGCTTGGACAGACGATGGTGTTCAACAGCTCTAAGTGAGCACCAAGCACTATGGAATGCCTACAGCTGGGACTAGCACTAAGATTAAATGGCGATACTCCTATCTAAAACTCATTTCTATGCAGGAACAAACTACAGAAAGCTGATCACCTCTCTTCATTCATATTCGCTGGCAACTTTGCTGTCCCCTTCTTTTTCCCACAACTGAGGAGAGAAAGGAAACATGGAAAAATGACTAACGCAAGAAAATGACAGGAAATAGCCTAGATGTTGGACCTGAAAATATTCAAGCAATTTATAAAGTTGGACAGATTTCAAATACCATCTATTTATATGTACTACCATTCACTTAAATCAAGATGTTTTTATTGCTCCTCTAGTGAAACTAGTCTAGTTTTTCTTTAACTGTGTTCTACACAGTCATAACTTGGACACCACTGAGAAGAGTATGTCACCAAGAAAAAAAGGAAGCCATAGATTTAGGTTTACGTTTGTTTTGTGTATCAGGCTAGCAACAACACTCTGGTGAACCACCCTGAGCAACGTATTTGTAGTATGAACAACAAGTGTTGCTGAAGCTACTATATATACACAGATGGATGACTAAAGCAACATAGCAGCAAGGAACTGGTACTTGGGAAATCTGAAAGTCAGGAGATGGAAAAGTTATGCTGTTTGAAAGTACCCACAAGCATTACAGTTAAACATCATTGTTTCCGTTACAAATGTTTTTTTCAACAGTTTACAGTTCTTTGGTAATAACCTGCTTCTTGTAGAAACTTGGCATGAACAGTACAACTCTACAGTTATCTTTTTTTAAGACAGGCTTAAAAAAAAAGAAAGAAAAAAAAGTTGTTATTAGTTTCTCATCACCATAGAAAGTAAAAGACATTTCCTAACAGGATTTTCTTTTGTTTCTGAATAAGCTAGGAAGAAACTACAAATCTATCAGCTAAAGAAGGATTAATGAAAATGTACAGAATGGAAGCTGCAATTGTTACAAGAAAAACAAGAGGGAAGAATAACGGGCCATCTATCAAACAGCCATGAATATAAGCTACAGTCACACATAATAAGTAAGTAATGGAATTCTTCATGGAAAGCTGGAAAAGTCTATTAGGTAAGCATTATTGTCTACTCAATCTATTCTTCCTTTAAGCATCTGTTATTCCTCCCTTAGACAAGCGTATGGACTGTATGGATCTTTGATCACACTGCACCTGCTGTGTTTTTAAAACAGGAAGAATACAGGTCTTTCTACATGCCCCATATTAGATTCGGCATCATACCTGGCACTGTAGACATGCAGTGACATAAAAGAGACAGGAATGCTCCTTTAAAAGGGGAAACCTGTTCCAAAAGTGTGATACATGTGATGCACTCCGCATCATTCCAAAGTTCAGACTTGTTGAACATGTAGTGTGGAAATCAAAGAGAAGAAAAACAGAAGCCGTGTCAAGACATTAAAACAAAAGGCAAAAAAAAAGGTAGAGACTGAATTGCTGAGCAATTGCAAGGACAGGGCTGGCTGGTAAAGGCAAGCGATAGGACTATAAAGGGATGACCATATCCTGATACATTGCTCTTTCAACAGATAGCCAGGTCATTAGTTTAAAAATCCCCAGACATAGTCAGTCACGTTTTGTTTCAGAAAGTGAAGAAAAAGTATTATATTGTTTCTGATCAACTGGGAGTACTGAGTTGTTGATAACAGAGACAATTTGGACAGAAGTGAAAAGAGAGTGTTCGAATGTCTTCTGAGGAAATCGGAGCAGGTCAAGAAAGTTTCCATGGACTCAAGAAACTGAGAGGGAAGGAGGTAAATGAATGGCACAACAACTGACAAGACAACCAATTAAAGGCACAAAAACAGATGCAGAAAATAAGTAGCATAATATTAGGATGACAGAATAGTATAAATATGAAGTAGTAAGTTAAGGCTAAGGTGCAAAATGGGTTCTAGCTTAAGAGGCATAAAATATAAAATCCTAAATGTGTATTAGGAGTAAGCAGGAGACAAGATACAGCCATGATGTAACAGGAGAGGAAAGAAAGCAATGAATGATATAGATAGCCAGTATATTCTGTCTTTTCAGTGGAAGATAGTAAAAAAGACAGACACAGATGTTAAAACGGGTTAGAGGCAACTCTGAAAAGTTATAAGCATTCAGGACAACAGCATCTAATGAAATTCATCTTGAACAGCTCAGAAATTAACCAAAGCCATTTCTGAAAGATCAGTGATTACTTTCAGAAACTCGTCCAATGAGATCCAAAAGACCCAGGAATAAAAGCAGCACAATGACACAAAGCTTCGGGCATAGTCCAAAATACTTATCCTGCCCCAAAACATTTAGGTAACCTTTTATAATTCCAGGTTCCAAGACTTTGAATGCAAAAGAGCATTCATTCAACAAAACAACTACTTCAGTAAAATGATTGTTTATACTTCACATTATAAATCATTGTTTCTTCTGTAGCCTAAATACTTAAGAGTACCTAAGAATGGGGTCATCCACTCCTTGCTCTTGTCGATGACCTGTTCTGTTTTTGCAGAAGAAAGTGACCAACGTCAATCTGTAAGAGTGCAGAGTACCAACCAGTTCCTGGGTTAGTTTCCTTAGTTCCTGGCACTAAGGAAAACCATCACGTTTTAACAATCTCCAGCTAATTTTTTATCTAAAAGGAAAGGGCTTCTAAGTTTATCAGCATAATATTTTTATGAGATCTATTAGTTTTCCAGAATTATCCCCAGGCAAACTTGATACTAATTTCTTCCAGACTATATTGCACTATACCTTTCTTCATAAATCTCAGTTATTTCACAATTATTTTATGCGCCACAAACAGAAAGGGTTCATTCCAAATGAAACTGCTGGACTGCAAGAATGAAAACATCAGCAAATTTTTCTCTCATGTTCTGTATACATGCCAATTTCAGAAGTAGGAGTTAAATGCTTATTGCTTTTAGTAAGCTCAAATAATACCTCTTTAAAAATATTGATGCTTGCTTTATTTACCCTCTATCTTCTTTATGTTACCTAAACTAAAAATAATAGTAGGTTAATTCCCCTAAAACTTCCACAACTCAATTACTACAATAAAATGCCCCAAGTGATAGTAATATTGCTATAAAACATGATCCTTCTGCTGTACTTAAGAAAAACTATTACAACGATAAGCAGTAGTCATAGACAAGATTCCCAAAAGATGTTAGAAGAGTAATAACACAAAGAACTGCATTTCACTGCGGGGGTTGGAATTTCACAGGTTCTTCATTTATAAAACTCTACTTACACAGAAATTAGCAATGCTGAAGAACTTTCTTTCTGATATGGAAACATGCAGGAATTTCCAGGTTCAGAAATGAGGAAGGCTACATTTCTGAGTGTTGGGGTTCTCACTTTAGCCTCCTTGAACTCTCTTTTGCCCCTGCTTTTGCAGGTTTCATTCAATACTGTCATATCAAATATCAGTCTACAAAGCTGAGAGATAATACCACTTATAGATTACAAACTGTTCATGAAATAAATATAAAGGCTCTGGAGGCTGTACCTAAGTCATAGCACTCAGTAAATATGAAATAGAGCCCTTTGCCAGGGTTTCTAGTGATTCCTACACATGAAAGACAAAAAGAAAGAAAAATCATATGCAACTACTTTCAAATTGAAATTCTTCTACGTGTATTTTCCAATTTGTATTCATACAAGTCCCTTTCCAATTATGAGTTCTCGCTCTTGAAAAGAAATATGATATTCATATTTTTCTTAGTAAAGGGAGTTTCTCTCATTCACGTAAGATACACACAAAAATAAAAGAGAATGACTTAATGGGCTTGATGCAGTAGATCAGCCTTAACAAAGAATAAACAAATGCATGAAAACTGAAAAATGAAAGGTCTAGTCTCTACATTGAAAGGGTATGTATAACATAAAGAAGTACAACATTTTCAGAGAAGCATGGTTTCAAAGGAATACCAACCACATCAAAAAAAATCACACACAAAAACAGCAGGTTCCTCCCTATTTTAGCAGGAAACGAGGGCACACATAACTTCGGTCTTTAAGACTGACACATGACCCAAACTCATCTCATGAAATTATATCCATAAGGAAACATATTAAAGAAGCAATAAAGGAAGATAAAGCCAACAAAAAATTATCACAACAACAGCAAGCCAAACAGGCAGGAAGAATCTTTGATAAAGGATTAGACCCTCTCCCAAATCAATAGAGATCTGTTATAAGTAATCTAAGTATTTGGCAGAGATCACACAGCCAAATACAGAAGTCTGGTTTTTGGCTTGGAAGCCACAAATAATGAAGTGCCCTACTACTTTCAGAAACACCTGTTTGGAAAGATATGCCAAGAGAGATAAAAGTCAGTGAATACTACAGAGACAGTCAAGGGCTTATCTAAGCTAGTATTGGCGTAAAATCTAATGCCAGAATTGAAAATAATACATACTTGCAGTAGAAGTTGCTAAAGCTTTCTTAAAAATATAGCCTAATCATATATACCTCAAAATGCAAAACCATATTCATCACGTTACCCATGTTACCATATCTTGCCAACTAATGATGGAGAACAAAAAAGTCCATGTTTCAACACTAGTTTAATCAAAAGTCTTTGCTCGGCAGAGATTATACCTACACAGTGCAATATGATAACACGGAGAGGTAAGTAAAATCCCTCAACATGTCTAAATCATACAGTATTATACTATACAGACATAACCATACACCTACACTGTCCTGCCAGACACACAAACCTCCCTAGTCATTGCTATGAACACCAGTCCTTCTACATCTTTGAAAAACAAGAGCATGCAAGTTTTATTAACAAAAGGGTGTGTCTGAAAAGACATTTTAAATGTTTGATTTTTTTTTCCCTAAAAATCTGTCTTTGTAACAATATTGAGTTCCTACACAGATTTCAGCTACAGACTTCTATGGAGGTAATTATTTTGATTCAGTGACAACTAACTGGAACTTTTAGAGCTGATGTGCAGAAAACTCAGCTCCCTTCTTTTTTTCTTTATCACCTAAGTAAAAAGCAGTGGGTATCAGAAGACAGAATTATTTCCTTTCCATTTAGTCTTTTTAAGTATTGTCTTAACAGGAGCTACAGAGGACTATGGCTGTCTGAGGACAGCATGTAAATATTAATGAAGTCTTGCTGACGCTATCAGACAGAGATCAATGTGCTACAGTTGATGTCAGGATTCAAGCTCTACTCACACTCAGCATTTGGAATTTCGACAGCTTGCTAAACAAAATAAAAACAAGCATCTAGCAAGTTACTTTTTCATGACAAATGCAGAAGAATCTGTGCACAGCAACAGTTATCGCTAAAGGTATACAAAGTAAGTATCATAACTTTACAGAAAAGGAAAATAAGCCCCAGCCCCCTTAAAACTTGGCTCTTTTTCCCTCTATATGCTACCACTGTATTTTAAAGCCCCCTTAAAGAGCTTCCTTGAAATCACTCGAGGTTATCTCCAGATTATCTTTTATTTACATGATTTCCCGTGACCTGTCACTCCCATCACAGCAACGTAAAAGGGTTTCAGTTTCGCTCTGCTTGCCTGCCGACAGCTTCGACCCCGACACCCCGAGCCGTTTCCACGCTGCTCTGCTTCTCCAGAAAGGCGGCGCAAACACGGCACCTGCCCTGCCCTGGATCGGCCCTCCGCGCTGCCACGCCGCCTGGGCACAGGAGCCATGAGACGGCTAATCCCGGGCGGCCATGAGCGGCCTGTACCCACTTCCAGTCGAGCAGTACCCCTACCACCCCTCAGCGCCAACTCGGGAGCTCCTGAAGGCAGACCCCACGGGAGAACACCCCCTCAGTACCACCCCCCGCACACACACAGAGGACTCCCGGTGCTGATGGGGCCCCGGCTGAGCCGGAGGAGCGGAGCGAGCGCTGCCCGGCGGCGCCAGCGGCCCGCAGGTAGCGGCGTAATAAGCTCAGCAGCCTCCGGGCCCGGATCCCGCTCCCCCTCACGCACCACCCCCAGCCCGAAGACCGGACGCGAACGAAAGGGGCTGCCCAGGAAGAAGAGGAGGCCCAGGGGGCGCCTACGGGGAAGGGACCGCTACCCTCCCCACCACAGTCGCCTCACCCACCGTCCGCCGCAGCCGCGCTCCCTCACCCGCTCCTTCCACCGCGGCTCGCGACCCTGCCCCCCCCATCCGCCCTCCAGCCAATCCGCGGCCGCTCCGAGGCCACTCCGACCAATAGCCGCCGGGCCCCGCGGGAGGCGGGACCTCGAGTGCCCTCCTCAAGGCTGCGGCGCTGCGACCTACCCGGCAGCCACCGGGCCCGGAGGAGACGGGTGAAAACGCCCCCGCCCCTCCCCTCCGCTTGTGACCTCGGGTCACGTGATCGGGCCCTTCCAATAAGGAGGGGTCCCAGGGGGGAGCTGCCGGCAGTGGTGCGGTGGCGGGGGCTAATGCCTCCAAGCAGGCTCAGCTGTATTTTGCACTACGTTGTTCTACAGTAGACTTTACACTCGAACAGTAAGTTCAAATTCTGCTGGTGACCATCTGTGGAAAAAAATATTAAAAATAAATCGAACTGAGGGGCGCGTTTCCCCTCGTCCCTCCCTGTCAGGGAAGGCCTTGCGGCCCTCTCCGAACTACGACTCCCGGCGTGCACAGCGGCCCCGCCCCTCCGCCGGCGGCCAATCGCGCCTCGTCAGGAACAAAGCGCGCCGCGAGTGGCGGAGAGGCTGGGGTCTGTTCGCGCCAATCGAGTTGTAGAGTGGTGGGGTGGTGCCGGGGTCAGAGCGGGCCCTGGCGGGTGGTGCGTGTGTGGCGGGCCCTGCTGCCGCCCTTCTTCTCCCGCTGCCTTCCGCAGGCTGTGCCGCCCCCGCGGGCGATGGCGGCGCGGGGCTGAGCTTCCCGGCTGGGTTCATCTTTTGCGACGGTACGGTGCCGGGGAGGGGAACAGGCCGCGCCGGAGGGGCGGGAACGGGGAACGCTGGGGAAGGGCGGGATGGCTGTGAGAGGGGAGCGGCGGCGGTGAGGGGGGGGGCTGAAGTCCCTTTTACTCTTCCTAAAGGCGTCCCGGAGCTCACGTCGGCCGATCGCTGGAGGGTTGTCCCTCCGCCGGACGAGGGGCCCGGCAGCTGAGCCCCGGGGCCTTGTCTCAGCTGGGCTGTCAACTCCGCCGCTTAGGGAGCGCTCAGCGTGACAGGGGAGGCGTGAAGCTGTGGCGGTTCCTCTCCGGGGCCTCCCCGGTGAGGATGCGGAGCGGAAAGTATGACCGACAGAGAGGTCTGCGGTGCCTTTGTTAAGCTTTTATCTCAAAGCTACAAGGAGAAGAAAAGAGCGGGTAAACTTCTCTACTAGGTCCCTAAATTTTAAATAACGTCTTAAAATTTTTGAAACAGGTTAACTGTTTTTTCATTAAAAAAAAATATGCCATGGGTCCTACTTTTCATAAATTGATCATTGTAGGTGATGGAGAAGGTAAGGACTACAGTTGTCTCCTAAGTTGTGGTTGAGGAGAGAGGGAGAACGATCTGGGGAGGACATGAGTGTGGCCTAATGGGACAGAAGGGAGTTAAAATTTGGCTTTGTGCTCTCTCAGGAGATTAGAAGGCAAAAGGCAGTCAGGATGGAGAGAGTTGTAGGAATGATCTGGTGCTCAGGACACAGAACTGGAAATCACAGACTTTGGTTAGCATCAGCTCCACAACTGGCTTGATTTTTAAATTTTGAACAAGTTTCTCTGCCAACTATGAAAAGTAATTAATGATATTTAACAGAGTGTTTGTTTGTTTGTTTTTTTTAATTTAGAGTTGTCTGTTTTGGAAATAGGAGTTATTGTTTATTTGTTGAGCTGCTGCATCTCCCATTTGGTCACTTTTGGACTTGTGATAGTCAAGAAAAGTAGCCTGGAGACTAGTCATTAGCATGTACTTTTCACATTAGCACTCTCCTTCGTGAAGGAAGGACCAGTGACTTAGAGATTAACAGCATTTTTTCTGTGTGAAAATGTCAGAAACTGTAACCGAAATGCATATTTGTGGTTTGTTGTTTTTGATGAGTACGATTAATTTTTGTTGCTTACCTTCAGTAAGAAAACAATAATATTGTACAATATTATTTGTTCAGGAAATTATGTTCAAAGAATGTGACCACTTACAAATTTAATTTATTTTGGTTTCATGCAGGGGAAAAATGGAAGAACACAAATTAACAACATGTGTTTACTCACACTTTTGTGCCTTAAGAAAAGTGACTTGCGTGTGTTGGTACTGGCAACACCAGGACCACAGTTAGCATTTAGTAGTTTCAGAAGCACATAATCAGTCTTTTGAAGGAAATTAGTTTTTTGCACCAAGATGTAGCATTTTCTCCAAGTAAACTTATGCTTTTCTTGCCTGTTAAGTACTTATTCTTTATTAAACAACTCTGGAATCTGATACTCTCAAGCTAACACGTGTCTCCTTTGAAAGTGATATGGTGGCTTGGACTTCGGCTGGAGCAAGGCGTGACCTTCTTTCTTTTTATTGAGAGGGCCTTACTAGTGAAAAGAAAAAAAAAAAAAAACAACCCCAAACTCACCCTCTAAAACCCTTTTTGCCTTTGAATGAGTATGGCATTACACTAGTTATTTGATATGTAGATCCAGATTAAAACTTAGTATTCCCTGTTCTTGATGGAGTGTTAATCTTTTACTGGCTTTTCTGCTTCATTTTTATGTAAAATTTGCTTATTGCTAATGCTACTCTGAAAATTTATATTTTGATTTTACATGTGTTTATACAGAAGGATGTTTATAGACTTCTAGGGTGCCTTGTAGTGAGAAAATAATGGATTTCTTGGAAACACTTGTCAGTAGTGTAAAAAAAAAAAAACCCAACACAAACATACTTGGGTAAAGGCTGACTGATATGAAATTATATATAGAAAAGAAATCAAAATATTAACCAAACCTACTTGTACTCTGCATATGAAGTTTAGATTTCCAGTTTACAAATTTGAAGATCCGCATCCTTCTCAATTCCGTCCACATTTCATGAATTCTAGTCCTTGTTTTTTTATACTTTTATGCTTATAACAAACCTATGCCTTTGTGCTTTTCTCTTACCTGTGTTTTAATTGCTGATAAATGCTGTGTTATTATTAAATAGAGATATTTTTTTTTCAGCAGGTATTTTGTATGCATGGTGCAGAAAAAATGAATTCTACTATGAGTGAGGAGCCTGATGCACTCTCTGTAGTTAACCAACTCCGAGATCTAGCAGCTGACCCATTGAACAGACGGGCCATTGTTCAGGATCAAGGATGCCTGCCAGGTCTTATTCTGTTTTTGGACCATCCCAGCCCTCCGGTTGTTCATTCAGCTTTACTAGTAAGTATTCTGGAGCTACATTTGTATGTCAGTAGGATGTTTTGTGACTTGAAACAATAAAACAGTAAAAATATAAAAAACCCAACAAAACTAGTTTTATGTTATATTGATATTCATTATATGTGTTTTTTAAAAAACATGCATTTAAAAAATTGTTTAGCAATGACACATTATTCCAGGGGTATGTATTTATGTTTTTTGGAAGAGAATAATTTACTTTGCATTTTTTCCCAAATACAGCTATTTCACTTTTTATGTGGAGGGAGGTAAGCACCCTTAAATCTCTTTCTTAAGATCAAGTTGTGGACCTTGGCAAATATACATGGTATAAATAAATATACTTGGTAAATATGTTATTTGACATTCATATTGTAAAAAAAAAAAAAAAAAAAAAAAATCATAGGATAATTTAGATTAGAAACAACCTCCAGAGGTCATGCAGTCTAATTCCATACTCAAATTAAGTGTCCTCAGATCATGGCTTAGGGTTGTGTCCGCTTGCTTCTTGAACATTTTGAAGGATGGAAGTTCCATAACCTGTCAGGCACCCTGTTCCAGCATTTGACCACGCTTATGGCATTAAAAACAAACAAACAAAAACCAAACTTCCCCCCCACCCCAACTCCCAAGAAAAGAGGGAATATTAGCGGACTTCTTGGCATTACTTCAGTGTCTCTTCAGTGTCTTCAGATACTCTTCTGGATTCAGGGAATGAGGTCACATAATCCAGAAGACCTGTGTCCTGCTAATTGTTTTTTAGGCTAGTCTTGCCATAGCATTTGCCAGACTATAATGTTCTTCACTGGAAGAACTTTGAGTTGAGGTTACAGTTCTTGGGAATATGTTGCATTGGTTCTCTTTCCAGTGCAGTTTCCTTAGGTTGTAGTCTTAAAAGAGGATCTTGTTTGGATGTCTCACTCTCTTTTTCCTTCCTTGGCTCCTTGGGGCTGTGTTTTCTCACTGCCTGCACGAGATTCAGTAATCAGTCTGTGATCATGTTACAAAAATTAACTCTATGTAAAAAGGACTGACTTCATCAGATTGATGAGGGCTAATCCAGTTTGGCGTGTGGTTCTGCAGCCACAGATATTATTCAAGTTGTGTTGTAAGGACATCTCGTTGGGTGCGAATGGGAGATAGCTCTGTTGTTCCATTTAGTGATAACCTACAGTTAAGGGTGGATTAAGAATCAGGAGTTAAAGGATACTATGCGATATCCCAGGACCTCAGCTTTAGTCAGAAATGGATCAGTTTACTGTGAAAACATGTTTTTGATTGCTATTTGGACTCCTTGTGTTCATGACTTCTTGCACCTCTGTAGCTTTCAATATCTTTGCTGATAACTTTTTAGTCTTCATTTTTGATACTTTTCCATTCTGAAAGGTCTTTTTGGTTTGGTTTGTTTGGTTTTTTTTATAGCCGTCCCATTGGTCAAAAAGGTGCTTCAGTTTGAATGGGAATCATTACATGTCATGATTTTCCATTAAGTTTGTACCTAATAGAAGGATGTACAGCACTGACTTTAAATTTCTTATTGTGTTATTCTGTGTTTCCCGTAGCTAAAATGATGAATAGTCTGTATGAATGATAATAGTTCCCTATTTAACTTTTTTGATATGTTGTAGAATCTTTCAGGAAGGGTGTTTTCCTCCCACTATGCAGCTTCAGTTCAGTCCTTTCTTCTGTCTGATCAAGAAGTGGTATATTTTTCTATAGTTTTCTGTAGTTTTGATTCCAGGAACTCTTTACTTCACTTCAAATGCTAAAAGTTTTAAAATTTTTAAATTTAAAAAAAAACAAACAGAAGTAACCCGGGCAATACTACTTTTTTTTTTTCCTTTTAAATTTGATCTAACATTTACAAAATTAGGACTCTGAAGTGAAGAAACTACATTAGCATTTCACTTATAAAACATCAAAGGTGTCTTTTGTTATTAAGATTCACAACAGTGTATTTTTATGTTCAAGTATGGGGAAGATAGTCCTATTGATGATGATGAAATTACTTGTGAGCTTGAAGCTAACGTAGGTAAGTGTTTTGCTAAACAGAAGCTGAGTCGAAGTCCATAATAATGATTCCTATGCCTTCAGTAGACTGTGATTTAGTAAGCATAAATAAACTGAATTCTTTGAAAGTGCAGACCTTTGCATCTCCCATGGGAGGCAGGGGGAATAGGACTTCCTAGTGTTGAAAAGTTGGGTTACTTAAGTTGTTCTCATAACTTTGTCTTTGGTCTTATTTTAGTGGAACTTAGATTTGTGTATAAAGAGTATCTTAACAGATGGAAAAGAGACTGCCTACATTTTGACTCAAATAATTAGCCATTAAGAGAATGGGTTTTTCTTTGTCCAACAACATTACATCCTTACTAAATTGCCTCAACAGAGACTAATAAAAATAAGACACTTTTTTTCATCAGTAAGGATATATTTCTTAACATGAAAGTTAGTAGTTCAGAGCTATCATTCAGGTATTTCCCCATATCTGAAATGTAAGAAAATAAATGCATATACCACATCTATAAACTGCAATTATTTATACCGATCCACATCAGGAAATAGCAAAAATGATATTTAGAGTTTTTATGATGCCAGACAGCAGCCAGACTTTCTCAAAAGGCAATAAAATGCTCTTGAATTTTACCTAATATGAACTGAAGATGATTTAGGAAAAAAACCAGATAATTAGTTCTCTATTTCTGAAGGGATTAAGGAGCATATTATTTTTAAAGCAGCTATTGAGCAGCATAGCTATTATATGACTGTATTTGAAGAATTGGTGCACTTCTTAACCTTGCTGTCACAAAATCCATTTTATAAACCATTGTATTTGTGTATTGCAGGATTTTGCAAGTGCAGTTCTTGTACCTACATCAATAAAACGCTCATTAAAGCACAATGCACAGTGCACCGTTGGAGGTTCCTTCTAAGACAACTTTGTCTGTCAGCACTACCAGTAGAGACATGTCTCGTGAAAAGAAGGACTGACATTTTAACTGGAAGAGTACTATGTTAGGAGGATTGTGCAGATACACAGTTGCTGGCTGCAGTCAGCAATGTGAAGTTGTGTAAAGAGTCTGCCTTGAAAGTCAAATAAACAAAACCTTGGGCAACAAATAAGTGTAAATTCCCAGTGTAGGTAACAATATCCTAAGCAGCTTGCTGCTGCTTTTATTCTTATTCCTGCATGGAGTGGTGAATGTTGCAATTAGCCTTCAGAAGCTTATAAATGTGGTAGACTTCTTTCTGTGGACAGTAGAAACTTGGTGGTGGTGAGTTTTCTAGTACTGGGGAGCCCATAGAATTGATGGAAATTATACTAGAAGCATAGTGTATAAATACTACTTTAGATCTCAGATCACATAAATGTTTGTTGGAAGGGACTTCTGGAAGTTATCCACTTCAGTTTCCTGCTTGAATTGGGACTGTCACCAACGCTCAAATCAGGTCAGTTGTAGCTTTGTCTCGTTGATTCTGCAGTCCCACTAGGTCGTCTGTTCCAGTGTTGAACTACCTTCATAGTGAAAAAACTTTTTGTAATATCTGATTTGAAATTCCCAAGCTGCAATTTGTGGCTGCTCCCCCTTGTTACATTGTCTGCTGCTGTAGAGGAAAGGTTGGCTTAGTCATCTTTGTAAAGGCTTTTTGAGTAGTTGTAAGCAGTTGTTAGATTGTCCCTTAGACTCTCTTAGCTGGTATAAACAAACCCAGTCTCTCAACCTTTTCTCATAGATTAGATATTCTATGCTTTCTGTGTATTTATTCGAATAAAACAATTTTTAATGTTCACAGTAGGTGATAATACGCTTTATCTTCTCACTAGAACTCACATTGTGAATGTTTTGCAGATGTACACTAATAAAAATGAATTATAATGTACTGGACATATTGCTGATTTGCCATGGTCTTCTTTCTTTTAGGCTCTCCGCTATTTGGCAGAGTGCCGTGCCAACAGAGAAAAGATGAAAAGCGAATTGGGTATGATGCTCAGCTTGCAGAATGTAATACAAAAGTAAGTTTATGATGGGTTGTTGATTCCAAAGACAGTTTAAACATAACATTCTGATGCAAAGTAAAACTTTGACTATGAATTTGTATAGTGATGTTTTAATATTGCGTTCTTGCTTGCGGCCATATAACTTCAACAAGAAATTAATATTTTTCATTTTATAGTATAGCAAAGTACTTAGACAGTAGTCTACAAGAAAAATAAATTTGAAAGTCATTTGCCAAACAACAGATTTCTTGCCCTTGTTACAGGTAACTAATTTTGTCTCTTCCCCGTAGCTTCTCTTATCTTTAGATTCTTTTTTCATCATTGTATAAGAGTGCCTTGCACTAGTGCTTTTAAAGAAATTGGTTGGCATCTGGCACATTTATTCTTTGAATCCCACTTTGGGAAGGGAAATTGTATATGCAATATATTTGTTTTGATGTATTTTTGAAGGCATATATCTGCATTTCTGTGTGAGGAAACATCTTGCAGGTGGAGCAGTAGTTAGTGAGGTTTGTAGTGGTCTCCAGTTTCTTTGTAGAATGTGTCAGCTGGGTTATGTCTCTTAAAATGTGTGACTGTTGGAGTTTGTTAAGATTGCTAAGCATGGAATCTTGAATACTGGAAGATGTATGGATACACGCACATGGAGAAGATGCACGTGTGAACTTAGTTCATCATACTAATTTCTGTTGATAAGATGAATCATTATTAGCAAAAAAAAAAAGCCCAGCCAGCCTTCTTCAAAGATCAGTCTGTCATAGCAAAAACTAATTTGCCATGGAATTATCAAAAGGTGGTTATTTTACATACAGTGCGATAGCCCTCTAGATAACTGGACTTTTCAGATGTGAGAGACTGTTCCATGAGGGAGGAGAAAAATCATACTGCTGTACTGAGATGTGTCTCAGATGAATGTTTAAAATAATTATTTAAAAAAGGATGAAACACAAGTAAAATTGTATATTAAAAATTCAAGTGGAAAACTTTTGAATCTTTAATGTTAGTTGAATCTCTAATGTATCACTTGTGGTATAAGTTACAAGCTTCTTTTAGAAAAAAAACAAGGCTAGACTTTGCTAGTTCCTTCATCCCATAGCCCCTCCAGTTTTTGGTGGTGTATCTTTTGTTGTTGCGTATCTCTTTCTCTGACACTGCTTATCTAAAGGTATGAACCTGAAGAATTGAAGGGGAAATTCTGGTCTGTTCACAAGTCCTACGTGATATGTGATCTAAGATTAAAACTGTTTAAGTACTTCATTAATTCTGCTGAAACTAACAAGATTATGTATTGGTGTGAAATTCAGCATTATGTCTAAATATCATCTTGTTATTTTTCAGTTACCCAAAATACAAGGATTTAAAACAAATGTCTTAAATAGGGTGAACTAAATGACTAGAATTCAGAAGTGAATAGTTCTCTTTTTTTTTAATAATGTAATAGTTACAACTTTTGAAAATGATAGGTGTTTTTATTAGGCTGCGTGGGGAAAAATAGAATTAAGACTTAGAGTATTCACCTTTTTTAAGGACAAGCATAATTGAGGTAAAATATACAGAATTCTTTGCCTGCTACTTTTATAATAACAATAAGAACTGAAAATTTTAGGTAATAACAAAAGCATTTATTTCAGAAGAACTTACTTTTAGTATAGATTACATATCTATTTAGAGCACAGAGACATCCCTAAGAAGTTGTTGAAAGGGGAATGGTAGTCTATTATCAGTTTCTGCAGCTTACAAATATTACTCGGGAAACTTCTGTTTAAAGACTTTTATGGAAATCTGTTTGACAGCATTTTTTTTCTGTTTCAATGTCAAGAACCGAAAGAGTGTGAAGTTCAGAAATGCGCACAAAAGGAGAGATAAGTTAGTAAAAACTGGAAATCTTGTAGGTGTTCTTTTTGTCTAGAAAGCTCTTTGGCAAGAGTAAGAACATACATTTGATTTGTATGCTTGTAACATTTGGAAAGTGTGATATCATGAAAATTTAAGTACATAGCATCTTCAAACACAGGACTTTGTTATGTTCTTGTCAGGATTTTAGGCTTTAATGTTGACAGGAGATGCTGAAGCTGAGTTTTGTGTTGCCTGCAGAAATATGGAGAAAGATGGTAGAAAAGTGCTGAGAAGATAGATGTAGAATTACTTTTGTCACAAAAAACAGTGGTTTGGGTTGTGTGGTTTTTTTTGTTGTTAGAAACTCTGTAGGGGAGAAAACAAGGTCTCTACCTTCTTCAGATTTACTTTACAAAAGGCAGATTCTAGCTTTTAATGCAATTTCAATTTACCAGAAGATGATGTAGTCCTTTGAACTGAAACTAAACATTAATAAATGCAGTAATAAATGCTTTGGTCTTACTGATTTCATGCTGTGCATTCCAGTGTACTTTCCCGAGTCTGGGTATCTAGCTCATTGCTCTGTCTAATCTAAAATCTTTTGATGATTTCCACGGATAATTTGGGGTTTAGATGGTGGGGTTTTTTTGGTGATGTGTTATAAAAATGTAAACAAATCGTACAAAGAAATAGGAACTTCTGTCAGTATTTTGCTTTTCCAGTTATTGCACAGTTCTTTCAAGCGAGACAGAACCCAGCATCTTCTGGACCAGAAATTGTAGTCACTGGCTTTTTGCTCATGACAAGTTAAGCACGTCCTGTGGTCTGAATCTTTCCCTTTCATCAAGGATTTTGTAACTCTTGCTGTTCAGTTTCATTGACTTCTGACTTAACTAGATAATATCCAGTGGCTTTGTTCAGTACTGAATCGTGACAGACTGTATTCTGCCACTGGTAAAGCTGAGTTATATCTTTTCAAGCAATGAAATGGAGCTTGTGTGCAGAGGCAAGTTGCAAACTGAGTATTTGTCATATTTCAGACTTAAGTTGATGTTCGGCCGTGCTGGACTGCCACTGTGCTTAGGAAGTCAAGAGTTTGTTTAGAATTCCAGTTCTCTCTTGCTTTCAGTTATGTAAATCCTGAAATTTGAGGGCTTTTCTCATCATGTGAGTGTGTTTTATAAGCCTTAAAGGTCTCTGTACTAGGGACCTCAAGTTCAGATGTGGAATTCCGTGTTGTAACCTGCCTACAGCTAACCAGTCTAACGGATCTTTAGGTGGTTGATGCCATCAACTGGAAAATAGTTGGAATTGGTTTGCTATTTATGATTTCTTGTAATAGTACGTGGGAGTCTCAGGCCCAGGCCAAAACCCTCTTGTTGCAAGTAATACACAACCAATGGGAGAAGAATATAGCACTTGTTTAATCTCGTTATTGTGAAGATAAAGTGCTATTTCCTTCATAAGACTACCAAGGATGAGAGTTGAAATTGAGTGCCACCTGTTTATCCAACGATACTCAGTAAATTGTACAGCATCATGGAAAATAGGTAGGAAATATTTGAGAGACATTCATGTTTAACTGTAGTTCATTGAGAGACCTTCATGTCTCATTTCATGACTTACCAGTTTCTTAGTATTATCTGATCGGCTTTTTGGTATTTGCTTATAATAAGCATGATAGCTTATTTGTGAAAATCATTTTGCTGCTTAAAATTAATGTTGGACTGACTCCTTAATTGATACTACATTTTGTCTAAGGAACAAAGGATAGGTTTTAGGTTTACTGTGACAGTGATTTTCAAGCTGCATGAACATCAGTTTTTGCTAACAGAAGAGTAACAGATTTTAGATGTAGAGTATGGAGCTTATAGGCTCTAGAACAGAAATATGAAATGTCAGCTCTGAGGAGTACTGAACAAAAATTTGAAGGCAGTGAGTTATTTATATGTTTAGGATTTTTTTTTTTTTTCAGATTGAACTTGATTTGGAACATGTATGACACGTATGAAAGGCTCTATACAATTCCACGTTTTCTAGGACTTAAGAGAAGCTGTTCAAGTTTCATGGAATATTTCAAAACCTTTTTCAAATATAGAAATGACCTATCCTGTATGTGCTGTTTTTTTTTTTTTTTCTTTAGCAGGGGAGATTTCTTATTTGTTCATCCACATCTGCTTATCTTCAAGTGAAGCTTGATGCATCTATCCATGTTACAAGCTAGGAGTAGTAACTGTGTTGGGGAGAAATCAGACCTTTAAAATCCCTACCTCTAGGTTTCCAAACTTTTTCTTTTTTTTTTTTTTTTTTATGGCTGATACTGCTTTATTGCTATCACAAAAATGTTTCACTCCCTTGCCAGGTGACTGAGTACCTGTAAACGTATGTGTAGAAGTGTTTGCGTAAGTAGATAAAAAGGAGAGGAGAATTTGAGGTTCATTGGAGAATGATGTTTCATTGTATTCCAGCAGTCATCAGCAGTTATTTAATATTGAAAACTGGTTTAGTTGCTGGCTTTATGAATTGTACAGAGGACTTAATGTGTCCGTATGGACTTTATAAAATGTTATTAGCGGCTTCTAGAATTAAAGTTAATTAGGATTTATAGCCTACAAGGAAATACACTAATTTGTGTTCAGTGTGAGAGTGACTTTTGATGGACAGTAAAGGTCAAAGTTCGTAATTTTTCATAATCTTTATGAGCAGCATAATGGTACTGTTTAAATATAACAAACGTGTATTTTTAAAAAAATAAACTGATGAAGAGTCAATATACTAAATAGCTCTTATTATGGAATGGCAAATTACTGAGAGTAAAATTCCAATTACTTAGCTAAAAGAGCTTCTCAAGATAGTCTCCCTTTGCCAGGGTGTCAGATTTAACAAGCTGAACTAAATCCAGTGCATTAATCAGCTCTTCCAATTTATTACTTGCCTAAGAAGATTAGGGCAATTAATATGTGTTTAATTAGAGTCCCTTGCAGATCTGGTAAAATACATGCAGTCTATAATTGCTGACTTCTTACTCCATTTTAATTTTTGGTAGTCTTAATTACCTATACTTTTTGAAAATTTAATTATTCGTTGAAACCAGCAAAGTTTAAGTTTATGATGTCTGACAAAAAATAAAGCCAAGTATTTCAGGTAGTATTTGCTGAAATTAAAATAGTAGGGATGTAGCATCACAATAGTTTTATTGTTTTTGTTGTGTGACATACTTTTTCTCCTTTGTGAGAAAGGAGGAATGGTAGGGGGAAGACAGAGCAAAGGCCATGTATTAATTAGTAAGAAAGCAAACTAGATATCTGAGGATGAAGAGGATGTTGCCATATCATAACTGGCTTCAAGATAATACTTTGTGAGAAATTATAGCTAAAACATTCTGTAAACTTCTAACATTTACTGTATTTATACATTTATGCTGTTGATTGAAATACTTAAATTCTCATCTGCAAAGGAGAAGGAAATAGCTTTTTACAAACTGTAGGGATTTTATTTTTCTGTACTTGAATCACTTAGTAATGTTGGTTTTGTAATCCTTAGTATGTGGGAGTTTTTTACACATCAAAATTGAGAAATAGTTGAGATTGGCTAATGGGAAGCATAATTCTTTGCATGATTATTTTTGGACTCTAAGATACTTGTGATTCTGTACTGAGAAGTTGTGCTTTTGGAGAAAAATATGGTTATTGTATGTCTTAAATATTCCTATGAGCATGAGGTTCTGAAACCTTTGTTTTTTGAAATGATTTACAAATTGCAGTGTATCACCTGGAACAAGAGTAATGCATGCATCTCTCTGACTATTCCATGTTAACTTTCCTGGCCGTTCCTTTCCAGTTTTTCTCCCAAGCCTCCTTGTTTTACCCAGTTTGTTACATTTTGTGTATCTGAAGGTGAGCACTTACAGAAAACTACGCTATTGGTCACTGGTGCATCTCCTTGGGCTGTGGGGCTCCAGTCTATTCAGTGCTGTACCATCGTGCTTGTTAATAATAGATGGTCACAGCAGGAAGACGTCTTCGGGCTGTTCTATTAAGCATTGTTAAGCAAAGTGGCTTAACTCAAACCATTCTATGATTCTATGACTATCCCTCTCCCTTACCTGTAGTTTCCTTAAGCAATGTTTTTATTTTATATTTTGTTTATCTTACAAGTTTCAGCAATAGATTGATTTTTGAAGTTATTTTTGAAAAAGCATTCTCTGCCAAAAGAAACCCCGATGAAATATTAGGAAATGTAGGAAACATCAGTATATCCTTTTAAAATATACCGTGTTATTTTTTCTAAGTGGCCGAATGCTCCTTTTGTCTGTCAAACACAAAGTCCTGGCACTTGAAGAAGATTATATATAGGAGGGAGTGAAGGTGCAGGGGAGAGGATGGGTTCAATGCTGTGGACTACCTAGATCACTAAGGCATGCATTCAGTAAAAGTTTTGCTGGTTTTGCTTGTGGGTCATGGCAAATTAATAAGAGTTAAGGCTTTCTCACAGTTCCTCAATTTTTTAAAAAAATGTTTCAAAACCTTTTTTTGTATTCCTGTAGTATATTTAGTGTTACAAAGGACATAGGAAGTCATGATCTCAACACAGACATGTGGGCACAGGGACAAATGGTAACAATAAATAAATCACAAAAAGTATTAGGTAATGAAATGGTGGAAAATCCTAGTTTTACAGTATTGATGTTAACCTGGACTTAAGTTGTGATGTAATAGGCTTTCTGGGAGAATCGTACAGTTTTTGTGAGATAATAAAATGAGATTTAAAGGTTTGCAAAGGTGAATGTCATTTTAAAAATAGTCCGAGACTTGACTGCCAACAGTTCATATTAACTTCTAATTTAAATGTTGAAATATTACTGTGGATTTATATTTTGCAGGGCTTAATAGAAATTAGCGGTCATATAAATAAATGTTCTAAAGTTTTATTATGAGATGAAATTTAGGATGAGCTTATTGTTTTTGTTTGTGTGTGTAGACTTGGTCACTGAGAAAAATATGAAAGCGTGACCAAATGGAAGGGTCTGCCCTGTGCCTTACAAGATGTACTAGATGTACTTTTGATGTTCTGGGTTTTTATGGTTTTTATCTCAGGACCTCTCTGTAGTCAAAGAGGTATTACAAAGTCATCGTTTCTTCTTGCATGCAACTTACTTGCTTAGTAAGCTCTATACGATCAGTATTTTCTGTATTCAACAGTTTAGGTGGCTGTCAACCTCTAGATTTGGCTTTTGTCTGTTTATATTACGATTTTTTTCATCCTGTCGTGTGTGTAATTCCTATTACAGTGTTTTGGACTGCAGTCAGGAATATAGTTTGGTTTCACTTTTTGCTCTCCAAGCTACTACTTCTACCTTATAACATTCCACTTGGTATCTGGTATTTGTATTAGGACTGTTGGTTGTGTGGCTTTTCATCATCTGGTGTCTTTCTCAATTTAATTCAGGTACTCTACATCCATAGATGTTTTAGTATACTAATTCAATAGACTAGCTTTTAGTATACTAGTTCCAATACACATGCACACTCAATAAAACAGCAGACCAGCTATGCTTATGTCTGTGCAGCACGTGCAGTTAACGCACAGCTTTCTTGGTACATCTCTGACACTACAGTTCTTAGATTTCAACAGTTTCTCTCGTCCCTCTTCTTTGATATAAATATTTCATTTTCTTGGTATTTACTGAATTCTAAGTTAACTAATTGCCAAATAGTGAGGTAACAAAGTAAGTAATCATTAATGCGGTATTTTTAATTGGTCATTTACGTAAGGTAAAATTTAGAGACTACCTGAGTTCTTCAAAATCATGGCCTTCATCTAGTTTACAATGACTATCTTAAGAATATGGTAATGAGTACTGCAAGTTTCATGCCCTGTTACCTAACCACTGAAGTGCCTAAGTTCTACAGTGGTGATTTATGTACAATATGTACATGTAGCTGAAAAGCTACATGTTACCAAATTACACGTTCCTAAACCTGGAAAAGAATTTTCAGTACCTGTTACTGAATTAATAGGCATTATTCTGGTGTTGCTTTTTTTGGCAGAGGGAGGGCCACAATCATAATTGCTTTGAGTACTTTGTATTTAAATGTGAAGTAATCAGTTGCGAGGTTAGAAAATGAACTAGTAGGTTTTCATTATAGGCAAGAAATGTTGTGATGAGTGTTGCAGAATAAAAGAAACTCTACCACTTTGAAACACTGAAAAAAAAAGTGTGTGAAGTATAAAATAACTTTGATAAAATTCATATATTTGAAAACCTTTTGTGCTCAATGTATTAGCCAGTTTCTTCTTTATTTAGAAACTGTCTGGAGCAGGGAGTTAAGTATTTTAGAAAGCAGTATAAGCTTAAGGTGTTTTTACTTCCTATTTTTTTCTTGGAGACTTTGTATTAAAACAAATGTGGGACTCCCATAGCAGGGGAGTTGGAACGAGATAATCTTTAAAGTTTCTTCCAACCCAAACCATTCCATGAATATAAAAAATGAAATGATTTACAGAGTGTGGCACAATGTTCTGATATGTTAAAAATAATAGAATCTGAATTGGTATTTAACTAATTGCTGACTGTAGAATAGGAAAAAAAAATACTATCATGCTGAACTCAGTGTCTCAAGACCTGACTGGCCTGGTGTGCTAAAATGCAACTGTCTTCTCTTTCAGTGATGGCTTTTAGTACTGAGGTGGGAGGGAAGAGATTTAAGTGGATTGGCAGAAGAGTCAGGAGTGCATCTAACACTCAATAAACCTTGCCGTCAGCTGATGTTGAAAGCATTTTAGGAATACAGAGTGACCTTCACTGGTTACTATTGAGTTTAGTTCTTTGATATGCTGACTTTCTGACAGCTTACTAAAATAAAGAGCAGGTTTCAGATGCTTTGAAATAAAAGTAGAAAGTTGTGTTGTGAAGTATTTAATACGTACCGCAGGTGCGGATTGACAGTATTGTAGGCTGGAGCCATTTACCTATGAAAAGGGAGTTGATAGATGCTTAGCACTGTGAGGTTTCTCATCTTTCCTTGCCAGTGTCATATGGCTGCTTTTGGGTTACAGTGAGCTTGTCCACAGGTGATGCTTGTCCCTGGTTTTTGACCTTTATGCTAAGCGTCCCAAAAAAATTGCAGAGTTTTTCTATTAAACAGTAAGTTTCTCAATTATCCTTTTTTCTTTTTTCTTTTTTTTTTTTCCCCCCAAATGCTGTTCAATCAAGAAATGTAGTAAGGTGCTGGTGTGTGATTAGAACTTAAATAGTTTCATGTGGGCATTACAGGCAATAAGTGCCACAAAGGGAAAAGACTCAAAATGTTAATGATGAAAAAGTCTTCATTAGCAGTTCCTGAATGGAGCTGTTATTTCAGAAGAAAGTGAATTTCACTCTGGGACAACTAATGCAAAGTATGTTATTCTGAATTAGATGTGTTTTTATTCAGGAATGTGTTTTTATACTTCGTTGTTTTACAGTACATGCCACAGTATCTTTTTCAGCAAGATTTCCATTGGATTTTGCAGGTAAGAAGTCATGTGTAATAACTTGGAACAAATTAAAATTGTTAGCACATTCTGTAATTACACAGTACATCATCAAGTTCACACAATTTATTTTTTTTTAAACCTTGGTGCATACTTCAGCCTGTTTTGTATGGCTGCTGTCCCTTTGGCTATCAGTAAAGCTGCTAATACTGGCTTGCTTTAAAAAAAAAAATCCATTGCCAAAAAATAAGTAGTTCAAGAGCAGCAAAACAAGACGTTTAAATAGTTGTTCTTTCAAAGTTACCTACTTCAGGTCTCTTCTGAATAGGTTAATATTAACTGTATTAGCAAATGAGTCAAATGCAAGCTTACGCACAGATATGCCTACATAGACTAAACCTGCATTTTTTTGCTCTGGTACAGGTTGATGCTATAGTTGAATTCTTAATATTCACAGAGGTTTAGGGAAGCCTTTATCTGTAACTTGCAAACTTTTTCTTTTACTTTCTCCAGTAGATTTCAGGGAAGTAATCAAATAAAGCTTACTTCTCAAAATTAAATAAACTGTGTGGGTTTTTTTTTAAGACATAAAAGGATTTTCCAGATAATTGTATACTATTATCGTATATTATTATATGATATACTTAATGTTATTAGCATGCTGATAATACAAGAAGTAGTATTTGGCTTCCTTCAAGATGTTCCTAAAGTGCTTCAGTACAAAGCCTAATTCCGGTACTACCAATACTTCTTCCTGGTTGCTACAGTATTATTACTGAGAAGGACTGGCTTTTTAATGCCAGTATTTGATGTCTTCCACCAGAAAGGACCAGAGAGCGATTGTACCCTTAAAATATTTTTTTTTAACATCAGTGCAATTTGTTGAAGCCGTATAACAAACATGATTTCTGCCATATAAATGCATTAAATGATTACTGTTCATTAGCAGGCAAGATGTTGGAACAAGCTACTGTGAAATTCAACATGGAGTTTGTATCTGTTATGCAGACTCTTGTCTAGCAAATGCTACTCTGAAGCCTTTTGAGTTTAGTTGAGTAACAGGCCTTGATTTTTTTTCGTTCTTTTTCTCTTTTTTTTTTTTTTTTTTTTTTTTTTGAGATGGAGAATATGTCCATATGGTAGATACCAAGCTGTGGAAGATCAAAAGTTGATCTTCCATTTAGCATATAAATAGCAAGAGTTAAACAAAATTGGATGAATAGCTGGGTTAAACATATGGCATATGTTCAAATCTGTTATCCTATTCTTCAAAGTTTGTTCTCTTCTTGTGATTAGAGGACAATAGAATGAATCAGGGAAATCTTGTAAGCATGGGTAATTACTCAGTTTGCTAAATGTTTAAGATTATATCACAGTCACTGATTTTATAGCAGTTAATGGGATTGTACTATGATTTTACTCAGATTTACAACTTGTACTTAATATTTAGGCTTTTTGTTTGTTTTTCAGCAGTCTGCAGAACGTCGCAGCATTTACATGGGGTTTCCTCTAAATTTGCAGGGTCAGTAGGCATGTGACAGCTGGAAGCGGCACTGGGAAATCCAGTCCTCACTTCTAATTTCAGTGAGGTATCTCTTGTTCAGTACAAAATCAGTTTCAAGACATCAGGTTTCCTTGTTCTGTTCCAAACTTCTTAATGTCTCCTGGTCAAATTGTCACAGCTAGTAGTGCGAGTAGAGCCTGGAAGACTTGCCAAGTGGCAGGCATCTTTGAGATTTAGAAGGCATTCTAGGAAAGTGTGTCTGACCTTGCCTTGTTTCCATGGTGCAACAGCCTTGGAGTAAATAAAGGTGACATGTAGCTAGCACATGGTTGATACCGTTGGAGTGCAGTCACATAACACAACTGCGCTCAGGCTGTATGTAGATTCATCGAGCAGCCCAGCTGCTTGGTTTTTTGATTTGGGCATTCGTTGTGCTGCAGCTCAGTGTGTCACTTCAAACTTGCCCCGTCCTACAGGTTCTATTGTTTTTTTTCTGTTCTACACCTACAAATTATTTTTCCTATTGTTAACCCACTACTATGCTTGATATGTTGTTGTTGGCCAACATAAGGATTGTGCTGTCTGTATTCCTGAGGATTTTGATTTCTTTCCTTTAAGAAAAGAAGTCAGCTGCTGTGTAATGTTACCTAGTTTTTACTGGGTGTTTCAGGGCTAGAGGGAACTGAGGTGTACTGTAACAGGTAGTAGCATGGTAATAGCACCATACTGGGACTGTGAGAACGTGTGCTCTGAAGTAATGCTCTTTTTCAAGTTGTTTTCAAATTACTTGCCCGTTGCCTGGAATGAGTCGGGTGAGCAGCCATATGCTTGTGAGCCCACCGTATCATGGGATGCACTAAAAGCTCACAAGAAAGAGCAGCATTTTTGGAGATAAGAAAGAATCTTGCCCTGGCACTGGAGCAGAACAGCCAGAAAAACAGCCAGATCAGATAACTGTCTTGAAGCAGATTGCTTTTTCTCTAATACCATGCTCTTTCTTTAGGCTTGTCATTCATGCTCAAAGTTTTCATCAAAACTATGTCAATCACTGTGTCTCACTTCTAGAATCAAGGATTAGTGATTTCCCATCCCCCCCTTACAGAATGTAGCAATTCTTTGCAGCTTACTGCTCCCTTTAGTTATTGCTAGACAAAATTTTTGTCTTTAAATATAGGAAGAATGGGCTCTGAAAGAAATTGGTCACCTGGAAACAAATACATCAGAGGTCTTAAAGCATAGTTGATATGAATATAAATTTGTTAGCCATTTTTAACCTTAATTAAATCAGTGATAAACCTTTAGCAAGTATATGCTTTAAGGTTTCTAATACAACTACATTTACCCAACAGTGTATTTAGATAGAATTCATGCCAATCCATTAAATTTTTACGTGTGCTTTTTATGTCATATAGGATACTACGTTTATTACAGTGAATGAGGTTCATTATGGGAAAAAAAAAATTGGTTGAAAATGTCACTACTTAGGATCCTAGGGAAAATATTAGTTCTATAGTTCTGCCTTATAGGGGCAGTACTTGCATGTATGAAAAGAATTGGGATTAAGTGAAAATATCTACTTCTATTTGATCATAAGTTTTCTCAAGCTTTTTGGAAAGGTGCTTGGGTCATTCTTGAAGTGGAGTCTCTCAAAGTAGTATGTTGAAATAAAAATGATGCATTCAGTCCTTTGTTATGTTTGCTGACTTGATTAGGATTTTTCAGTGATAAGACTGTAAGTTAAATCTGAGTTGTTTTTACTCTTAATTTATGAGTAGGTTATTTAGTATGGGATTCAGCTGAGGTCTTGCTAAATATCTGAGCCTTAACTTGGATAATGAAGACATTTTTATTCTTCAAACTCTTCATATTTGTTGGATTTGAATTCTGTGGGCTTTGGTTGTTTGTTTTTTTTCATGTTGGTGGGGTTTTTTTTTGGTTTGTTTTTTTTTTTTTTTTAAAGAACTGTGCTTTAAGGTACTATTTTTCCATTAGTATGTAAACTCCTTGAGATGTCCATACAGGAAATTTTACCTGAAGGTTGAGATTTATTTCCTTTGTTTTGTGGGTTGAGTTCATCTTTCCTTCACCACTGCTAGCTTTCTTTGCTTTTACAGACCTGTTCTTAATATTAATTTTTCTGTGTGTTGGTTTCCCAAGTACTCGTGAGCAAGAGCATAGAGATAGGCTGTACAATGCATGTCCAGCTTTTCTGACTGTCCGTAACACAGTCTTTCCCCATGAGCTATATGCCTTGCCCCATACCTTATTGGGCCATGCATACTGAAAATGTATGTAGCACAGACACTGATGTGAAAGTGTTTATTACATGTGTATATGTGGTGTACTGCAAATGTACTGTTCTTGTATATCGTTTTCCTTGCTTGAATCTTAACAGAGTTTCACGGATTGGGCTGTTCTAGGATTGAAGGAGTCTACCTCTAGTTGCCCTCTTCTCACAGAGGTTTCTCAGCCTTGTGCTGGGATTGCACTGTAGCTCTTTTCCGTGTATCCTGAAGTGTAAGTGATGCCCCCTTCTAAAGTTAGAAGTTGTGAATGTTCTGTCTGTCTTTGGATCTCTTATTCCTGAGCAACCTTGGGGAAAACGGTCCATTCAAGGCTGAAATTGGTCCCTAGATTACAAATTGAGTACTGTTGAACTACATCAGATTTGGTTAAGAGAGAGACAGTAAAAATGTGAACTCCGGAGTGAGCTCGTGTACATTGACATTTTGATCTATGTTGTGAAATGACTTGAGATTAAAATATTTCTTTGGTATTCCCGTGTGATCTTATTTTTGGCATTATACTAAAATTACTGAATACAATTATTGTGCTAAGTAAAATTACAAAAAAGTGCTATAGATTGAGGGAGAAAACTTGGAGCAGTGTGTTCCTAAAATCAATGTCATGTTTGAACCAGTAAACTATTGGATTTTTAAGTTTTGTATTAAAAGTTTCTAAATGGTTGTTATAAGGTGTAATAAGCTCAATAACTTTTCCTTGTTGACTGTGGCTAGTAAGATCATGCTATAAGCTAAGGTGAAAACATTTTAAATACTAATTGGCAAATTGTTTAATGACTTTGAGAGCAAAGCCTCCCCTTTTCCATTTAGCCTTGCCTTTAGTTCATGATGCCTTAAGATAAAATAATTTAGGACTGAGCAGTGATCCGCAAGTCTAAATATGGGAGCAGGAAATTTCTGAAACCAAAATAAAATTACACAACTGCTTATATTTCAGACTTTCTAATTATCAAGTGTGTTAGAATTTTATGTAAGTTGTCATGCAAAATTCTTTGGAAAACAATACATGAGGAAAATAGTTGGCAGGAAAATTAGATACATTTTTGCTTTACTTACATAAATGCTTAACTTCTGCTCTTAACCTGAAAAATGGAGATCCACAAGTAGATGAAAATGGATATGCTCCATATACATTGCTGTTTTGAATTTACCTAATGACTTCTCAGTTTCTAATATGCGTTCACAGACTCACAAAATGGTTGAGGTTGGAAAGGACCTCTGGAGGTCATCTGGTCCAACCCCTCTGCTCAGGTAGGGTTGCCTAAGCCACACTGCCCAGGAACACGTCCAGATGACTTTTGAATTGTCTCCAAGGATGGAGACTCCACTACCTCTCTGGGCAACTGGTGCCAGTGCTCAGTCACCCTTACAGTGAAAAAATGTTTTCTGATGTTCAGAGGGAACCTCCTGTGTTTCAGTTTGTGCCGGTGTCTCTTGTCCTGGCACAGGGAACTACTGAAAAGAGCCTGGCTCCGGCCTCTTTGAACCCTCCCTTCAGGTATTTATATACATTGATAAGATTCCCCCTGAGGCATGTCATCTCTGGCCTGAATGGTCCCAGTTCTGTCAGCCTTTCCTCATCATCCCCTTGATCATCTTCCTGACCTTTTGCTGGACTCTCCAGCATGTTCATATCTCTTGTGTACTGGGGAGCCCAGACTGGACACAGCATTCCGGGTGTGACCTCATCAGTGCTGAATGAAGGAGCAGGATCACCTCCCTCCACTTGCTGGCAATGCTCTTCCTAATGCAGCCCAGGGTACCATTAGTCGTCTTTGCTGCAGGGACTCGTTGCTGGCTAATGTTTAACTTTGTGTCCACTAGGACTGCCTGGTCTTTCTCTCAAAGCTGCTTACCAGCTGGTCAGCCCCCAGCATGTACTGGTACCTGGGGTTGTTCCTTTCCAGGTGTAGGACTTTGCACTTCCCAGTGTTGAACTTCATGAAGTTCCTGTCAGTCCATTTCTCCAGCCTGTTGAGGTGCCTCTGGATGGCAGCACAGCCCTCTGGCATATCAGCCACTCCGTCCTGTTTTGTGTCATCTGCAGACTTGCTGAGGGTCCACTCTGCTCATTAAGGATCATCCAGATTGTTAATGAAGATACTGGATAGGATTGTACCCAGTATTGACCCATGGGGTACACCACTAGATATTGGCCTCCAGCTAGATTTCAGTGGCCCTGATCACCACCACCTGGGCTTAGCCATGCAGCCGGTTTTCAGTCCACCTTGCTATCTCCTCACCCAGTCCATACTTCATCAGCTTCCTTATGAGGATTGTATAGGAGACAATGTCAAAAGACAATATCCACTGCTCTCCCCTCATCTGCGAAGCCAGTCATTTCATTGTAGAAGCAATCAGGGTGGTCAGGAATGACTTCCTCTTTGTGAATCCATGCTTACTAATCCTGGTCACCTTCTTGTGCTTCATGTGCTTGGAGGAAATGGTTTCCAGATTTGTTCATCACCTTCCCAGGGATTGAGGTGATCATGCAAAGGTTATCAAGGGCCTTGAAATTTCATGAATGTGTAATTAACGTTGTCATCTTATTGTGGGTAGTGGACAAACTGAGCAAGTACAACCAAAAGCAGCATCGCTGTAGAAATGAGACTTTCAGAATTAAATGACACAAATCTCCTTTTGAGAGAATCTGGGATGTAATGAATCTCTGGCGAAGAAAGATACCCTCTTTAATTTGAAAACCTCCTGTTTCTAGGTTATAAACTAAGTAGAAACACTCTAATGAAATGCTGTTATAGTATGTTTGTTATCTGTTTAGCTAATGTGTCTTTAGAGCACAAGGAATGCCACTAAGGAAATGCATGTAATAGTTTCTGTGCTTGTGCACAGGGTTTGTTGTACTTTCAGCAGGGTTATGGTTGCATCTGTTTTCTCTGATGTAAGAGTGTGTAATGTACATATGTTTATTTTTAAATATATAAATACAGTATTACAATTTTAAAAAGGATAGGGTGGTCTTTTACATATACATACACATGTATAAAACATATTTATATCTTGTCTTTCTCCAAAAGGAGGAAATCTGTAGGGGTTTTTCTCAGCCATTGTGCTTTTTCTTAAAGGAAGAAACATAACTTTCTATGTTACCTTTACATCAGATGCAGCTATGCTAGGAAAATTGTTGGGGCCCTTCTATTATCATTTATGATGCTGATACACTTAAGTCACATGCTGGTTGTACAGCCATGATGCTATATGCTGCTTACACATTCTTTCCAAGCATGCATACTTAACCCACATCACATACAGCTTTGGACTTGTAGTCAGTAATTTTCGTGTCCTTCAAGTTTAGCTAAAACTTTTAAAAATGTCTTTGTTATGCTGAGAAAACCTCTGCAGCACTTGCATCATGTTTACAAAGGTAATTTTAATTGTGAAGAAAATGAGAACTATTTCTTTTATCCTCTTCTGACAGATACAGCACATGCCACTTGGATTCTGTGTTTGTATTGCTTACACAGCCAGCCTCGGGTGAACATAATGAAAGGACAGGCAGCAATCTAGGATGACAGGGAGTCAAGAAGACAGTGAAAATAAAAGGTTTGGGTTTCTGACAGGCATCTTCTGAATCTTGCTCAAGTAATCTAAGATGTTAGAGCAGCTCTGTGGAAAGGGACTTGGGAGTCCTGGTGGAGAACAGGATGACCATGAGCCAGCAATGTGCCCTGGTGGCCAAGAACGCCAATAGCTTCCTGGAGTGCATCAAGATGAGTGTGGCAAGCAGGTTGAGGGAGGTTATCCTCCCCCTCTACTCTGCCCTGGTGAGGCTGCATCTGGAGTACTGTGTCCAGTTCTGGGCTCCCCAGTTCAAGAAGGACAGGGAACTGTCCTGTAGCAAAGGGCTACAAAGATGATTAAGGGACCGGAGCATCTTTCTTATGAGGAAAGGCTGACGGAATTGGGTCTCTTTAGTCTGGAGAAGAGAAGACTGAGGGGGGATGTTATTAATGCTTATAAATACTTAATGGGAGGGTGCCAGGGGGATGGAGCAGTGTTTTTTCAGTGGTCCCCAGTGATAGGACAAGAGGTAATGGCCACAAACTTGAGCATAGGAAGTTCCATCTAAACATGAGGAGGAACTTCTTTTCTTTGAGGGTGGCAGAGCACTGGAACAGGCTGCCCAGAGAGGTGGTGGCGTCTCCGACTCTGGAGACATTCAAAACCTGCCTGGACACCATCCTGTGCAACCTGCTGTAGGTGAACATGTTTTGGTAGGGTGGTTGGACTAGATGATCTCCAGAGGTCCCTGCCAACCCTGACCATTCTGAGATTCTGTGTTACCGCCTGCGAAACTGTTACCAACTGTTACTCTGCTCTGACTAGAGACTACCATTTCCATTTCCCTAGCAGGGTAGCAGACCACTAGTCATAGACTCGCAGAACAGCCCAGGTTGGAAGGGACCTCAAAAGATCATCCGGTCCTTTCCTGGGAAAGGAAACCTAGATGAGATTAGCTCGCACACTGTCCAATGACATCTTGAAAACCTCCAGCGATGGGGACTCTGCCACGTCCCTAGGAAGGTTGTTCCAGTGAGTTCTCAATCAATCTCTAACTGCATAGTGACTTTGTAGTATGTACCTGCACCTTCAGCGGTGAATACAGTGCTGTGCTAGAGTGGGAATGGGGGTGGCAGAAAGATGAGCCAAAGTTCTCTCCTGCTGCGCTGATGGTGGCAGCAGGCTGGGTCGGACAGCTGTGAGCAGTGGTGTCTGATACTACTGACATGCAGGTGCTGGGAGGGCCTGGGTCAGTGCCCTCAGAGCCCTCTTCTCTGAAGGTTGCAATATCTTCTCATTTCAGGCAACAAAACCACAGCCCATGTCTTGTCCTTATTTTTAAAAAAACTTCCGCTATTCTACTGTGTTTTAAATACAACGAAACTACATGTAAAATTATCTTTTTGTTAGCAGTACAGTGTATAAAGAAACAGGGTCAGCATTGAATATCACCTTGGTTTTACAATAGAGAAGGTTTATTACACTTACTTCCAGATATTTTTTTCCTTAAAGATCATGGAATCGTCACAGAATTGTGGAATAGTTTGGGTTGGAAGGGACCTTTAAAGATCATCTAATCCAACCCCTGAGCAACGAGCAGGGACAACTTCAACTAGATCGGGTTGCTCAGAGCCCTGTCCGACCTGACCTTGAATTTTTCTGGGGATGGGGTGTCTATCACCTCTCTGTGTAACCTGTGCCAGTATTTCACCACCCTCATCATAAAAAAAAAAAAAAAAAAAAAAAAAAAGTTAATTATTTCCTTATATCGTCTGATATTAAGATATTAAGGTTTCTATTCTTTTTATAGCTGTTGTGTAAATTACTTTAATGAAAGAATAACAGATTAATGCAAAATTTGTATTCACTCATTTTGCCAATACACTAAAAGTTCTAGAAGGCTTTGTATGGAATTTTGTGTATCTTCGTTTTAACTGAGTTGCTGAAAGTGTAGTATTGTATTACTGCAGAATAAAACTGTTTTTTTATTGGGGATTGTTTTGCAATCTGATATTCTTACTTAATGTCTGTTGTTCTTGCCCTTGTAGTGTAATGTCTGAGTATCATACTGCTCCTAATTACACAGTCGGTTGCTTATTTTGCAACAGATTCTCTTTATGTAAGATTAAAATCTTGTGTTTGAGGGTGGTGGATTTTTTAATCTAAGAGGGGTAATTAGACTTATCATCTCTAACATAGTGGTAGATAGCAGTAATCCTCTGTTTGGAAATTACCTGAGTAGCTAGTTTAAATGTGTGTGTGCATGCACATAACATTTACTTGTATAGACTTGTTTTAGGAATATCTTAAAATACTTATACCGAAAACCAGCAGATTTAAATTTGTGTTTTCAAATCAACAGGTTGTTTCAATAGTACAGTTAATCTGAGGTCATTAGTTTTCCAAGAACTATGCCAACTATAATGTTGTAAGCAGAAAACATATATGAAAATCACTGTTGATTTTTGACTTTTAGGCACTTGCATGTTTATAATTGCTGACATATTTTTTTGAACTGTTGCTTTTGAATAAACTTTAAATTCTTTTTGTCTTTGTATGTATATGCATAAATATATTATAGCTAATACTAAGTATATTTTATTTCTCATTTGTCTTTCTGATTTTTTTTTTTTTTTTAACTCTGGGATGCAGTTGTACAATTGTATTAAAGCAAAAGCTCTTACCAACAGCATAGTGGGTGCTGTAGGTGGGACAGTGACATTTTTAATAGTGTGCTTAGTTAAGCGTATTTAAACTTAACAAAAAAAAAGTCCTCTCTTGTAAATCACTTGATATGGATGGGATTTTTGTTGTTGAAAGAATTTTCTAAAACTAATAGTTGGCTAAATTTCGTAGTGTCTTGATGTCACTTCTGCACAAGCTAATTTATTACTACCTGAAGACATCAGTTTGCATGGCTTTATCATCTGGTTTTTTACTTTAGCTAATAAATTATGGAAGATTGAAGTTGAAATATGAGTTCCCAGCACTTGTTTCTGTGAATTAACACAACCTTTTGTTTCACTGTAGGAAGGCAGAACATAAGCCTGTATTTAAAATTGAACATATGCTAAAATGCTTTGCTATTTTAGGTCTTGGTTGTTTGCTTATTGCTGCTTTTTTTTTTTTTCCCCTTTTTCTTTTTTCTTTTCTTTTAATGCTATCAATGTGCTGAATGATCACAATAATTCACATTTCCCTGTCCAAATGGGTGCTGTTCAAAACAAGGGGCAGAGAAGGGGGAAAAAAGAAGAAAGCCAAAAAAAAAAAAAAAAGCTAGCTGCAACACCCCCAAGTTGAGAACTCCTAACATGCTTGCTTCATTGTTCTTGTCCATATGGTAGGATGGAAAACGTGTTTAATATATGGTAATTAAAGAAGTCAAATGGAAAAAAAAAATCTAAAGGTACTTGTTACTTAGTGTTTGCTAAGCAAAGCTGTCACTCTTCATTTGAAGATTAATTGCAAGTTGATGCAGTAATAATTTTGTTTCTGCACACTGTTTTACATCACTGGCATAATTAAAACGGGGCTGAATTTCGACAACAGGTTTATATTAGTACCTTATTAAAATTAGTTTTAATTAATCATAAGAAATTAATATATGTTTGGTCTATTACCTACATCTTTTTTTATTTAAGATAATGATATCATATAGTTCATACCATAGATTTTAGTCAAATCAGAAATAACCTTTGGATTCTTTAAGAAAATATGGAATTCTGCTTTGCTGTTGATGCTCAGTAACTTTGGAGAAGAAAATAATAGAATTAACAGATTGACATAAAAATTAGAGTATGGGAAAATAAATAGTTTTACCTAATTTCTCTTCTCCCCTTTTAAAATGTTTGCTATGTATTGACTATATAATTCTATTTCTGCAGCATGTGAAGTATTCCAGATGCAAGGACATAATTAGCAGCTGTTTGGAGTACTAATGTAAAAAGAAATATTTACAAATCTTAATCCATTTTTTCTTTAAGGACCACTACACCTGGAGAGACTAAACTTTTAGCTTCTGAAGTCTATGATATCCTTCAGTCTTCTAACATGTCAGACATGGACAATGTGAATGAGATGAATTATCGTCGACGGAAAGCGCAGTTTTTCCTCGGCAGCACAAATAAGCGTGCCAAGACAGTGGTTTTGCATATAGATGGCCTTGATGATTCGGTAAGGAAACCTCCAGCATTTATGTAAATAAGGCATGCTGTACTGAGATGTATTTTGCCCACAAAAATAATGTATTCAGGCTACTTGTGTGGCATCATCAATGGTCAGCAATTTCTGTGAATCGTATTTTGAATCACAAGATATGTATAAAATCTTGCATAAATTGAGCTTACTCGGAATATCTAAAGAAGATGTTTTAAGGCAGTTTCTTTGATGGCTTTCTAATTACTCTAAAAAAAACCAAACTACTCTGTTTCCACCTCTCCTAATTATTTTTCCTTTTTCAAGAAAGAATGGAATACATAAGGTACCTTCAGCAGTTTCACTTAAGATTATCTTGTAGTTGTATCAGTGTGTTAAAATAAAAAAAAGTTTCCTTTTAGTTATGAGTGATTTCAGACACTGGCTTTTTTTTTTACTCTTAATTTAGAAATTCTGTATTTTCTTTGAGCTGGTTTTGCTACATCTTTTCATTGTCTGTGAGATCTTTTCTACTGTGGTGACCAGAATGGCATTTGAGTTAATGAGGTCTCACTGAGTCTTTATGTAATGTCAGAATAACTTCTACGGATTTATCTACCATACCCCTGTAGATAACACCCCAGGGCCATGTTTGCCTTTTTACGGCTGCCAAACAGCATGTAGACTGTTTAAGCATGTTATCCACAAGTGCCCTCCGGACTCTGTATCTTCAGTTTTGTACCCATTTTAAATGATCAAACCTGATCCTTTGCTTTGTTGCTTTACATTTTGCCAAGTAAGCGTGTCCGCAGGCCCAGTTTATCAACAGTGTACCCGTCGTACTGTTTTCATAAGACCATAGTTAATTCCTTTAGAAATAACATGCTGCTCTAGCTCACTTTATACAAAGTAAATATTTTTTACAGTTTTGTCCTTCTAGCACTTGCTCTGTCTAGAAAGGCAGTGCTTTGTCAACACCATTGACTTTTGTACTCTAAAGTTTTTTTAATTCAGTCCTGTTGGTTGACGCCTGTTAAGTTTTTGTTCTGGTTTTAAGCTTGTAGCTAATTTGTTTGTTCACAGGTATCTCCAAGCAAGAAATTCAATCCACTTCTACTTAGTGAGTTTAGATATACTGACTGTAGTCTGATTCTATCTTATCAGTGTTTCTTTATGTTCGTCGGAATTTAGTGAGATTTGTGGAGTTTCTCTCTTAAATGCTGAGGCATTTACATTCTGAAAAAGCGTAGGATATTTAGATATTCAACTCCAGAGATCGAAACTGCAGGCTTCTGTAGTTGCCTAGAGCACTACAGCGTGTTTTCTTAGCTCATTGTTGAAGAAAATAAAAATCTGACTGTGCGCTGGCTGGAGATGGCTGGTGTACATAGCTCTATATTTCATCAGATGATTAAATAAATGTCGGTGATACTCCAGGTGCCCACCCAGCAGTTAAACATCCCTATAATGCTGTTTTAAGTGTCTGGATAAGCTGGGACTGGGAGAACGATGAAGGATGTGAACACTAAAAGCAGCTTAGTTTCATTCAACAGTTTATTCCCGACTTAACTAGCAAAGTATATTAGGTGGCACATAAGAGTGGTAAAAGACATAATAAATAAACACAGGGGTGTAAATACTGTGTGCTCAGTTTACCTGGGTCTTGTCATTTAGATTTGAAACAAGAAGCTGCTGTTAGGAATGATTGCGAATCCTACAAATGCTTGTGGATTTTGAAACTTCAAATAGTAGATATTGATTAGTTCAGGAAGGGAGGGGAAAGGTCAGTTGTTTAGCATGGGGTCAGATGTTTTTATTTTAAGTTCTAATTATCAAATTTGATGATAAAAAAAAAGGAAAAAAACGAAGCAGTACATTTTAGTAGTATTCATTAGGTTATGGTAATCAGTGTTTAGTAGTAGGAGCAGGACCACTTGCTAGACTACAATGTGTGCAAGAAAATAACCTAAATTTCACCTGCCCTACTCTGTACCTGTCCTGCCTTGTGCCCGTGCTTCAGGAGTACCATGCAGAAAGGTGTCGAGGTGTGCATTGCTGGGGTTTGTACCTAATTGCTGTAGTTAGACATACTTTGCAAAAGACATTTGTGCAGCAAGGCCGGTGGCTGCCAGGCTTCCAGCTCTTTACAGAGTCTGTATGGACCTTGGTAAGTTTTGTCTTTTAGAAGTGATTCACCAGTTATCTGATGACCGAAAGCTTCATTTTGAGTTAAACTGAGGTGCCTATCATTTAACATGGGATCTCAGAGTAAAAAGCCAAATTCTGTCACAGAATTGCTATACACCCATGTAAGCATAAATTATTTAATTAGGCTAGTAAACTGCAAGTGTGTTGCTGCTTGTGTCCAAAAGTAGTTTTGACTTTCACTCATGCAAGTCAGCCTGTCATCTTTGCATCAAATATTTCCCATGTATGAGAAATGTAGCCTATCCAGCAATGTTGGTTTTTTTAACTGTCAAAAGTGTTAATTATAAATGAATTGTTTCAATATATATGCTAAACTGGAAGAAAAAACAAAACAAAACAAAAAAAAACCCCAAAAAACCCAAAAACAAACAACCCAAAACAAGCAACCAAAACAAAAAAAACCTGCTTTGGTTAGTTCTTCCAGATATTAAAATAATTTAATTTACTTGCTGTGCATGGAACTACCCCAAATACTGAGCAGTATTTATTTGATAACTAATATAAATGTGCTTTGAAATAGCTTATTATTTAAAGCCATGCAGAAACTTGCAGTAAAAGTTAAATACATCATTATTTTCAACCTGTGTAAGGTTGTCAGTTTATTTCTGGTACAGTGTTGGCTTTTTTTTTTTTTTTCCCTTCTGTCCTAGCAGTCTCTCCAAGTGTATTTTAATCCTTTTTGTTACAACCATCTTGTGCAAATATTAAAAGATAAAAAAAAAAAAGGAGCATTCCAAGATAATGTAGAACAGATGCAGCTAGTACAAGTCAATGTAATGTTACAGCACAGCAGGCAATGTCACTTGCTTTAAACATAACATTCTGTGGGTTATCAACCAAATATTTCCCCTTTGAAATGAGAATTAAGCTTATGCTTTGTAGTGATGTCCGTGAGCTGCCACAGATGAAGCAGCTGAAAGATACAACAGCTGCTCTGATGCATTCAGTCAGTATGGAGGCAAGGTGTCTGATAAATAGCAACTTAAACACTAACTACTCATCAATGAGCACTTCAGTCAATCAGAACTTAACCAGAGGGGACTGTTTAGCTGATCATACGGAGAAAAACATTCTTTGCTTTTCAGCATTTTTCTCTAATTATTTACAGTTGATTCCATCCTTCTTTGACTTCTAAAGTGTAAGCAATTTTTTTCTTTCGTTTTTTAGACAAGAGAGTCTAATATTTGTGCACTAAAATGTCTTAGTTTTTCTGTTACAAAAATGCTGTTGAGTAGCCACCTGCCTTCAGACATAAAGGAATTCCTTAACAATAAATTGTTAGCATTTTCTCATGATGTACTATGCAAGTACTTTAGTTGTGGATTTTTTTTTTGTTTTTTAGTCTCGAAGGAATCTTTGTGAAGAAGCCTTGTTGAAAATTAAAGGTGTTATTAGTTTTACCTTTCAAATGGCTGTTCAAAGGTGCGTGGTCCGAATTCGCTCAGACTTAAAAGCAGAGGTAAGTGCTCAGTAACCCTCCGGATCCTCATATTATTGCATTCTGTCACACTGAGCTGTTGTTTTTTTCTGTGTACTTGTAGGCTTTGGCAACGGCAATAGCATCAACCAAAGTTATGAAGGCACAGCAAGTTGTGAAAAGTGAAAGTGGTGAGGAGGTAGGATATGTATTTTTCTAAATATCAATTGTTTTAGCTCAGTTGTATCTTTAATACCAGCACCTGTGTGCCCATAACATCTGATACCAGGAAATATTTTGTAAATGGGAGTGCTACACATAAAGTAAAAGGAGAATAAAGGGTATCCTGTGTCAGGTCACATATCCATAGAACAGTTTTACAGAACTTACTGTTCAGAAGGAGGACAAAAATACTGTAATTGTTTAATTGTTTCTCATTCCTTAATGATATTAAAAGGATCACAGTGAATTTTTTTTTTTGGCTGCAGTTGCTCAAGTGTTTTTATTTCACAGCAACAGTAAAAGGACTATGTCTGTCTTTATTTGATTTTTTTTTTTTTTTCCTTTTCTTCTAGGTTAAGCCAAAGCTTTTCTTGTGTATCTTCTAAGCATAGTGGATTCCAGATAGTTAGTTCCGTTTATATTCTTGCTGTATAGGGGGATGGAGAGGAGTCTCACAACATGCATGCCTGTCATCCTGAATGTGTATGCATGTGTACCTTTTGTTCATTCTTTTAAGTTACAACATTTGACATAATTTTAATCTGTTGTGTTTGATCAGATGCTCGTTCCGTTCCAAGATACTCCAGTGGAAGTAGAGCAGAATACAGATCTACCTGAATATTTACCAGAAGATGAAAGCCCTACTAAGGAACAGGACAAAGCAGTGTCTCGTGTTGGGTCACACCCAGAAGGTGCAGCAAGCTGGCTCAGCACGGCAGCAAACTTTCTATCGAGATCTTTCTACTGGTGACTTGTATTTGGTGTTAAAAGACTGTGTGAATGAACCAACAGGGGGCCAGTTTTCCATTGGTGTGGTGAACTGCCAAGTGCAATTTGCAATAAATCATCACAAAAGTTTTAGATTAAGCAAATGTATGCTGCATTTTACATTTTATTGGACGTTTAGCCTGATAGGGCAGGGGTCAAAGGACAGAGGCCTCCAATCAAATTGTTCTTTCATTTGTTTTTCATGTAGATTTTATCGCTTCACTTTTTAAAAATGGGTCCACTGTTATATACCAAATGTTTATGCGTATAGAGCTTTAAGTTTAACTTCACATGAAACACACGATAGGGAGAATCCATTTAACTCAAATCTCAGGGCCTCTGTGAAAGAAAATTCTTAATAGCTCTAGTTGTGCATTAAATAAAATGCCCTTTTTATTTCTGCATCCCTTTAGACTAACGTTATTTTGTTTAATTTTCTAGATTTTGACTCCAGAGAAAACTATAGTCTGCCTCTTCCTTTTTTTGCCTTTATTTTTGCCAACCATGTTCACAGTGTGAGCGTGAAGTTCCCCTTTTGCTATTAAACTAGAATCACTACAGGCTTGAAATTTACAACCCTCTTATGTATATTGAATTTTTTTCCAGCCTGCCCTTAACCATTGGAGTGCTTGAGATTAAGAAGTAAGGTATTGAATAAACACAAATATGTATACATACATTGTACAGTAAATAAACTAGAACATATTTATAATGATGGCTGTGACTGACTGATGTATATAACTAATAAATACCACTGACTGCTGTTTAGGCTAGCTGGGAGACTGTAGCAAAAAAAGCTGTGGTCTGATGTAGTGATGACCCGTTGCAGTTCTGTCTGCAGAGAATAGAGGGACATAGACTGTATTTGGTTAAGAAATGGTGTTCACTATTAGCAAATAGTTAATGGTAACTGAAACTTGAAGAATAAAGCTGAACTGAATGCCTCTTTTGCCACAGTGCCACACTCATAAATTTTGACTTTAACCCTTTTCATTTTTTTACCTAACAAATCTGATTTGTAATTACTCTTCCTTCCTAATGTCTTTCAGGAGACTCCCATGAAAGTACATCAGCTTGGATAGGCTTAAAACATATGCAAACAATTGGCTCTACCTTGTTACTTACAGACAGTATAGGTTTAAAGATGTCTTGGTAATTTCTGTGACCAGAAGTGATAATAAAAGCAAAACTTCTGTAGGCAGAGAATAATATATATCTGAGCTGTTAGTAAACACTGTGTGCCGAAGAGGGTTCAATACACAGTGCTTGGAAGCTGCAGTGCCACTGCTTTGTTGCACCAGAGAAACACAGCTGAGAACTTTAAATAATGTTATAAAACTCATTATAAAATGCTTTTTTGTGGTAATGTATTTGCTATAATATTAATTATATTTACCACTTGGAGACTCAGAAAAAACATATTAACGCATCAAAGTTAACCCCCTGTGCCTATGCACAAGGAATAAAAAAAAAAAAAATAAATCACAGGCTGTCATAATACTACAGAAATGCTGAGGAAATGGTAATGTAAAATAATAACGCAGGTCAGAGTTCACCCACCCAAGTTAATTGTCATTCTAGGATAAAAAAGAAACAAAAGCTTGTTGGCAGACTAGATGTCTCATGTTTTTTAATATATCTAGTTTATTTTTGATTCAGGTTTACACGCACAGATTGAAAATACAGGCTTTTCAGGGCATGTATTGCTTTAAATATGTAATACTACTCATATTGCTGTCTAGAATGTTACAGTACCAAATGTGTTTGAAAAGTCCTCTGTTCTATAGTCATGAATGCAGAGTTTTCTTTTTCTGCATTAACATCTGTTTGCGTTTGCATTACTGCACATCTATTTACTAAAAGACTACACCCTTTGGATATTAATGGTTCAATACCAGTAGGTATTACAGTTTGTGCGTGCATTCGGTCTGTAGGTGTGCTTTTATGACAGTATTGCAGCTCTTGTAGAACAGTTTAAGGCATCTGTAAAAGTTTTTGAAATATATTGTAAAATAATAAAGGATAATATAACTAAACAAAATATGACTGGTGCCTTTTTAAATATTCTAACATTCTTTTAAGCTATTTGTGGTATTAGAAATACATCTTCTTCATCTTTAATTTAACAGAGATGAATGCAGGTGTCCAGTCATAGTGAGACCTTTGCTGCATATCACAATAGGTTTTTTGTGTATGTTTAGAACGTACTTGACTTGCATTTTAACGTTTTTCTAAAAAGTAGGTGAGTAAAGCTACTTAAGGACATCATCTCAAATTCATTCTTAGCTAAAGTCCTAAAAAAATCTCTTTTTTTTTTTAATAACTGATGTTGTGTAGGTCGTATTAGGGAAATTAAGAAGAATTGACATTACTGGAGATACCTCTGATTTTGAAAAAGAAAAAAAAAGACACAGCACAGTCATTAACTTTATGCTTGCGCTTTTGCAGGGGTCAGATTAAGCATAAGAAGGCCCTTTTACTTTGACCTAAGGAGGTGACCAAAAAAAATAATTGCAAAATTAGAGGCTTCCAAAAAGAAGCTGTACTGGGAGACAGAGTACTGGTATCGCGTTACACTAGTTGCAAAGTACTCGATTGCTGAGGAAGCCACCGCATGCTTCATGGTTTAAGCTCCTGAATTGTCCTAGGGTTATAGCTGTGCACAACATAATAGAATAATCACTACCATGTTTCCTCCTAATAAGAGTAAACGCTGATGGGATAGGTCGAGGCAAAATTGAGGCTCGTGGCTGTGCCTCTGTGAACAGCTGTCAAAGCACTGTAAGCATTCTGCAGTATTGTGAAATACAATATACCCTAGCTTTCCCACTCCGCAATCACCTATGGCTTATTCTGTACAAAAATAGCTGTTGTTGCTGAGTTTTGCCATAGGCCATGTAAGCTGATGGGGAGAGTACTGTGTGGGGCTAATTCGGAAGAAAACATTGAATACCTAGGCAGATGCAAACTGGCAGGTGTGAAGTACTTCTGTAACTGCCTGCAACGTAAAATAAAATGGGGGTGCTCCTTTTTGCCTGTGAACAAGGCTCCAGCTGTCAACTAGCAGAGTTTTAAAAAATACCTAGTAAAAATTAGCAGCAGCGTTCCTCCCTGTATTTGTTTTGCAGAAGGCTGGGCCATGTAGTCTTTCCTGTTTCTTCATCTGTACCTAATATTCTGAGTTCCTCAAATGTGAATAAATCTGTTTGTTGAAATTAACAATTGAAAATAAATGAAGATGGGGATGAGAGTAACCTCTCAACCAATCTCAGATTCTGATTGCAATTCTTCGGGAAAAGTTGAGAGCACGTTATTTGGTGAAAGGGGGTGGTGAGTGGTGAGGTCACTGGAGACTTCTAATTAGCCTCAGTGGTGAGAGTGGCTGTTAAGATTCCTGCTCTGAAGCTTAATATAAAGCTGTTACAAAAAGAAATTGTCCTATTTCTTGTAGTTTACATGGAACAGGCAATGTTCTACTGGTTTAGCCTGCTTTGCATGCAGGTTTTGAATAGACTTGAAAAAAGCTGATTTAAATTTGCAGCATTTTGCATGTATATTGGTTAAAATATGGAGGGTGAGGTCTACCTGTATAAGCTGATGGATGTGCCACATCAGAATTTACATTATTTTAATTTTTTTTATGTTATTGTTCATTTATGTGCACATTGCACTAGGCTTGTTAGTGACTGAAGAGTTAGAGCTTCCCCTGTGGAATTAATTAAAAACCATTAAAGCAGTAATAGTTGTCTGGAGATACAAAAACATCTTGGAGGACATGCATGTTCTTAGTGTATTTTTGTGCCAGTTGTCACGGTGGAAGTTGATTACGTTAGTAAGTCTGTTGTTTGGGTCAAGTTCCCAGCAGCTTGGTCTCTTCATGGCATGAAGATTTCACAGAACATTGTAGCTAAATAATTTCTAGCAGTGTTTAATCATAGAATGGTTAGAGTTGGAAGGTACCTTAAAGATCATCTAGTTCCAAGCCCCCTGCCTGTCCTGCAGGGACACCTCCCACTAGACCAGGTTGCTCACAGCCCCATCCAACCTGGCCTTGAACGCTTCCAGGGATGAGGCATCTACAACTTCTCTGGGCAACTTGTTCCAGTGTCTCACCACCCTCACAGTAAAGAATTTATCCTAATATCTAATCTAAATCTAATTTACTTCAGTTTGAATCCTATTGCTACACTCCCTGATAAAGGGTCCCTCTTCATCTTTCCTGTAGGCCCCCTTTAGGTACTGGAAGGCTGCTATAAGGTCTTCCTGGAGCCTTCTCTTCTCCAGGTTGAACAACCCCAACTCTCTCAGCCTGTCCTCATATGAGAGGTGCTTCAGCCCTCTGATCATCTTTGTGGCCCTCCTTGGGACCCATTCCAACAGGTCCATGTCCTTCTTGTGCTGAGGACTCCAAAGCTGAACTCCAGGCGGGGTCTCACCAGCACCTCCCTCGACCTGCTGGCCACTTGCCCACTGCCTACAGTTCAGATCATTTAGCTGGCAGTGCTTCTGCTAATCTGGCCAGCATTCCTAAGGAGCTGAATAAAATCACAACTGGAACCAAACTTCTTATGTTAAAAGCACTCCTATACCAGCAGTCTATGGCAAAACATCTGATTGGTGTGAAAAGTGTCTTTTAAGCAGCAGAAATAAAAAACTGAATACCATAGAACCACCATATGACAGGATCGTTGCTTGCATTTCACCGAATTAAGTGTAAATACTGAGAATAAGGGAGTACTGCTGCTTTGAAGTAATACCTTGCCGTTTTACACCTCTTCTCATTGAGGTCCTTCAGGGATGTGGTCTTGCTAACCCACCGGTGCAGGGAATTACCATGCCAGCTTCTGCGTGGGAACTGCCCCTCTGGATGTTTGCTGAGGAAAGGGGAGGGTGAGCCACCGCGGGAGTGTGCGGTGAGCTAGCAGGGAGCCGCCGGCGCTGCGCTCTGCTCGCACCTAACATCCCACAGACACACCAACAGCCGTCACACGGGGTCTTTACAAAGGTGTTTTCCTACCAGCCTCATTTTACAGACTGCCCAACTGAGTTTACCCACCAAAAACTGCTCAGGAATCCTGGGAAATGCAAGATTTTGAGAGCTGCCTGTGGTTTTTAGTTCATCCTTCATTACAAAAATAAGCTGAACTGCCCTCCATGTGAACAAGAGGCCTTTGCACTGTCTGGACTCCTCTGGTCTCGAGCAGAAAAGTCAAAAGTGTCGTAAGCAACTTTCCTTCTTGAGTTATACGCAGGATTGCATTGTGAGCCAGGTATGACTGAAAGCCAGTTTTCTTCTCGCAATAGTCCTTGCTGATTTGTTGAAGTTCTATGGAAGGAAGAACTTTTGGTAACAAATGCCCTTTCTAGTTGTTGTCCCAAAAAATCTTTAGTTGTCTTTGCATGTGTTATGGTATATTCCAAAAGCTTTGCTGATTTATTTCAGCAGTGCTATGTCCAATACGTGCCCGAGGCATTTGCTGTCTTCACATACGTTAAAGCACCACCCCGACAGTGGTGTTTACGCCCTTTCCAGCATTAGTGGTTTTCAGTCCCTAATACCTCTCTAAGAAGGTGTGATCTCCATCACACACCATCACATAGCTGACAGGAACGTGGTATTTCTTTTCAGTTACTTTTCAAGAGCACGTTTCAGTCAAACTCCCCTCCTCCCCACGGACCACAGGTTGGAAATGATAGCACAAGAAGATGTCCCGTTTGTCGTGTGACCTTTTGGCCATGCTTCCTTCACTGCGGGAGGATCCGGGGTGCGTTGGTTTGTATTAAACTTTGAAGGGCAGGTAGAAGATCCAGCACGGCAACTCCTGTTTTGGGAAGGGTTGGAAGGAGGGGAGGGAAGCTGGAAGCCAGCTCCCGGAGGTTTGCACTTGCAAAGGGCTGCTCTTCCCAGCCAGAGGAAGAGCACTAATTCAACATTACATTAGACTGTCTAAAGGTGATGGTTTAGTTTGTATTATTGCAAGATTAATTTTTTTCTGAATAAAATCTTAAACTACCATAATAGATTTTTGATTACAAATCCCTATATTAACATCAAAGTCCCACGTTTAATATTGACAAAGCCGTTTGTGTTCATTATCTTGGTATATAACTAAAAGCTTATACGTTGCCCTTGGTTTTCATGGCTTTGCCTCCTTTGCTGCAACAAATATGCGCTGTAATGTTTTAGCAAATAACCATTATTGTTTATACACTGTAATTCAGTGGGATGTAGTAAATGGCAGATTTTAAGGAGTCTATTTCTTTGCATATAAAATACCTGTAAAGCTTACTGAAGGTGAAGAGTGGCTACTACTTAGCTCTCAATTGTTGGCTACATTACTGAAACAGTGAAGATATATCACCCACTATAATAGGGAAATAGCAGCCATTTAACATAGTTGAGCATTAACTCTGTCATTTAGGCTGCTGAAGCAATCTTATTATTATAGTAAACGTAGCTGGTTTTGTTTCTCCATATGTGGAGATGCTCTGGTGTATAAAATCCATTGCTGTTTGTAACAGTAAATTACATGTGCTCGAAGGCTACTCTTGCTATTTAAATGAAGTTATATCCAGACCCTTCAATAGAATAAGCAAAGATAAAGTAAATAACGACTGGATTTGAAATCTTTTTCACTGCAGCAGTTTCAACAATGAAAATGCTCTGTGCCATCCTGCAAAATTTTGTTCTAAGACAAAAAAAATAGTACTTTTGTATATAAGCCTTCACTGCGAAAACAGCGTCTTGAAACACGACTTTGCAGTGCTTATTACTGGAGAGGTGCCTGTTAGCCATTTCAAAGCTAGGAGTCTGTAAATGAAAGCCGGTGATGGCTAGTGCTTCACCTTGGGTGTCACAAACGTTGCAACCTCTTTAATATTATGTTTGCAGTTTAGATTTGTGTGCCTGGGGTGGATGAGTTGAGAACATCACAGAGTGCTCTGTTTTCTTTTTTCTTCAGTACATATATATATACCACTCTCAGTATAATGAACCCTGATGCAGATATTACTAGAGCTATAGCTAAATAGTCAGGTACAATTCAATCAAAGGGCTATAAATTACAAAAGGGAAATGGTAGTTCTTAGGGGAAACCACCAAAAATAGCTTTAGAAAGTTTAAAAGTTGTATCTAAATTTTAAAAATATGCTTTATTGAGACACTATTCTTAACATACAAGAAAACACCTAAGGAAGCACGATCCTGACCTCTCTGTAGAGTAGATTGACATCTGGTAAACTTCAGTAAGAGCTAGACTGGACTATTACTTGTGAAGACCCTTAATGTATAAAAGCTCCCTGCCTTATTTAAATTAATTGGAGTAGGAGGACATGAAAAAACCCTAATGCCACAAAATGAAGGGAAAGCTTGAATGAAGCCCAGTCCTCCCCGGTCCTTTTCTGCCCCTTGTCCAACACCATCACACCAGACTGCAGCAGCGCTTGTAAACTGAGAGATGTGGGGAGGAGTGGCCCTTGGCTCATGCGAGAGTAGCATTAAGTGAAAAACAGTGGGCCCCACAGGTTTCATTCCCATTAGCTCTACAGTACTTGAATATTCCAGTAATGACAGCTCATAAAGACCCCAAATGGGTCCTGAAAATGGGCTTTTGTCTTTAGGAGCCCCTCTTTGACCAGCCAAAGTGTTAGCGCTTCCAGAATAGTCTTTCTTGTGCAAGATCTATGTCCTGCTATTCTGGCTGAACAACGCTATGGTTGTCTTCGTGTTTGGCTTGTTGGATAGTCAACAACCACGAGGGGAAGAGAGAGAGGGGGTCTTTAAACAAATTCTCCATATGGAGAGCTGTAAGGATACTCACATCTGGCCTTCACCTATGTGCTGTGTGCCCACCTCTACAAAGCTTTGTGCTTAGATGCTGTCGGTGAACATTTTGTTTGTTTCCTTGAGGATGGGAACACCTAAAGCCAAGTCCCTGCTGAATCCTGAGCCCCGATCCAGCTCTCCATGCGTGGGGGCTTGTGAAAGGCTTCCTTGGAAAGCAACCTCCTCACTTAGCCAAATGGAGCAGCAGCAAAAGCTGTAGCTAAAGCACTTCTGGGCCTTACAGCAGCTGCTGAGTGATGGTTTTGGGATCACCTAAATGGATGATAACAGGTACCCAGCAAACTTTCAATGTGTGGTCCCTACGACTGCAGCCCATCTCGAGTACCCACCTACTCCTAGTCTGAAACGGCAGCTGGCATCAGCTACTCAACCAATCCAATTTACTTTCAATCACACCATTACTACAACCTCCCTCCTCCATCTGTGTAAACATATGTCTTTGTTAAACACCACCATTTGCACAGGATAAAAATTGTCAATGCTGACAAAAATGCCCCCACATAATGCTGTTGTGATTGCAATGTTGTCCTTAAGCTGATTTTAAAGAAGAAGTCTGCAAGCTGGTCAACATCTTCCATTGCTATCAGTGGGAAACTTTCTTCGATAGAAATAAATCTTGTAAAAATGGTCTTATTTTGTCCATGGGTAATGTGGTCTCCCTTTTCTAAGACTCAACTCTTATAAGTCATATATTCATTGACAGTAGCAGTTTGCAGTGCTGTGGTACTACCCCAAAGAAATCGCTGTTTCATGAGTAGTTTTTTCTAATATTAGTGTGTTATCTTGGCAAGAACATATTTCCATCATACCTTTCTGGGGCTGGCCCTTAAATCTGGCAAGGGAAAGAGTTACAACCCTGAAGAAACCATTTGGTCATTAGTGATTGCTTCTTGCACCAGCTTTCCTTCAGAAATGACTGCTACTGGGCTCTGTATAGGAGTTTTCCCGCTTCTTTTTCCTGTAGTAGAGTGCAGCACAGCTCGGACCATCCTACAGCATAACCAAATCCCAGCATAACCGGGGGCCTCCACTCTCTAAACCTGAGCATTACAAAAGAATACAAAGTGGATGAAGGTAGCTGTTTATACAAAGAAAGTGCGAAGTTGTTGTGTGGGGCATCAATACGAAAAACTGAGAACCAAATCCCTCCCCTGCCAAAGAGAGAGCTGCTCAGCAAACTGGGCACCCACCAAAATTGTGCAGTGCTTCTTGCTGGGCCATCCTGTAAAACACTGGCTTGATCGGCACTAAGACAAGGAAACTGCTTTTGGTTTCTGGACCTGAGCTGCTCACCCTTTGGGACTTTAACTCCAGGCACTTAAAATTAAGTCCCCTTCATAGAGCTAAATAAATCCAATACTGCTATGTCTGGACTTCTCGTTTTGCTCCAGCTTCCATCAGCGCAGAGTGTGAGATCCTTCAGCAAGTAAGAAGGCATTTTCTTTTGGGCAAACCTGCTTCCTCTACTGCACACCTTGCTCTTTTCTTTTGTTCTTATTACAATGCTTGTTGTGTCGTCATCATCACTGTTCTCTTCCATCTGTTCAGTCATGGTAATACTAAATATGAAATTGTAGTTAACATTAAGTCCCACCACGAACTGGACTTAGATTCCCTGAGGATTTAAAAACAATCATTGTGTTTCTTGCTCATTTTCTCAGCCATTTGGGTATGCTAGACTGCAGTTCCAAGCTTTTTTCCCACCCTCTCTGCAGCTGTGAGGATTAGAGATGTTTGTGTTTTAAAATGAAAATTGAGACTTTGTAGAATTGCTTCCCTTACAAATCAGGGCTTTGCCAAGCATCAGAAAAACAAAACAAAGCAAAACAACCGAACCCTGTAACAAGATTAAAACAGCTTTCCACCCTTCTTCTTATTTGCTAATTCACCCGCTTCCTCGCTGGCCCCTGTTTTATTCTGGCAATCTTTCTGCTGTTTCGCGCTACCTTTTCCCATTTCCCTGGCTCGGTGGTTTTGTGAAGCGTTTGGGGTCTTCCGTATTATTTTTTCATTTGGCCTGCTTTGCCTAACTCTCCATCTCGCTTTTCAACCAGGCAAAGGCGGGTAACAGGCAGAGAGTTTCTCTCTCTCTCCTTTTTTTGGGATTTGGTCAAGCGAAGTGCTCGCATCAAGTCAGAGGTCCTTGACTGAGCAGCACGGACGTAAAGGCCTGGATGCGGAGGGGTCTGGTAGCAAAGCTTGTCTTATCCCGCACATCTTATGAAATTGCAAAAAAGTTGTTTCTGAGATGTGAAGATTATGAAGAGAGGCTGTATCTCCTGCCCTCCTGGATGATAGATGGGTAGATAAGGTGCTTAGGGACATGGTTTAGAAGTGGTGGTGTTTTTATCAGGGTAGGTTAATGGTTGGACTTGATGATCTTAAAGGTCCCTTCCAACCTCACTGATTCTATGATTCTATGATTCTTGTCCAAACTAAAATGTGGGGTGTCAGGAAACTCCTTTATTTTGTATTTCTAAGTATTGGTATCTCCCTCTGCTAGGGACCTGGGTGGCTGCTAGTGCAACCCCCCAGCGCTGACAGTAAGGACTCCTGCCTTGTACCACTCCCAGTCCAGTTATTTTCAGTAGTTACTGACCTGGCCTTATTCCCCAAGCTGCTACTTAGTGGTTTTTGACTGTTTAAATATTATGAAGTTTCTAAGGAGGCACTTTTTTATGGGCTACTCCTGCAGTTCTGATATAAAGGGGAAAGTCCCACCCTGACTGTGTAGTGGAGAAAGAGTGGTTTCCTCCTCTGCCGGTGTCTGAAGCTGCAGCACCGTCTGGACCCGAGGCTCAGTCTTCATTTCCATTCTTCCACCACCTGCGCGAGGGAGCAAAGGGAAGGTGGGATTGGCTAATTTCCCACATAACCAGGCGCCGGCAGCAACACCTTCCCCTGATGTGCTTTCACTCTGTTTCTGGTTCAGCCTTTGGAGTCATAATGTGAGGTTTTGCCCTTATTTTAAAAGGACCTTTAATTGCCTGCCTGTCCACGCAGATGTCCTGCTGTATGGGAAGACACTCTGCTTTTAGAATCATAGAATCACAGAATTGTCTAGCTTGGAAGGGACCTTTAAGATCATTGAGTTGAACCTTTAACCTAGCACTGCCAAGTCCAGCACTAAGCCATGTCCCTCAGCACCACATCTACACGTCTTTTAAGTATCTCCAGGGATGGCGACTCCACCACTTCCCTGGGCAGCCTGTTCCCACACTTGACAACCCTTTCCGTGAAGAACTTTTTCCTAATATCCAATGTATCCAATCTTTACCGTACCTCAGGTCTTTGAGCTTCTCTCAGCTGCTGAGGTCGGTGCTCATTCCCATTACTATTTATTTGGTCCTGTACCAAACATAGAAACTGTAGGTCCAGGCCTTGGCAACCCCACCAAACACGGATATCCCCTCCTCGCCTCGCCGCCAGCGGATGCTGTCCGCTTCCAGAAGACATCTCCTCACCTTGTTGAAAGCTGCTCTGTAAATTAAGTGTGGAGGAAGGAGAGCGAATTCCTATCTCAGATATACTCCTCTCCTCACGATTGCCCAGGGGTGGGTGGGGAGAGGGCCCGTAGCCGGGCAAAGGCGCCGGGCGGGGCGGGAGGAGGGCGCGGGGGACCGGGGGACCGGGGACGGGCGGCGGCGGCGGCTGCGGGGTGTGCGGCGGGGCGGGCGCGCTAGATGGCAGCATGGACGTGCCGATGGGAGGGAGGGAGGGAGGGAGGGAGGGAGGGAGGCAAGAAGGGGGGGAGCCCACCCGGGATGCTGCCGCCGGCTGGGGTGCAAGGCAGTAGAGATGAGTCCCCATCTTTAACTCCTTTTTTTTTTTTTTTTTTCCCCTTTCTTTTTTTAACGCATTCTCTCACTTTTCTGCCGAATTTTGCGTGGTTGTGAGAGAGGGTGTGTTACACTTTCTTTGTTCTCACACGGCTCTCACCATTAGGTTTCTTTAACTTCTTATTTTTAAAGAAAAAACTTCCCATCGAAGTGAATTTTTGTCTCTAACTAAAGGCCACTGTTTGTTTTTTGCAATTAATTTATTCATAACTGCATATACAGTGCTACACACAATCTTAATGACCCATGAAATTGAATTGATAGCAAGGATTGTATGTTCATGTATAAATACCTGCATATTTATGCTCTATGTACCACCTGCTTGAGTGACAGGAGTCCTGATGTGATCTACCTGACAGCAATGCAAGCACAGGCTAACTCAATTTTAGTTTTATCCTGAATTGTGTTGGTCTCTTCTCCCAAGTAACAAGCGAGAAGACAAGAGGAAAAGGCCTCAAATTGCACCGGAATAAGTTGAGGGTGGATATTAGGAAAAATTTCTTCAATGAAAGGGTTATCAAGCATTGGAACAGGCTGCCCAGGGCAGTGGTTGAGTCACCATCCCTGGAGGTATTTAAAAGACGTGTAGATGTGGCACTGAGGGACATGGTTTAGTGGTGGACTTGGCAGTGCTAGGTTAACAGTTGGACTCGATGATCTTAAAGGTCTTTTCCAACCTAAACAATTCCATGATTTTAGGACCATGGTGTAATTGAAATCAGAATTTAGTCCCGGCTTTTTGCAAATAAGTGTCCCCTTCTAGGTCATGCTTTGGTTACGGAGCAAGGGACATTCCATTTGTTCAAACCTCCGGAGGAGCGTTTGTGCACAGGTCCCAGGTATTGCCCAGGAGAGGTTTAGTTTGTATGAGCAGTCACTGAGCAGGTGCTCTGCTCTCAGACCCGCACAGCACCCCGCTAAGTCTTCTGTAACAGGTCTTCACCCGATGCCCCTGGGGTCCCCTTGCCACTAGTTGCCTTTAAAATACAGGAATGTGAGCAATGTCCCTCTTCTGCACGTATTCTGCTGTTTCTCGTGGCAATATATCTTGGAAGAGCACCCACATAAGTGAGGAATTGAATTAGTGGGAGGCACAAAAAACATGTTTACTGAAAAGGGGTCAAGGTTTAGTCTGTGTGTGTTTACTCTTATTTTGGACTGCGTTGTGCCTCATCCAGCACTGGGAGCAGGGAGGGCAGCCTGGCTCCTGCCCCATCCTAGGGAGAGCCGATTCCCCTGCCACGATGGCGCCGGCACTACAAGAGCCTCCCTGCTGCTGCAGCTCTGGGGCTGGTCCATGCGTGAGTGGAAGGGGGAATGGGGCAAAGGAGAGGCTTAGATAAAGGTCTGCACCCTTTAACTGTGCTGGTATAAATAAAGTTAGGTCCCAGGTTAATGTAGCCAAAATATGATATCCAAGTTGCTTCTTCAGAAAGTGCTGCCCTTCCACACTGTTGGACTCAGCCTCCAAAAACCAGAGGAATTAGTTGTAAAATTAGAGGAAACTAACCCCACTGTTATTGAGACAATCAATGTAGAAGAGGTCCAAAAAGATATTTCAATTTAGAACCCAGAAGAGGTGCACCGATTTTTTTCATAGTGCCCTGTACGCATTTTATTCCAAAAGACAGCAAGCAGAAACAAATATTTTTTCCTCTTGTAGGCCCCATTTCAAATGTCTTGCTGAAAGATCAGTTGACTTGGTGCATGTGGATGAATTGATGTGTAGGAGAGAGAAATGCTGTGGGTGTTCGAAGAGCCCTTCTTGTTACCTGGACTTTCCCAAATAGACAACAGTCTGTTTATAGACTTCCCCCTGCCCCCCTGCTCCCAGTGCATATTCAACAACCATATCCTGTAGTGGGATTAAATACTCTTCTGAGGTCTCTAGGCACTTTCCTGGAAAGGGTCTGACACATATTACTAGAATGGATTGCTCAAAACTGGGAGTCCCATCACTGAAATAAAAAATAGGGATAGAATAATGCCATCTAAAAGTGGATGACGATACCAATATTCCATAGAGAGAGAAGCAATAAATGAAAGTTGTGGGTGTTACTGTCTATGCTACCAAATATTTTGATACCAATTAAAGTGTAGTGCCACTAGAGATGTTTTCATCACAATATGAGACAGAAGTACAAATACTGACTCAGAGAATGACAGTGGGGATATGAGCTTGTGCCACAACAGATGTATAACAGCAGAGAGGCATGTATAGCAGAGTGATTCAGAAAAAACAGGCACAGGATTGCGTGCTATGGAGATGACAGAAGTTGAGGTTTCTCATGTGGGGACAGAAAAGAGATCTTCTCCCAGTAGTCAGGCAGAAAAGAGAATTCAGTCTCAGCCTTTAGAAATGTCCCAAGTGGAAAGGACTCAAAGCAAGATGGTTGCAATCCAGTGACTTAGGCTGAGTTTTGTAGTAAAATACTTGTTAGTTTGAGTTGCTTTTTTTTTAATGTTTCCATAGTAAGTCAAATATAGTCATTATATGAAAACCTCCAAGATGTCTTATCCAAAGAAATACACTCTTGGATGCTTTGTTCAAAATGAGATTTGCGGTCTGGAGCTCGAGACTTGAGAGTCGCCTCTGACTTCTGTCCATCTCTCAAAAGGAAATTTAAAGGGTCTGAATTCAATTTGGCTTCAAATGGCCAGGCTTCCAGGGTACAATGGTAGAGGAAAAGACACATTCACATGCTCTAAGTTGTCCTCTTCACAGTATGCATCTAACAGTTCAATGCACAAAGACTACTCTTCCTTTACACCTATTTCTTTCTTACTAGTGAGATGAAGAAGCAACAGTGGGAACTGAAAACAGGAACAAACTATTGAACATGGGCATTCAGTGAATCCAGAAGCAAAATGAACATTCTTTTCATTAATATTTTAGCAAAACTGGGTTCTTTCCCCAAACAAAACAGTGCTATAAAATATCACAGATTCAACATCTGCTAGATATTGAATAGTTTAATTGTTACGTTTTGATATAATTAAGTTTTATCAGCAACACATAAAACTGAAATAGAGACAGTGCTTTTTCTACAAATATCGACAACTTTGTGCAACAGAAACTTGTGCCTGCTTGTCCATGATCTTTGTGGTACTACTTTAGGATTAACTCTTACTGCTTCTTCTCTCTCCAGTAGAAGAGCTGGTTGTTGTGAGCAGTAATTTTTGGTTGGTCATCCCAGGGCTCTGTTCCTTGCTGTGCCTGGGTGACTTGGGGAAGTCATGAAACCTTTCATGCTTCAGCTCACGCCTGGGCAAATGGAGGCATCGTTGTGTTTTCCTGCTGGATATGGAGGTTAATGACATTGTTCAAGACTGGAGGCAGATCCTGTGCGGTGTGAACAGAGGTACACACACCAAAGAGGGAAACGTTAGTAGGAGGACAAAGCCCCTTGCAGCAGAGTGCCCACAAAGACTGCACATAATAAAATGCACACATACTTGTACAGCTATGCAGAAGCTGTATAAATTCCTCACACTTGTGTCTGAGAACTTGTTAAAGGTTAATCTACAGCTTTTTTGTTTGTTTGTTTCATCCTCAAATCCCCTCTAATTGGATCAGACCAGCCTTAATCTTCTTTCCAATTGACCCTAGAGATGATTAGAGACATTAGAGACTTCTAGAGACTCGTGTCTTCAGGAGACTGCAACACTAGAGACTTCTTCTATAGCAAATATCCCTTCTTTTTTTGCCCTAAATAGCTCTTTAGTGTCTAACAGGGACAAGGAAGTGATGATCTTTGCACTGAAGAACACCAATTCCTCTGGTGTGACTGTGTACCCTTCATGTTATGAGCATAGGAAAAGGAGGATGGTCACATAGCTCTCTTCAGGTCAGTCAAGCAGGTTACAGCCTCTCCCTCCTTTTTTATCACTGGTGTCTTCCTAGCACGGGAAGTTCCAGAAATAGGGCTTTTAAGGAAGGTTTGTAAGTTGAGGCAAAACAGGCGGGCTGAGATATGGAGACGTCAGACCAAGCAAAGGTGCCATGGGAGGGCAGGGAGAGAGGGGACCGAGTAGCTACCCCTGGTTTGCTGAAGGCAGCAGTCAATGGAACAGGGTGCCCCAAATAATGCCAAAGGTGACAGGATGAGGTGGCATATCTGTCAAATGCCAGCATTATTAAGTTCAGGAAGGTTTGGTTCACTTAATGTACAGGCAGTTGTAACTTGGAGAAATGGGGGTCATTGGTTGCAGACACTTCTTTCTAGACACTCTTAATTTCACAAGCAGGATCAACTCTTTTGCCATGGCTTCCTCTTAGAATATCCCACGAGGTTCATGGGTGCTACCTTTGGCATAACAAAGTAAATATGTGGGAGAGAACATCAAACATCATTACTGAAAATAGGGACAGAAGTTCAACCTTACTGAGCTGTGCAGCAGCGGTATATAAAAAAAGTCAGAAAGGAAAAAAAGATAGTGCTTTAATGCATTTACTCTGCACCACAATCTGCTTGCAGATCTGCAACCACTAAAACACACAAACACCTTAAAATAATGCAGAATTGAAAGAAACTTGAACAGACCTTGGCACCTGGGACACAAGGAGGTGGCTGAAATGGAGGATGGGACAGCACCATACAATTATTACTCTTTTGACTAACTTTGTGCCTGGATGGAATAAATTCTCAGAATAAATGAGTTTCATTAACCATCTACCAATAAGCTGTTCAACTGCTTGCTTCTCATTCGGCTGGGAGAAGATTTGTTTTTCACTGCTTGGCCTGAAACGCTGGACAGGTGATCTTACTATTTTTTATCAATATAGCACCAGGGGCCTGAAGACTCTTTTTCTCAATTCCTTCTCTTCTCAGAGTCATGACAAATGCTGCTGCGCTGACTGCACACAGCCAGACATCTCACGAACAGAGCTCATGGGCTCACACAGGGGCAGGATTTTAAGACACACTTGACACGGAAAGCAACGCTGGGCTGTCAGTAGGTGGTGTGCCAGCATGAAGTTGAGTAAGGCATAACAAACATGATCGAAGCCCTTTAGGTGAAGTACAGAATAAAAGCGATCCTGCCTATGAGACTGTAGAAACTCGTCAGTACCCCTCGTAGAAGCAGAAATAGAATTAATGTCCTGGTTGACAAGATAGCCCATGGAAGCACGTTGTGTGCATGTGCACGTGTGGTTTCTCGTGTAGCAATCCAGACCTGACCAGCACGTTAAAGGCTTTCGTGTGGCACTGGCAGATCTCATAGGCATGCCTCTAATAGGTAGAGCGTTGGACCACTTGGTTGAAGAGTCCTGTGCATGTGTCATAATCACATAAGTTAAATTCAGCTTGCTGCTTGTAGAGCTGTCATCCCGAATGCTCTTGAAATTAAGCTTTCACAGTTTGCCATCTGGGTCCTGTATGAAGGCAAAAATGTTTCCCATCTCTAGTACCACGTATTAAGAGACAAAAATTGAAGTTTTCTATACACCTGCCAAACCCACATCTTGGTACCAATTATGGTTGAGAGTTTTCTTGGAAAAACATCCATATAACAAAATGAATCTTTCTGATAGAGTATTGGATGCATTTAGTTTAGAGTTTCAAGTTACGCGTGACTAGAATTGCGTGCTTGTCTTCATAACTGTAGTTAAAAGTCTTGAACTCTTTACTCAGTTCTTGTTCAGGCAAGAATCCTGCTCACCTGAGTGGTCTGGAAGGCCAGTATCTTCAGTACCTAACCCTCAACATTAGGATATATCTGTCACTGAGGTTTAATTCAGGCTGGCTTGGCCCACAGGGATGATTTTGAGCAACCTTAAAGAAAGATGTGAGGCGACTTTTTTGACTTTTTAAGAGGAATGGCTTGCACCTGGCAAAATAATAACATTTTGCATTTTTTAAAGAGATGAGATGGTTGGTATGAGTTTTGTTCAAATCGTAAATGTTCTCATGCTTTTCGTTTTCATTTCCATCTACAGTTGACAGTCTTTAGAAGGTCCCTTTCTCCTTCTGCGTTTGTGCAGTAATGATCAGGCCTGTGTTTGATTTGGTTGTGTGACTGGATCTAACTTCATGAGGTTGCAGGGAGGTAAAGTCTCCTCACAGCCATCCGACAATTCACCCCTAAGGTACACACGTGAGGGTGGTGGCTGCAATGGAGCATGAGATAGCACCATGCAATTGCTACTCCTTTTGCTAACTTTGTGCCTGGAGGAAAGAAATTCTCAGGGTATTAGTGTTTCATTACCACGACTACAAAAGTTAGCTAGATAGGAGGGTGAACATAGTCATCGGAGAGCACTGATGTAATACATTCCTGTTTCTACATTAATAACATAGGTTTAGCTCAGGGAGGTGAGGTGAAGTGTGTGCCTTGCTTCGCTGCAAGCTATCTTAGTCCCTCCGTGCAGACCTTACAAGCTGGAAATCCCATAGCCTCGGTGTAGATAGGTGGGAGCCAGCTGACGGGTGGTTAAAGTCACTCTGAATTCCTGATTTTGGTTGTCTGATGCCTGTGATGTTTTGTCTTATGTAGAAGTCACATTTCTGGGTGCCAGCACACACCACTGACACCTCTCTCTTTCTCTAACAGTGGTCCCATGTTCCCTGGATGGCATCAGGGCCCTTCTGATGTCTGGTATCCCTCTGCTTCAAGGAAGTGTCTAAAGATACTGAAAACATAGTGGTTGCTGGGGTGTTATACACTTTATGATTGTATCTAGGGAGATATTTTGACAATTCTGCAAGGGACCTCTCAGTTGTTTGTTTGGTTTATGAAAGCTTGGTATTGTATACCTGAACTGTAGCCCTAATAGTTGGTGATATCAGCAAGTGCAGTTTCATGAGACGAGCTACAGCTCTAGAGGTCTCCAACACCTCAGTGATGGTTTTTACAGATATATTTGCATCTGGTGGGAGCCGCATAAGTATTTAGTTGCATATTTGTGTCTTTGCTGGTGACAGCATATTAATAAGCACTTGTCCATTTGTTGACAGGATCCTGTTTTAATTCAAAAGGAGAGAAAAAGCAACTAAGGTTTATGGGCTTAAACTGTAGCAGCAAAGAAATGTATAGTCAGAGAGAGGAATCAGCTTGTGAATGAGTCTTTAATTTAAAAAAAGGCAACATCGTTACATAATTACATTTTTAATTATTTGGCTAATTGTTGACTAATTGGCTATAACATGTGAAGGCAGTGCTAACAAATCATGGCTTTGGGAAGTATTTACTTTCAGGATCAGTATAACACATATTTGCAGAAACAGCAATGCCAAATTGAAACATCTAGACTGCCTTAAAGCTGGGTATCATTGGTGAAAACAGGTTATGAATCTGAGTTGATTTCTTTAATTTTTTCTTCTGCAGCACATTCTTATATTCAAAGTGCAAAGATTGGGAGAAATAACAATTTTGATTGGCAAATGACTATGTTTTTTCAGAAATGATTAGGATTTATTTTTTTCCACCATTTCTGTATTTCTTCTAGAATCCTCGGTGGAGATAATATAAAACACTATAACACTATATTCTATCTCTTTTCTCTAGTGGAATATTTCACTGGGGTTATTATCACAACTGTTTTGCTACGTTCAATGAAATTAACATTGATTCCATTTGTTGAAATCATATGGAGACTGCTACTGCACTCTGCCTTATTACCAAATGAGTACAGTGTGCCCTTCAATAATTCTCGAAACTCTCAAATGCCTTGGAAATAATATGCTGGAGTGTTACCGAACTGTGACTGAAGCACCATTTGTGTGAAGTGTGACAGTGCACGAATGATATTCCGCAATAAAAGTTCAAACTACATTAATCTTTCACAGAGGTTCATTGACTGGGAAGATGCCTCAAATACAAAATAAAGACACTGTGGACCCACTTCAAATTATTTCAGAGCGGTTCCCCTGTATGAGCCCTTTAGAAATGTGTACATTAATTTCTCTGTTATATACTTAAATGTAACCAATGAGGATTTAAATAATATATAAAATTGTGTTGTTTCTGCAACCACAAACTTTACATTTGCATTTGCTGGAGAGAAATCCCTCTTGGCAGTGGTATTATTAAGTACATAATGATAGGCAGTGTAATACACTTATTTTCATTCCTTGTGGATGATGGTACATAACTCATTTTGTGGTTTTGCTTCCCTCTGCCATCTTGAATTACAGCCATTCCTCAGTCAAAAAAGGGGCAGACTCTGGCCACAGCTATTTTCTCACTCTCTTCATAAGATCCCGGTACAGGGAAGAGGAAACAGTGCTACCTAAATGGAGACTTAAATTTTTGGAAATTTAAGTTGAATTAGTTTTGGAAATAGAATTGAATTACTCAATACCTGCACTATTCTTGTAGCGAAACTTCCTGAAAGCTGTGAGTCAGCATCCAGTCTTGTCTTGAAGAACTAAATTAATGGGGAAAAAGGAAACCAAAGTGACGTGGCTGAGATTGGTCAGTAAGATTGTGCCACTGCTGTTTATCAAAGGTGCAGTTCTACCAACTGGTGATCCTGCAATGTAACTGTCAGCCCATTTTTTTCTCCCCCGATTTCTGTCATTTGTTTAACTGCATAGCATTGAGGGTTCTGTACTGCTTTGAAAGCCAAGACCTCTTCTAAACTTATCGGTGTCTTCAGAGGTCAGAATTGGCCTTCTGTGGCTGTGATTTTGCTAGGAACAGGGAGAATAAATGCAAGTCCTGGCAAGAGCACATGCTGTTTGGTGCAGCAGTGTCTTGCTCAGCTGCTCGGTGCCTGAACATGAAAACAGCCCCCAGGGACCAGTGGAATCCCATCCTCATCTTGGAGTAAAAATTGATTTACTTTATCATTTATCAGCAAGGAAATTGCCTTCTTTGGCAGTGATGAACCCACCTTCTGACATCACATCAGAGATTAATTGCTTAAGACCAGAAGGGACTGCTATGACCATCTAATCTGCCTTCTTGCATAACATAGACCTTTGGACGTTCACGGAATAACTCACACTTGAAGGCCAGTGTTTCCCCAAGGAAAACAGGCAGTCCTGATTTTATTGCCAGAGCCCACTGCAGCTCTTAGCACATTTTCCAATGGATCTTTCTGTTAACTATTTTGTGGTCTTTTCAATGTGTGCTGTGTTAATTGTTTTTTTCCTTTGAAATTTTTGATGAAGGGCTAATCAAAGACCTTCTTCTGTACCACCTGTGAGGAGGACATTTTTTCAAGGTAATCTGGTTCCTGCTCCAGGAAGCTTCATATTTTTCTTTTGAATTGATGAGGACCTCTGAGTGACAGAAACCGTGAACCAGACCTCTTCCCCTTCTTCTGGATGGCACAGGCAGGTTCCCTGTTTGTTCTTCGGTGCTACAACTCTTGCACAGAAGCATGTAGTGGCACAAGAAGGCATGGTTTCAACAAAGACAGGGAACATCCCCTCCGGGTGTGTAACCCTCCAGGGAAATGAGAGCTGTGGGGTTGATTCCCTGCACTCTGAAGTAGAGTTCAGATTTTAGGTCTCCTCGTCCTGGGTTTGGGAACCTGTCACCATGGTATCGTGCCAAGGCAGGTCATCACTGCCACCTCCATCAGAAGAATATTTAGACTGCTGAGTCCTCTCTGGTGTGGAAATGGCCCAAGCTCCTGTGCAGACCACTAGGAACCAGCATTTCCTACCAGCTGGAGGCAGGCAGCTCCGTGTTCGGCATTCAGGAAGCCTAGAGGATCAAGGGGAGAAAAAGACATTTGATAATCTGAATCACATTCCCCACAGATTAGCTGAGGAGCCTTTGCTCTTATATAGGCAGCCTGAATCATCGGGCTGGGAACAGGCTTTTATTTTGCGGGTGTTGTAACCCTTAAAATTAAGTGCCTATAGTAGGTGGTCAGAACATAGTTCAGCTTCCTTTCCAAATGCCTGCCCTCTGCTGGTGTTAAAAATGGTGCTGGAGTGGTGCTGGAGTAATAATTAAGGGATGTCTGGGGGCCAGATGAAGGAAATCACAGCAGGGGGAGAGGGGGGAAGCAAAATAACACCACAATTATGGATACTTGCAGCCAGGTTTGCCTGTGCAGCTGCTCTTCATGCAGCTGAGTCACTGTTCCTGTCAGGGCTTTTGCTTACCTATGAGTCTCAGTCACGGTATTTTATTGGTAAGGACCATCTCTGCCCACACTCTATAGAGTCAGCTGTATTTGCTGCGACAAAGATTAATAAAGCTACTGGGTGATGAGTAAATATTTAACAATATTTTTCTTTGCTTTGCTTTCCATGTAAAATAAATATATTTGCAGAATATTCATTTTCCCTAGGTCTGGCAGCTTCCTAGAGTCTTTCACTTTTGACTTTTAGCAGATATGTTCATATGCTGTATCTAAAAGGATGGTGAGGCAATCTTTATGTTTTGCATATAGCAAACATTATGTTTCATCCCCCTTTGAGAAAATCCCTTTCTGAGCTTTAAACTAAATGTGTCTCATCTTCATATTCAGTATGGCTCTACTTATGCTGCAGCTTCCAAATTATTCTAACCCTTGTGTGCCTTTTTTCAGTAGGATTTTTCAGGGATTTTCATGTTCCGTTTTGTTCATAGTAAAATTTATTGATGAGACAAAAGGGCTTCCTTTTAAGCACTGAAATAATGGTACTTTTAATCCGTCTTCCTTATGCTATAGTCCACAAAATATATTACGCTTCTGAAATCGTTGTTCTTTTAGATGAACTTTGTTCCATCTACCATATCTTACTATCTGTCTTCAGGAAGAAGCACACCAAACAAACTACCCTGAACGTGGCTTAAAAAAGGCCTTATAAGAGGGATTTGTTCCAACTTCTGTGGAAATTATTCCCCAGGACTATATTTGTCCTTGCCACTGATAATTGGACTTTAATCTTCAACTTTCGAATTTGCTGCATCTGTTCTTTTGAGTCTTCATCAGCAAAATGGTGGTTGCAGTCTCCTGAATCCTTGTGGAAGTGCTGGTATTTCCTGAGATTGCAAGTACCAAGATGTCAAAGATTTACGCTGTACCTAAAAACATTATAAGGGGTTGTAAAGAAATTTTGTCATAATGCTGAAGCAGTGAAAGACATTACAAATGAACTCCATTCATGGAATAAGGTGAAAATACTGAGAAAAATAACAAATGGTTAATCAAGGAGAATTCACCACTGATGGTCTCTCTTCCATGCCTACATATACTTGAATCTCTCTCTAACTTCGACAGCAAGGGGCGCAGGCTGTGGAAGCGGTAGAGATGGAGCTCCCTTTCTCTCTCAGAGGAAACTAAGAGAAGCTCAAATGTAAGAAATAATTACCTTACAGTTTTCTGGCATTATTCAGGAAATTAAACGCTTCCTCTTCACAATGCAGAGAAGATTGTATGGGAAGGGTTATTGTCCTGAGACCAGGGCTACATAAGACTCTAATGTTTGAATAAAAGATTTAATAGTCCCGCTGCTGAAGAAGATTGTACTGATGTGTTACACCTTAGGAGGGAACTGCCCACAATTTTATGAGTGATGGTGAGGGGGTTCCCCCCCCAAATGTATTCAAATAGGAAGATCCTTGACAGAGTCTGATTGGAAAATCTAACTCAGAAATCTTTGACCTAGTGTATGTTCTTTCTTTCCATTCAGATATAACAGAACTTGACATGTATCTATGTCCTTGATTGGACAACAAATTTAAAAATGCATCCATCGTATCTTTGTTAACTACCTAACTTTTATAAAAAGCAATTTGAAAGTGTAACACTGAATATCCATCTGATGACAATAAAAAGGATACCAATAAATCATACTCTGTGCTTGACCTATGCCAACAACATGTCCATTGTTGAAGAGAGGCTTCTTATTTTCAGAAAGGAAACAGTAATTTTGAGGACTTGATGATTCACTCTAGAATACCTGCAGCTTAGCGTGCTAACTTTAGTGCAGATTAGAATGGTGTAACTAGTTAATAAGAGCTACTCAACTGCACTGCGACTTTCATTACATGTCAGAGTCATCCTGTGAAGTTCTATCATTCTTATCGGTTACTTCTAGCTCTTTGTTTTCCAAATCCTTCAATTATCTCCTGTAATCTTGTCAGGGTCACATCAGTAGGGAAAGGGTTCATACGTGGCCCTCCTCTCTGCTCTCCTCACGCTCTACTCAGTGAAGCTCATGGATTTAACACAGAAAATCTTTGAGCTGCTCAGATGGAAGGCATGGCAGTGCATCATGCGCCTAAGTAGCTTGAAGAACTTTTCTGCCCTGGATGCTGGTTAGCAGACGGTGATACATTTCACAAAACACAGAACTGCCCCTAAATTGCTCACAACTCTCCTGCTGCCTCTCGAAGCATCCCCCGTACATGCACGGTGTCTAGTAAAACCAGCTCCCAATAAAAATAATGCAGTTCACCTTATAAAAATCATATTCTTGGAAAACAAAATACATTGAGATTGGCTTGTGAGTTCTTTGTAAGTGTATTACCATGATACACAATTTCTCCTGTGGTCTTCTGGATCAGGTTTTCCCCCAGATCAAAATCAATTCCAGTGTTTCAGTGAACAATGATTAGAAATACCACGAGAGACTCTGTTTTTGTTTAAGATTGTATGAGCTTTGGACTTGTGATCGAAACACTACTGCTCCCGGAATTATCTGTAGCAGTGTTTCTGTACCACATCAAAAGTACAAAGGGAAGAAGAGGAGTGTTACAAAAACGGATGTAGCCCCACTTAACTAATTCAAGGACTAAGACAGTACTTAGTGCGGTAGCCAGGAAACCTTCAGGTGACTCTGCGTGCTCTTCAGAGTTTTGAGGTTAAATTCTACTCTGAGTTACAAACATACAGCCTTCATTGAGGACTGCATGTGAATAATCTGGGCACAGGGAAGGCTCAAACTCTGGTTAGAGGAAACGATTCCAGAGTGTTATATTCTGAGCTGCACTCTGTGTTTTGTTCCAAAACAGTTTAATTGCAGAAAACTCCACACTAAGGAGGAAAGGATAGTTGAAGGGGAACCAGGAGAACCTGCTCTCTTCACCCTCTTTGTTCACCTCGATTGACCTCAATTGCTAGTTTTTATACTTCACAACCCTTAACAGTTACATTTGATGCAATGGTGGGTTTTTTTTCCAACTTTTTTTGTGTGTGTGATGGTGAATCCAGGGCTAAAAATTAACCATTGAAAATATAATTATATTTGAAGTTCTTATAAGACAGTCATAGTTTAATGTGAAAAAATGGGTTTTCTTATTCCTCATCATTTATCACAAATTGTATTTGATCAAATTTTGCACTTTCAAATGGTCATTTATTACAAATTGTATTTAATTTAATCGTACACTTTCAACACTTTCAAAATTGAAAGGATGCTGCCTGGACATGCTGGGTCTTGGTTCTGTTGACCTAAGCTTTTCGTTAATGACCTATCTTTACGAAGTAAGTGTTTTCCTTCTCTATTTTTGGCTTGTTTTTGTTTTTGTTTTTTTTTTTCTTTTTTCCCCAAGGGGAACAAAGCAAAATGATTGGTGCTTCAGGTCTCTTGGAAAGAAAGCAAAATATCACAGGGAAATTCTTTGCACTAAAGAAGGAGGAGAACAAAGCCTTTGAACAAAAGACTTAAATTCCATCTGTCATTTCCACCCACTACTAAATCTACCAAAGACTGAACATTTATCCCACTGAGCTGAATGCGCTGATATCTAACCGTGGTGCTATTGATCACTGCAGAGCATAGGCCTGGCTTTTTAGCTTTTTGAAACTGTTAACATAGATTTAAGTGCAACAGAGGAGGCATGAAGCCATGAATGTTTTATTGGAGTGCTCCAGATCATCTCTCAGCAGGTGAGTTCAGTGCCGTCACTTAAAAGATTAACCTCCTATCCCTACAACAGCAATTACGACAGGAACTGCCTTATTAGGTAAAGCGTGTTAGAGAAATTTAAACTCTAACTCTACTGATCCACTAAAGCTGACCTCGTGGCTCCCAGGCTACATGGGAAAATCTGTAGTCTTTGTACTCTCGTGCACAGGAATCAGCAGGCTAATGAAGAATTAGTGAGTATCTATGTGATTTAAAGAGCATATTAAGAATGTGTCTGTTTTGCAAATGTCTAACCTTTCAGTGTACCATATAATCTTTGGGGCCTCACTTCGACAGTCAGGCTCAATAGGGTGTAACCCGTGTCCCTTCCCTTTCCTAAGTAACCATTCCTCTCAGGCAGCTTCTTCCAAGAGTCTTATATTATTTCTAGGCTTCAATATGCCCTGGTGTGCTGAACAGGTACAGCATTTTTTCTCTAGAGGGGAAAACTCAGAGGAAGGGTTGTTAATATCCAAGTTTTCAAAAGCAGTGGTGGATTTTCATGCGTGGTTCTTCTATTCTTTGATCTGCTTGAGTCTCCTCACAACCAGTTCTCAGGGAAGCATGATTTGGCTGTACCTCCGGTTAAAACAGCATGAATTTGGACGTGCTCGGTGCATCTGCAGACCAAGCCTGTGGTGCCTGAGGAAGTAAAATAAGATATCATCATGGAAAATACAGGCCAGTGCGACTAGTTTTGGGAAACATGAAAAGTCTCAGCCAAAGACAAGAACCTAAATTACCAGTTCCTATTCTACAGATAGCCATATAAGATTATGTTTTCTTATTGTCTTCAGACAAAAAAAGGCAACTAATTTTTGTCTCATTTCTTCTTAGCAGGATAGATCATCTTATTTCGCAGACAAGAAATATTGATGAGTTACCAGCAGTTGTCTTTGTAGAACATTGAAAGTTAACATGACAGTTTAGAAACAGGTGAGCAAAGTGACTGTTTTGAGGGTTTTCTAGGATAAATGAGGCACATGATACATATTTGATGGCAGTGCAGTACCTTTAAAAGGAGGGGGAGAGAATCAGGGAACAATTTCTCCAGGGTAAAAACAAAATAAAACAACTTCACTTCTACAGGATAGCTGATACATTGGAGGGATCGGTTTAATTTTTAAATTATCTAATTTCAATGGCAGAACAACCAACTGAGGGGCAAGGAAACCCCAGAAAAAAATAATTATGTATTGTCCAAATCTTTGTTTTGTCATCATGTCACGCCACTCACTGTATTTACCATACATGAGAATTGTGAAAATTGAAAATCCTTTATATAGGCTAAGGAAATCATTACTGGGCTGTGGAATTGAAATTTTAGTTCCTGCCAGGGGTGCATATCAGCTGAAATGTTGATGGTAGTGGTCTTGGGGCACGGGCCCACTCTGATGGGAAAGCTGTTGCTGCAGCTGGTCCAGAGTGCGAGGGTCAGAGGGAAGCAGGTGGGTCTCCATACAGACCAAGAAGGAACCCACACAGCCCACAATGTTCCTGGTTGCAAATTTGGAGCGTGCCGTTTCCTCCCTCCTGCACTCTCCTTTGCTTTGCCCCCAGGAAGGGAGGGAGCAGGAGTATCCCCTGCCCCAGGTGAGACATCCGTGGCTCTGACTGTCTTGTACTTCTCTCACCAATGTTTTTCAGATGCACTCAGAGTGTGTGTGTGAGCATGTGTGTGTAATACTTATAGAAAAAAAACCCAGCTCATTAGAAAAGTCAGAGTGTTGGCGTAAGAATTTGGGAAAAAAAATATTGCTTTGGAAGGTCAAGTGAGGGATCTTACTGACCAAACAGCTGCAAAATATTAATGAAGTGCAAGAGCCAAAAGTGGCAAACATTTTATTTAACTGCCCTTTGTAGTGACAAACCTGCACCATCCACACATAATAAGTGATTTTAAAATAAATGCCTTCTTCCCAAGGCTTGGTGCTTTCAAAGCAAAATATAAGTTGTTACTGTCCTCCTCCCCTCAAGTTTTTGTGTGTGTATATCCTTTATCTTATGCCTTCAAGGAGATTTAAATTTGAATGGATGACGTAAGTATGTGTCAAATGCACATCACACCTAGGTCACACCTGAGCTGTTTATGATCAGGGAAAAATTCAAATGATAAGATTCTTGGGGAAAAAAATGTGTTTAGATAGTCCATGTAGGTTTGTGAGACTCCTTGGCGGAGGTGACAGGGGTAGCAAGGCTGGGACAGTGATCAACATCATGACTGGGAGAAGGTGTTTGTGGGAATGAGGGCAGGAGGACCTGGAGTGAAGTCTTAGGTGATGCAATTGATCAGTGTTTGCTCTTCATATAACTCATCTATCTCCTCTTAAGAGGAAAAGGGCCAGTCTGACAGCAGGAAGAGGGACTGTGTGCAAAGCTGTACATCAGGTATCTCTGTGTGTGATGAAAGGACTTGCACGTGCTTGCACTCCCATGGGCTTGCTGACTCCAGCTTTGCTCCATCAGCTCTGGTGGGACTGATGTATGAGCAGGTTCCTGTAAACTTTAAAGGAACTTTCAAAATCTCTTTCTGGGTCTGACAGTGTCACACTCTGCCTGTAGTGGCAGTAAGTCCTAAAACTCTGACACAATTGTGGCATTTGGTTATTTGTCTCTTGATTGATGTAACACTGGAAGTGTTAGGCAGATATTATGGCTCTAGTGCCGTGTGTTATTACAGAAACCCTTCACTAGTTTCATTTATTGGTACCAAGAAGTACTAACATCCTGGCTTTGTAGGGAAAGATTCGAGGCAGATAATCTTTAAATGGCTTGCCGAAGGCCACGCATAAAACTTGTATATATGAAGGTATTTAGGCATTTAAATTCCATTGAACTCAGTGTCATGGGGTACCTACATATAAATGTGGATATGGCCCATGAGTTTAAGTAGAAGTTAAAACCAAACCCAATGCTACCTGAGTGGAGTTTCTGCTGTGACTATGCTACTGTGACTTCAATAGTTCAACTCTTTAGCACCTTGGGTCTCCAGAGTCCAAAATACAGTGATTTAAGTTCTGTACATAATAGCAGAACGGTTTGAAGGACCTTCACAAATGTTCCTCCTTCAGGAAACACCAGGTATGTCTTTGGTTTATGGGTTGAAGCTATTCCCCTTGTGCCTTGCTGGATTTGTGCTAGCATAAATGCCTTTTATAGGGCAGTGAACTGAAAAACTAGAGACATAACAAGTTATAGACCAGTCAAGCACTAGACTTTTCCCTGTAATTAATTTGCAAGGTGTGAGAATTGCTGTTTTTGTAGGAAGATGTGTGACAGCCTCCATGTACCATGTGTCTAGTCAAACTTGTCCATGGTTGGTTCATCTGGATATCAGAACATCTGAAAGTTTTTCTTGGTACGCAGTCCCGTTGCATGAATGTATCTCTCTGCCTCATGGACTCTTATCTTTTTTCAAACCTCATCTTAAAACATATCTTTTCTCCTTCGCCTATGTCTCTTAATTTCTCTTTCCCTCGGTCATTGGCCTTATGACTGAATGGTTTAATTTATTCACCGTGCAATATCTTTATGACGCTGTTTTCTATAATTTATATCAGATACAAGACAGTGGACAGTGTTATTTAATTCCATAAAGGGCTTTAGGACATCATTTGTACAAAAGATACTTATGAAATAAAGTCGTGAGTCTGCAAAAGACTTATTCATGCAAATAGTTACATTAAAATCGATGGTGCTGCTCATGTGAAGAAGTTGTTTCCTGGTTGGACCCTAATGTTTTGTACCTGGATATCTAAGCATCCAAAGTGGATTGTCTTCTGAAACTCTTCTTGGGAAGTTAAGTTTTCTGACAGCTGGTTGACTTACAGCTGGTTGATTCACAGTGTACTGCGTGTCCAGGAAGGTGCTATTTAATGGTCACATCAGGCGATATTTACCCCAGTCAACTTTAGGTGTGTAGGTTGGAGGTTGGTCACTGTACAGTAAACCGCCTTCAGGAGGCGAGCCAGAGCACGGATATCTGAAGCCTGCTTCTCCCCATGTACTTTATAGGAAGATCCCCCATGAAGCCTGGTCTCCTCGCTGGCCACAAACAGATGCTTTCTGGAGGCTTACTAAGTCTCAGGAAGGTCTGGCTTAGCTTGGGAGGATTTTCGTGTTGCCTCATTGAAAAAAAAAAAAAGCCACATGCTTTAAATTTATTTTAGAGCCAATGCTTTTGAAATTTATGGTTATTTTGTTTAAAGTTAGACAAATCTTTTTTTTGGAGAGTGGCTTTATCTCCTGTTAGGTGTCCAGTGGGTATTTAACAGGCCAGAATTACAGGAAAAAAAGTAAAATTAATTCAGAATTAAAGAGGAATAGAAAAGCCCCAAGACTCTGGGTTTTTCTTTGAGTGTTCTTTCCATGTTAGACCAATCTCAACTGTGTTAAAATATTCCCTGCCGGCGTGTTTCTTCTCCCAGAATATCTCCAGTTCACTAGTCTCGAATTATGACATGTATCCCTGAATATGAAAGCTTTTGGCTGAGCTTGAATAAGCTTTCTGGTAAGACAGATGTTCACTCATTGGATATGTAATAGAAAACCCATCCAATGTCTCATCAGTACAAAACTGATGATGTGATCCAACTTCAGGTGCTTTGTCTCCTACAGAAACTTTTATATCTATTACCTGGAAAATCGCATGATTATTTCAAATTGGATTCTAGACACTGATGGAGGCTGGGCCCTGACAACACCAAGTCTTTCCATTTATTATCTCTCTGCTGGGGGCGAGGGGGGCAGGAAAGCAAAAGGAGGAAAGAAACCCATCAGTTGCATTTTTTGTCCTCCCCCCTTTTTTTTTTAACCTTTCTTTTTCTTAATGTTTCCCATGTCCTAAAGCAGACACTTGATTTTTCACTCTGCTGCGTGATGGAGGAGCAACGCCATCCAAGCCCCAAAGCAGCTCCTCGTCCTGACCCTCGCTTTCCTGTCTCTGTTGTCTCACAGGTGACTTCCACTGTCTGAGGACATCTTCTTAATCACACTGATTGTGCTAGCCAAAATCCATCAGTGTGCTTCACCGATTCAGGGCTGGAGAGGTAGGAAGAAAAATTTAGCAGCTCAGAATAATAGATCAGGCACTGTACAGACTTCCCATTTCCCTGACCAATGAGCCAGAGATTTTGTGAACCAGCTTTTGGGGATAGCATCGAGTAATCCGTTCAGTAACTGGCCCGTTGTCTGGATTTTTTTTGTTTCCATAGGTTCCTATTTTAAGACAACCAAGAAAAAAAGATATTTTTTTCTGTTTTTACATTTTGAAGTAAAAATGGTCAGCAAAATGTGCTTTGCTGAGAGTTAAGGAATGTTGTAAAGTCCCTTAAAAATGGGACGTCTTCTTCTCTGAGCAACAGTAAAATCACAGGGCTCAGTAATATACTTTAGATGGGTGGACAACTTTGCAGCCTGTGTTTGGCCTCACATAAGGATTACATCCAGCCTTGAAATATAGGTAGTTTTTAGATAACTTTTCATGATTTCTCTTTTCATAATCACTTGGCTGTGGAAACTGGGGTAAAAGCCAATTTTTAACAATCCAGGTACCTGTCAAGCGATTAATTTTAAACTCATTTTGGAAGTGGTATATTTTGCTCCTCTGGAAAAGAAAAAATCTCTGTTTTGAGCAATTCTGTGTGTGTCTTCCAACACAATCTCATTCAGCTATTCCTTAAAATAGCTCACTGAGGCAAGGAAAATAAGAAGTATTTCAATTAGGAGATAAAAATTACAGTAATGGAAGAGACTAATGTTTATGATAAATATTGCATTATCTTTTACATTCAAATGTGGTTTCAGGGGATAAAGAGATTGGCTGAAATGTAAGCTTGTAATTCGATTTAAACAACGAGGCATTCAAATGCACAAAGGAGGCAGAAAGCATCCCTTTTCTCCTGGGGCAGATGAGGAGAAGGCAGCCCGCGACAGAAGAAGGGGTCCCGATCCCTTGCGCAGGCGTTCCCACGTGGAGCAGGGAGAGCGTGTGCCCTGGCAGTAGGGATGCCGAGCAGCCCGGGTTCAGGAAGAGTGCAGCTATGCAACTTGTAACTGAGTGCTAATAAGACTAATATACCACATGTTACCCACACCATTTTACCGCTGTCTGCCGTTCCAAGGAGAAAAGCGAAGCGGAGGAGAACAAAAGGGTGGGAGTGACAGGGAGAAGAAAAGAGGGTTGCTGCTGTAATCAGCATTTCACTGAACTGTGAATTTTAACAGGTTCTCTATAGTTCAGATATTGTTATTTTGTCCACTAGGTACCTGTACAAGATAATGACGACGGCTGACAGAATATTGCAGCGCAGCCGAATTCTCATGGACTTTGCAAACGGGTCTCTTGTCCAATATGCGTCAACCTATATGATCGCAGCTTAGTCATATTGCCACATTGTTTTTGATGCTACATTTAATTTTATGAATAAACTGGTTTCTAAATTGCTAACCAGTTGTCTGATTAGCTGCCACAGATACCATTTAATCTAAGCGCTCAAGTAAAGCGTAACTGCTGCTTTTATGATATTATCAATGCCCTTGTCATGTCTGTCTAACTGGCATTTATGCAACCTATGCTCATACGATAAAATTCCTCTAGAAATCATTAAAGAAAAGTACGGGCATTTGTGAGTAAACCCAATGGTTATATTCAGTTTTTGTAAATAGTACGTGCTACCCTACGACTTAATGGCTGGTTGAATTTCAGTGCAAAATGTGACAAACTGTGAAGTATAGGAATGGAACACATATCTTTTGTTCTTTCTCTTCAAATATCTACTCTTGCATCCCTGAGAAATCAAGAGTATATTTTTCCAGGCTTTATTTTCCAGCCCCCAAGAAGGGCTTATTTTAGTATTTGTGGGGTACAATCTGAAAACATGGATTTAGCTTGCATTCAAAATGAGCTACTGGAACAAATTTAGATGCTGATTTTCATGAGATCTGCAATTTACTCCATGAAAGCAAACATTATGACCACCAGTCATGCCTGTAAAGGAAAAGCTGATCACCTGAAAACGTGCTGGAATACTTGCAGCTGGTGAAGTAGGTCTTGTCATCCCCGTTTCGTAAGTAAAGACACAGAAAAATGAAGTTACTTTGTGCACCGGGGTCGTGGACAAAGCACAGTAACACAAAGATGATGGGCAGGTGCTCTCACTGTCCAGACTAGGTGCCTGTGATGTGAATTATTCAGAGTTAATGAAAAGAGAAAGAAGCTCCTCAGAGGACCGCTCAGAGTTAGCCCTGTGAAGCCTGGTAGAATAAATACTTTCTGATCTCATACTCTGTTGGCAGTTTTTTCATAGTTTAAGGTTAAGAGACGTTGGAACAAGGCACAAGAACTGAACAGAAGCCATAAGCTATAATAAATACTACAGGCTGGTCAGAGTGAATACAGCCTTGATGGATGTTGGGCAGCATCGCAGGAGGGCAGCTGCTCCCCATCACAGGATGCGGAGAGTGCTGTGAACCAGCAAGAGTTAATGTGAAGAACAACCCCTCCCCTGTCCCTGTGCCTGGCAGCTATCGAATTTCTCAGTTTCTCGTATGTACCTCTGGTCTTGCTTGCTCAAGGTCAAAATATTGTCAACACATGGTAGTGAACAGTGTGTGTTAGCTTGTGCAGTTGTTTGTTGCGGGAGCGTTTGCTTTTTGCACAGCATAAAACGGTTAAATGTAGTGTTTCGCATACTTACAGCTAGAGCTTTTGTACTTGCTTTATATGGTTACCTGAGTTGTTTTCCATCTGTTTCCTCACATCACTTTCAACTGGCTTAATCCCACTGCCTGATTGTGGCACCTTCCACGATGCAGTGTAATTAACCACAGGCAACTATTCAACATATTAGAGATGAAAGCAACGTAGCGTGTTTTTTCCTGGCTGCGTGACATGTGAAGGCCAAAAGAACAGCTTTATTCTCTCCAAACCCGCTGTACCATTCTTTGGTGTGTGATCATAGTATTTTTAGATGGCCTTGCAGGTATACAGATACACCTAGGACACCTTGCAATGATACCGCTTTGGCCCCATAACCAGCCTCTCCACTCCGAAAAGAAGGGAATGTTGGCAACTGGTTAATATGTAGCAGAAGAAATTAAATGCCTCTGACAGTAATTGCCTGAAGAAAATTCAGAAGATGAGATAGCAAACAACACAGCAGACACAAAATAACTAGATTAAGAGCACAATAGCCATATGTCAACATTATATTAAGAAAACAGCGCTTAAAATGGTGAGGTCAGAACCTTTGCCAGGAGCCTGACATGTGGTTTCCAAACTAGTTTTGTCGGAGAAAGCAGTGTATGGAAAAGGTGCAAAAAAACAACCTCCCCTCCAGACCCTACGATTTGAAAACTCAGTGTGTCCAACTCAGATTGATTACTGCAATTGATGAGGAGTGTTAATGCGGAAGGGAAATGTTAAAAATGAAAAACAATTCTTTTTTCATTTCTCAGTCTACTTAGAACTAAATGATGCTAACAAAGCAAGCCATAGCTGGCTAACAAAGTAATTTTTTCCCCATGTAAATCTTGACTCTTAAAACATTTATATTCTGTTATGATCTCCCCCTTTCTACAACTAACATGAGTAATAAACTGGTGGCTTGCATTAAAAATGAAGCTCTTTTTTTGTTATGTGTTTGTGATAAGACGGGTTGCTGATATCTAAGGAGGGGGTTTAGTTTCAGGCCTCCTTACATTTCGATTAAACAGGGTGAGTTCCTCTGCTCAATCAAAAATATCCATCTCTAGGAAGTGTTAATATAGAGACCACTGCCGTAAGACCATTTTCAGAACAAAGATATAGAATCTTTGGTTTTGGTATCACAGGGTGTTACATATACCTACCAGGTAACTTCTCTAAAATTTTGGTATATCAGTACATTTTATTGAATACCAGTACCCAACAAGATTATTCTTCCTGTAAAGGTTCCCTCTGAACATCAGAAGACACTTTTTCAGTGTGAGGGTGACCGAGCACTGGCACAGGGTGCCCAGGGAGGTTGTGGAGTCTCCATCCTTGGAGATACTCAAAAGCCGCCTGGACATGGTCCTGGGCAACCGGCTCTAGGTGGCCCTGCTTGAGCAGGGGGGTTGGACCAGATGACCTCCATAGGTCCCTTCCCACCTCAGCCATTTTGTGATCCTGTAAAGAGGTGACTGATGCAAAGGATCTATTAATGATTCTCTCTGTGTTGGGGAACCTTTGGTATATGCTTAACCTTACATGTCATCTGTATTATTTTGATAAGAACAGATAAATAGGCAGCCTGCTGCAAGGTGCCATAGTTAAATAGTTTAGCCAGTTTATTCCAGCTGAAAACCAGAAAAAAACCCTCTTCAGTAAGTATAAGGTATCTGGGTACAGATTTAACCAGATTTACTTCAGGTCTTTTAAAGGTAAATCTGTCAGCAAAATATCACACCCCAAACTGACAGAGTTATACCAGTGTGAATTTTTATATGTAGGCCAACTCCTGCTCTACTATATGTAAAATGAATCACAGGCTGCAGTCCAATTCCCTTAACAAAAAATAATTGGCAGAAACCTCTGCTGCCGGATTTGGCAGTGCAGGAGCTGTACGGGCACGGAGGCTGATTTAGTCTCTTTTTCAGAGGCACTTCTTCAGAACAAAGTTGCCTTATGCGAGTAAGGCATAGTTAGGAAGTGTGCCCTGCTGTTGCCCATGTATTTAGAATATTTAACTCTGCGTACCGGCTGACCGCTCGCGTGAGGACTATATACCCTGATGCTGGTTATTAGTCTGGATTAGTCCATAAGCAGCTCAGGAGCACAAGTGGTGTTCCCTGTCTGCCCCATCTTCTTTGCAGGTGCTCCTGGTACCACCTGGACTCCCAGCAGCTACATCTTGGTGTGGATGCTTGGAATATAAGCGTAATCATAAGGTTTGCCCACCACATGACACAAAACCCACACAACTTTGAACCCAGCACGTTGTCTTCTTTTTTCCTTTGCTGTCTGTTTTCTAAGGAGTTTGCTTCATATCAACCTTTTGTGAAAACAGCACCTAGAATTTACCTTTTTGCACACACCCCTCAAATGAAAAATGAAATTACTGTCTAATTAACTGATTATAAGATCTAGGGCTTTATGAAAAAACAGAGGATTCATTAGAATTCAAAGCTTGGCATTATTGCAATGTATAAAAAAAAAACATTTTTGTCATTGGTTAAATTATCACTTACTCAATTTCATCTATCTTATTAAAAGCTACGTCGGAACAGCCTGTTGCTTAAATGAACATACCTCCCCATGAACATGTTGTTTTGATTCCATGGTTCTTTTTTTGTTAAATCTGTTTATGAGCTGAAGGAAGTGAAAGACAAGTGGAAAAAATTAGCAGTTGATATCTCCAGTTCTGACTAGATACTGCTACGTGTTTAATATTTAGTTGATTTTACATTTAAAAATAATCTTGATATGTATGCAGTAATGAAATGGTAAATATTCCCTTGCTGCGTAAGGCTCAACAAAAGTAACAGTGAATGTAATGTTTAATGGTCGCTATCTTTTTAAAAGCTTTTCTTGTCTTTGAAATACATAGGTGACTACATGGTTTAATAAAGGCGCACTGTAATTAGTGATACACACTTACAAGGAGTCAAAGTGTTCGAATTCAAGCCATGTTAAGGCTTTCTCATGTTTAAAATCCATCCATTAGTTTAGGTGGAAGGGTCGTAAAGCATTCTGTGAAATCAGGCACTGATATATCACTCTTGAAGGGTGTTAATTTGGTTCTCCAGTTCTGATTTGTTTGGAAGAACATATTAATTGCTTGTTAGACAGAATCAAACCATTTTGTGCTAAAAAAAAAAAAAAAAGAAGATAGAAAGGAAAAAAACAAAAAGATAAAATGGAATTGCTGTGAATAAAGCACTGGATCTTTGCAGAGCATTTTTATTCTGATTACAGCAGCTTGTTTTGCAAAAGGCAGAACAGGATGATTCTGTCTTTTTGGATCTTTTAACAGCTCCGAGAAACGAAGGCTGATACTGCTGAGAGATGAAAAACAGAGAGAATTTTATTCCCTGCCAAAAAAATATTCTTAAGGTCATAGTATTATGTGGTCTGCCTCGCATCTCTCCTGGCTCACAACTCAAGCAGTCAGGAAAATGGCTTCAGAAAAGCTATTTCACTTGAAAGTAAAAATGTGCTTAGTCCTGTAGCAGCTGCAGAGATATGATTGTACCTGGGGCCTGATCCTGGATCTCCTGAGCCAGGGCAGAGTCCCATTAAAGTAAAATGAGCCTGACTTGGGCATCAGGACCTACACAGATTAAGTCAAGAACAAAGTCATAACAACAAGGAATCCAGACAGAGGGGTCTCTTAAAAATGAGATTCTGCCACAACAGTGTCCATTTTAAAATACCAGCCATTTCAAACAGGTATGTAGGTCCATGCTCTGCGAGTGGCAGGACTGTAGAGAAGACAGTGACTGGACAAGCAACAGAGTGAAGGGTAAATATCCTCATGTTCTCATAAAGTTCTTTTTTTAGAAAAATCATCGTGCTGAATGAATTTTCTAGAAGCATAAAATTTGTGCAAAACCGCATAGGACATAACGGGCCCATATTCCCACGGTATAATTGTAAACAGAATCACAGAATCACAGAATTATCAGAGTTGGAAGGGACCTCTAGAGATCATCTAGTCCAACTCCCCCGCTAAAGCAGGATTGCCTAGAGCACATTACTCAGGACTGCATCCAGGCGGGTCTTGAAAATCTCCAGGGAAGGGGACTCCACAACCTCCCTGGGCAGCCTGTGCCAGTGCTCTGTCACCCTCACCGTAAAGAACTGTTTCCGTGTATTTGAACGGAACTTCCTGTGTTCTAACTTGTGCCCATTGCCCCTCGTCCTGTCACTTGGAACCAATGAAAAGAGCCTGGCTCCATCCTCCTTCAACCCACCCTTTAGATACTTGTATGCCATAATAAGGTCTCCCCTCAGCCTTCTCTTCTCCAGGCTAAAGAGTCCCAGCTCTCTCAGCCTTTCCTCATAAGGGAGATGCTCCAATCCCTTAATCATCTTAGTTGCCCTTCGCTGGACTCGCTCCAGCAGTTCCCTGTCCCTCTTGAACTAGGGAGCCCAAAACTGGACACAGTATTCCAGTTGTGGCCTCACCAGTGCAGAGTAGAGTGGGAGAATGACCTCCCTCGACCTACTGGCCACACTCTTCCCTATGCAGCCCAGGATTCCATTGGCCTTTTTGGAGACAAGGGCACATTGCTGGGCCATGGATAATTTACTGTCTACCACAACCCCCAGATCCTTCTCCTCCAAGCTTTCTCCCAGCAGGTCAGCCCCTAACCTGTACTGGTGCCTAGCATTCTTCCTCCCCAGGTGCAGGACCTTGCACTTGGTTTTGTTGAACCTCATTAGGTTCTTCTCTGCCCAGCTCTCCAGCCTGTCCAGGTCACGCTGGATGGCAGCACAGCCCTCTGGGGTGTCAGCCACCCCACCCAGTTTGGTATCATCAGCAAACTTGCTGAGGATACACTCTGTCCCCTCATCCAGGTCATTAATGAATATATTAAACAAAATAGGACCAAGTATTGACCCCTGGGGGACACCACTGGTTACAGGCCTCCAACTAGACTCTGTGCCGCTGATCACAACCCTCTGAGTCCTGTCCCGCAGCCAACTCTCAATCCACCTCACTGTCACCTCATCTAGCCCATACTTCCTCAGCTTCCTAATGAGGATGTCATGGGAGACAGTGTCAAAAGCCTTGCTAAAGTCAAGGTAGATGACATCCACGACTTTCCCCTCATCCAGCCAACCAGTTATAACATCGTAGAAAGCTATCAGATTGGTCAAGCACGATTTACCCTTGGTAAATCCATGTTGACCACTTCCAATAACTTCCTGTTCCTCAACGTGATTGGAGATGACATCCAGAATGAGTCGCTCCAATACCTTCCCAGGGACAGAGGTGAGACTAACCGGTCTGTAGTTCCCTGGGTCCTCCTTCTTGCCTTTTTTGAAGATTGGAGTGATGTCGGCCTTCCTCCAGTCCTCAGGCACCTCTCCTGTTCTCCATGACCGTTCAAAGACGATGGAGAGTGGTCTAGCAATAACATCCGCCAGCTCTCTCAGCACTCGCGGATGCATGCCATCAGGGCCCATGGACTTGTGAATGTCCAGCTTGGCCAAGTGGTCTCTGACCCGGTCCTCCTCAACTGAGGGAAAATCTTCCACTCTCCAGACCTCCCCCTTTGCCTTCAGAGGGTGGGATTCATGAGGGACAGCTTTAGCAGTGAAGACCGAAGAAAAGAAGGCATTCAGTAACTCTGCCTTCTCTGCGTCCTCCACCACTAGGGCACCTGTCTCGTTCACCAGCGGGCCTACATTTTCCCTAGTCTTCCTTTTTCTATTGATATATTCAAAGAACCTTTTCTTATTGTCTTTGACTGCAGTGGCCAAGCTGAGTTCTGATTGAGCTTTGGCCCTTCTCATTTTCCCCCTACATAGCTTTGTTATATCTTGATAATCCTCATAAGTTGCCAACCCCCTTTTCCAGAGAATGTAAACTTTTCTTTTTTTCCTGAGGTCCAGCCAAAGTTCTCTATTTAGCCAGGCTGGTCGTCTTCCCCGTCTGCTCGTTTTTCGAGACAAGGGGATGGCCTTCTCCTGAGTTTTTAAGAGCACCTGCTTGAAGTATGCCCAGCCTTCCTGGGCACCTTTGCTCTTCAAAACTGCCTCCCAAGGGACACTCTCGACCATGCTCCTAAACAGGCTAAAGTCTGCCCTTCGGAAATCCAAGGTGGCAGTTCTGCTGGCTCCCCGCCTTACGTGATCAAGAATTGAAAATTCTATCATTTCGTGATCACTGTGCCCAAGGCGACCTCCAACATTTACATCCTCCACAAGACCTTCTCTGTTAACAAACAGTAGGTCCAGTAGGGCACTTCCCCTAGTTGGTTCCTTCACCAGCTGTGTTAGGAAGTTGTCTTCCACACACTCCAGGAACCTCCATGACTGTTCCCTCTCTGCTGCATTGTATTTCCAGCAGACGTCTGGAAAGTTGAAGTCCCCCACAAGAACAAGGGCAGATGATTGTGAGACCTCTGCCAGCTGCTTGTAGAATACTTCATCGGCTTCTACATCCTGATTAGGAGGTCTATAACAAACTCCCATCACGATTTCTGCCTTATTGGCCTTCCCCTTAATTTTTATCCATACACACTCAGTGTTGTCATCCACACTGTTAAGTTCCTGGCATTCAAAACTGCCCCTAACATAGAGGGCCACCCCACCACCTCTTCTTCCTTGCCTATCCTTTTTGAAGAGTTGGTAGCCATCCATTACAGCACTCCACTTGTGTGTGTCCTCCCACCACGTTTCTGTGATGGCGACTATATCATAGTTTCCTTGCTGTACAATGGCCTCCAGCTCCTCCTGTTTATTTCCCATGCTGCGTGCATTAGTATAGATGCACTTCAGCTGGGCTGATTGCCCTGCCACTTTCTTGGGGGGACAAGCCCTAATTCGCACCTGATCATACTCAGGCACTACTGTAGCTACCAAATTATCACTACCCCTCGTGCCTTGGCTGTCACACAATTCACCATCCCCCACCACCACTGGGACAGGCTGCAAGACCTTGCTAACACTTTTACCCAGAAGCACTGGTACGCTTCTCCCAGGCACCACTTTTGTAATCCTGGTCTCATCCCCGTCCCCCTTCAAACCTAGTTTAAAGCCCTGTAGATGAGCCCTGCTAGCTCTTGTCCCAGGATCTTTCTTCCCCTTCGGGTTAGGCTTCCCCCACCTGTTGCGAGCATGCCTGGTTTCCTGTAGATGAGCCCATGATCAAAAAAGCCAAAGTTCTGCCGGATACACCAGTCTCGGAGCCAGGAGTTAATTTCCTGACTCCTCCTATTTATCCCCTGGTCAACCCCTGCAAATGGTGGGATAGAGGAGAACACTATTTGTGCTCCCGATCCCTTAACCAGCCGTCCCAGGGCCCTGAAGTCATTCTTCATTGCCCTTAGACTTCTGGTACCTACCTCATCACCACCTACCTGAAATATCAGTAGTGGGTAGTAATCTGATGTCTTAACCAGGGAAGGGAGTTTTCTCCTTATGTCCTTAATTCTGGCCCCAGGGAGGCAGCTGACTTCCCTGTGGGATGGGTCCGGTCTACAGATAGGGCCCTCTGTTCCCCTCAGAAGGGAGTCACCTAGCACAATTACCTTCCTTTCTTTCTTGGTTGAGGAAGTCCTGAGGCGGCAGGGTGAGTGCCCAGCACTGGGCGCCTCACTGGATGGATCATCCTTTCCATCCTCGATCGCCTGGTCTTCAAATTCCAAAGCCCCATACCTATTCTGCAAGGGCAATTGGGATGGTGAGGGGGGCTGCGAGAGGTTCCGCTTGCCTCTCCGGGGAGGGATCTGACTCCACTCCTCCTTATCCCTTAAGTTCTCTCCTTCCGCCTGGTGACAGGAGGGAAGGGGATCAACCACTTCCAATGGAGCCTCTTCCTGCTGCCTTGGTCTCAGGGTATGGCTCCACCAGTCTATTTCATTTTCACAGTCTCTGATAGTTCTTAACCTTTCTACCTCTTCCTTCAGTTCAACCACCTGCCTGAGCAGATCATTTACTTGATCACACCGTATGCAGGCGGAGTCACTGGCTCCCTGTGAGAGCAGTGCCAGGCTCCGGCATTCATTGCAGCCCAAAACCTGCACAGCCACATGTTTTCGTGGGAGCTCGGTCTGAGTTCCCACATTCTTTCTCGCAGCAGCTCTTGACCGTTTTGGAGGCATGTTCTTCTCTTGCAGTGGGAGGTGCTGGATCTCTGCCGTCAGCTTCCCGCAAGCCCTGAGCCCGTGCCCCTGCACACCGATGTTCCTCTGCTTGCGTTTGCCCAGCTTGTGCTCAGCTCAGACGCAAGATATAAAAGAAATTAAATTGGGAAATCGCAGGGGTCAGCACACCCGGAGTGCAGGGGATGAGCCTCGCCCTGGGAAAACCACCTGCCTGATCATGGTGTCTCCCCTGCCAGGTAAGTATTGATTTAAAAATGCCAGGTAAACATTGATTTAAAAATGACAGGGCAAGGCTGCCCCTCTCTACTAAATTGCCTGACACGTTCTTATGAGGGCTACCACTTCCTTCATGTATTACTCAAGTTTATATATGCATGAGGTGTATGCTGGAGGAAGGACCTACCCATTCACATGAGTCTGTCCTCGTGCCCCGTTGTGTTTGAACAGAAGTTCCCAGTGTGATTAGTGCAGTGAGGGACAGCAACATTCACAGGAAATCTGAGGGACTATGGTGCTTCTTTGAGGCGGACCACGTGAAGCTGAGAAGTGACTTTGATTATTGGCTACAATAAGAGTTGATTTCTAATGTATTGTGTCAATATTACACCGATCTTTTTAACAATAGGTAGATGAATAGAAAGCAAGAGCATATATCTACCTGCAAATCTGCCAAACACTTAGCCATTTTGGGGGCTTGATTGTTGAATTAACTCTGAGACCCAAACTTTGCCATTCCATTTTTTGGAAGCTTTTCCCATTTGTGTGGTGGTTATTCTGTGTAGGGTGATTTTCCTGTGTAGGTTTTCATTTCCCTTTTGTTTAGTTCGGATTGCTGGCTTCTTAGAACATGTTATGTTTAATGCTAATCAGCTTTTCTTGATAATGTCAGTTTGCAATGTTGTTCTGAAATGGGTGTGAAGAATCCACTTGGGATTTTATGGATTCAGTTTTTGTATTCAATAGACTTTACGGAGTTTGAATATCATGGGGATCCCTTCCAAATCTGAAATAGATGTGCATAGATACAAAACTTTTTGCAGTGGCCTCACCGTATCTTGGCTTTCTGCCCTGACCGCTTCAATTCTTATGTCTCCAGCAAAGAGCAAGCTTTGATATCTTAGAAACATCAATGGGAGACTTCCTTTGTGTAATTTCCTTTCGTGTGCCTTAAAACCAGTGATCCAAACCTCCTGCTTGGTTGCTAACAAGGGTATGTTATGCTCTTTCCTCCTTAACCCTTTAGCGGCTTACCAAACAAACCTCTTATTTTGTCTGTCTGCTGCATTTCTGCCTTATCCTCAGGAGCTGCCACCTAAGCTTGACATTGTCCTTGCCAGTCACTAGATCTTGGCTATGAGTCCGTACATGCTACCAAATGCAAAAAAAAAACCAACAAACCCTCCTTTATTAGGGCTGATCTTATTCTTAGGTAAGACAATGCTATGTGTTTTTTGGGGTGGGGTGGGGGTTTTTAAGGCATTTGAGTTATTTGTGCGCTATTGGCCATAAGGGCTAGCTCCTAACTTACATCACCAGGTTTAAATAAAGTGGTTGGCTCAAGCACAAATACTGGAATTTCTCCATTGAAGGAAATCAAATAACTTCTGGCTTTTTCTGAATTTCTGTAACTTTGTTTGTGAGATAAAGGTCATCCAGTTTTTCAGATTCACTTGTCTAAACTTGTTTTGTCCATCTGTTTTTGTCCTGGCATGCACACCAGTAAATCCTTCATGTAAGTGCTGTTTCATTGTTCTTCCAGAACAGTGAAGATGAACACTCAGGAATATTATTGGTCTCTAAATAAAATAGAATTTTTCTCATTTTCTCTAAACAGAAAAATATCCATTAGCAAGACAAATAGGGATGTGAAGTCCATAGCAAAATAATGATACTATATTTGTTAGTAATCAAGATAAAATATGGCTTCGTTTTTAAAATTATACCTAAGATACAATGAAACAACAGAGATCTAAATAATTAAAAATATTTTAACATCAGTGTTTGTTCTTTTTAGCTTTTTTTAATTTCTGAGGGACTCATTCATAGCCATCTTCAGATTTGGCCACAATTTAGTGGGCATGCATTTCAGCACTTTGCAGTGAAGCAAATTGCTTAAGCTTTTATATATTTATAAAATATATATGAATTATAAATGTTGTATACTTTTGCACTATAAAAAACCTAATAGTCCTTGCTATTGTCACCCCAATGGGTAAGGGGAAATAGTGTAAAATTTATAAAGCGCCTGTTGATTCAAGGATTTGGAATCAGATTCTGATCCGTTTTTAGATTTGCTAAATTACAGAAGAGTATCAGTGAGATATGGCTGTCAGAGGCTTACGTGTTGTTTCAGAGAAAACTGAAAGCAGGAATGGCTGAAATGGCTGGAAACCGATGACAGTGCCAATGTGGGTGAGCACTGAACAGAGAAAGAGGTAAGGCAGGACAAAATGCTTCCGAAATGTCGCCGTTTTCTGGCAGTAATGCCTTTTGTGCCTGTGATGGGGAAAGACGGTGACCCTGCTGTCACGTGAAGTTGTCACCGCAGGAGCAGTGAATATGACTTTCAAGTAGGATGGGTTAGGTTGGGGTTTTACCTGAGGTGGCACGTGTGGATGATGGTAGCAGCAAAAATAGTTCAGCGGGGCATGGCACAGCTGCCACGAAGGACTTACCTTCACCTGGCAGCAGCCCTCCTGCACTGCAGAGCTTCGCTTCATGCCACCGCACAAAGCATAGCAGAGCTACTACCGTCTATTCCTTCAGAGAAATGCTAGGTGCCTTGAACAGGTATTGCTCTTTTTTTTTTTTTTTTTTTTTTCAAATAAATAATTGTATTGTTGAAGAACTGCTGTTGCATATCAGCATTTGAAGTGACGTGAAGGAAACTTTATCTCTGGGACGCCTCTGTGAACCGTTGTGCTCTGGAAAGCAGTCAACTAAGAAGCGAAAAGGGCATGTCAAAAGCACAGTCTTTTGGGTGAGATTGAGGTAAAGACAAGCAAAAGACAAGTTAATGCATCAAATTTATTTGTGTAACGCAGCAGCAACAATTTTACATAATTTCCACAGGAGAAAACATGGCCTGCGAATTTTCCTTTTCCATGTCAATTAGCTTTCCTCATGCTTCACCAAATGCCTTTAGCAGCACCTAGAATTATTGTGATAATGGAAGTTTAACTTGGCAAGAGACAGAGAAACTCGGTCAAGGCCGGGGTAACGAAACAAGCCCTTCTCACCGACAAGGGAGAAAACACTCTGCTCTGACTCCGGGACTGCAGCACGCGAGTGTCCCTGCCACCTCCTCATGCAGCACAGCGGTTTGAAGTTATAGATTGGTTTTTTACAAGGCTGCACCAGCCTGAGCAGATTGTCCTGCAGTCAGACCGAGATAAAATGGTCTGGATTCTTTTTTTTTTTCACCTGGTTAGTAGGAAAATAGCTCTTCGCCATTTGCTCAGTGGTGTTGGGTTGGCTGGTGCCTGCTCAGGCTACTGGGTCTGACCAGGCTGTGGGTGCCCCGGCTGGCAGCTGGGCATGCACAGATGAACTCTAAAGGTATAGCGAACCTTAAGTGCCGCGATATGCCTATATTTGCGTAGCAGATTTGATACAATCCGTGTGCATCATCTCTCTTGTACCTGCACTACAGAAGAACCAGGAGCAGAAATAGGGCAGCCCTAGATATGCGCACCAGTTCACATGCTGTTATCTTTCCATTGCTACTCTAAGTGGGAACTTTCCACTGTATGATGCTCTTAGGACTACCTTCAAACAGTGGCCACAACAAATTTTTGTCCAGGTAGACCTTTTTGGCCTGCCGTATTCAAGCCTTGCTATGCCAATGGATTGTTACATACCAGGATGAGTTTTACAGATATTGCACCGGCAAGAATCCCCAAAGAAAAGTAAAACAAAAGTGATACTGCCTCTCATTTTGCTTCTAATGGGACACAGCACTCAAGCCTCACCTTGTAAGTACTTTGAATTGAATCCTCAGCTGCTGCAAATTGTCTCCACTCCCCAGAGGAACGGCTTTTCTGTGTGCCAGTGCTCCCAGTGGCTTCAGTGGGAGCCCTCCATACTGAGCTGTCGCAAAAGCAAACCTGCAGCAAATGAGCCTGACTTGAATGCGTTTGTGAGCATAAATCTTGCCACGAACCAGGGAACAAATTTTATTTGAACTCTGTCCCCCTTGTAACTTTTTCTTTGCAATCCTCAATATGTTTTTGCATTTAGGGACGGGAGAGACCTTCTGTAGCCATGCTAACACATGCCGGTTCCCCTGGGTTAGACTAAAAAGCTGTTTAGCCTGGTAAAATTCCTCACAGCTGTTAACCAAAGAGTGTGTTGGATGAGGGGCATGCCCCATATGTCAGAGGGTGCCGAGTTCACATGTTGATGGGGTTTCACTTTTTAATTTTGCTCTCTAAAACCACAAAGACAAAACTGCAAGCCTCCCATGGCAGAATGATTGCAAATAAAGCAAACTAAGATTGATTTTAGTTTGACAGCTGAGTATTGTTTTGCCTACCTAACCCAGGAGCACATAAATATTCACGAGAGAAATGAGCGACCTGCCTCATCTTTTGCCTTGTAAAGTCATTTTGGCCACAGTTCTGCAAAGACAAGTACATGCTCAGCTTTCAATATGAGGGCTGTGATTAAAAGTATCTTTATCTCTTCCTGAACAAAGCTGGCTACAAACGGTCGGGTATGAACACACATGTGAACACACCACTGAGTTACAATGCCTCTACAAGCAATGGTCCATCCTCTGCATTTTGTAATCAATCTTGTGCAAGTTCCCTAGTTCCCCAACCGCTTACAGAGTAAAATTCATTATTAAAACTGTTTTTATTAAGATCTAAGTCAAGTCACATTGCTTCTCAATGCGGTTTCAAACTTTGATTGCATGGTTTTACAAAAATTTGAACAGTCTTTTCTCAGGATGCCATTATATGTTATAAAATGGTTTTGATTTAATTGAAGAGATTTTCTCCTCTTTTTGGAGTGGTTCCTTTTTGCAAGTAATTCAGAGGGTTACTTACTATAGAATGACAACAGCAAATCTGAACTACTGATTTATACCAACCAAGGTTCATAAAACCCAAAGGGTTTTTATTTATTAAAAAGGAGCATATTGTTCAGGGTTAAACAAAATTCTGAATGTGTCTGCATAGCAGCGTATGAGTTAATTCAGACTGACTTGGAAATGAGATCTATCTTGGGCGATTGAGGAAGGCAAAAACAAGGCTGAAGCTCTCTATGAGGTTGACTGTGGTTGTACTGAACCAGCCCTCTTTCAAAAGCTGGTGGCCTCTCTCGGCAGTGTGGTGGCTTAACAACGTACCGACAGCACAGGGAGGTTGTACAATTGCCTTAGGTTTAAAAGAAAAGTGTGAACACACCCAGTATATTGGAAACAAATATTCTGAAGGTTGCTCACAGGCTTTGTTGGAACACGTCTAGCTCTCTGTAGCATGTAAACACCAACATAAGGGTTGATTTTGAACTTATCAAACTTTCAGCTAAGCGTGGATTTTCTGAGGAAAGTCACATATATCATTACCCTACACTGACTTACATCTTGGCACCCTTTTCTGAGCTCTCCTGATAAATGAGGACGGTGGAGTCACTCCAGTGGTCAGGGTATCAAGCAAGTTTTCAAGATGGTCTTGTAAAATTTTACATGCAATGCTTAAAATCAAGTAAGTCATCATAAATGCAGCAGAGTGCTATACATCATTTCTCTTAATTCCCTTAAACTTTAATGTGAATGGTAGTGGTGGCTACCATTTCTGCACAAGGAAGGATGATTAAAAATGACTCAGACAGAAAGAGAAAAAAACAGTCATTTTGTCCTTCCCTAACTTTCTTTCCAAGTCTGAGAACACTTATTTGCGTAGTTTAATTTAATTTATCTAACTGTGATCTCCTGGAGTCATCTGAATGAATCCTGTGAGCAAAATTAAGAGGTTTTATTTCCATTCTTCTTTTTCCTAATCACAAAATTATGTTCAATAAAAAAGAAACAAGATTTTAAATATTTAGGAGCTGAGTTTAGACAGGCATTACACACAAATTTATAGGCCAAAGTTTTCAAATATTCTGCCTAATTTTACATTCCAGATTTGCATCTCCGTAAAAAAGCTGCTCTACCTTTTGGCGTTAATGGGAAATACAGGCACTCAGTGGTTTTCAGTCAAACCCTTTTTGTGCAAATATCAGGTCCAAATATGAGTATGATCACTTTATTATTTCTCAGTCTCGCCTTAAATGTCCAAGATTATGCCCCTAAAGGTTCCTGCTGAGGACGTTACCCTGGAGCACCTCGCTTTTGGGGTATAATGACTCCCCAAAGCCTGCAGCTCTTCCCAGGATGCTAAGAGCAGTCTCCTTCCTGGCACGGCCAGCGGAGCTGCGCCCTTCCCAGCCCATACCTTGGCACAACGCGGATCCAGCAAGATCATTTTTGGCAACTCTTGGCTCCTTCTCTGTGGTAACAGCAGGTGCCTACTGAAATGCTGTAAGGCTCCTCCGCGCGGGGCTTAACCCCCTTTTTTTGGATGAAAACTGTAAGACTAACGTGGGCTTGGGAGGCTGCTGCCAGGCACTGTGTTTGAAAACTTTGACCCAACCTTTATCAGGTCATTCTGGAACTGTGGATTTCTGGTTCTGCTTTCAAAATGAGTGCTCACGCCTGTGTGATACACGAGCTACGAAATCCTTCTCTAAATTTGTTTTATTACTTTTATATATGGTATAAACTGCAGAATATTTTACAGTCTCCGTATTAAATTCGCCAAAGGTAGAAGCAGTCGGAATTTAAGCAGGTTGTATTACATTCCCTACATGGACGTGAGGTTACCAGTGTACAAGTAAAAACTGCTCGTACTGCAGTACATTCTGCGTCCTTAACCTTTTAGCATAGTAAGAATAAAAGATACAGTACATTACAGGAGGGCAAAGGGGGAAGGAAAAAGATTTTACATGAATTACAATGAGGAACGAACTAATGGCTTAAGCTCAAACATGATCGCTATGAATTGTTGAATTCCTACCCTGAATTTAAGGATATGGCTTTTGACGGGTTGCTGAGAGCCAGATTTTTATGAATTCCTCCAGTTTTTCCACTTAATTATTGTCATATCACTTAGATGCCTAAATGTACCTATAAGCTGAGAAAGTAAATGCTGATGCACTGTATTTTGTGCCTGCAACGTTGCACTGCAGCTAATCATCAGGATTCAGATGGAAGTCGTGTTCTCTGCTTTAGAGAAGTATTGTAAAGAATCTGTCGCTCTTGATTCCTTAAAAAAGAACAGGCTAAGTTTGTACACATGCTAATGTTAATGAAGTACTCTGTGTTTATTTTAGTGCAGATCTGTTGTATTGCCATTAAAACTAACTATAATTCTGATCTTGTAAACTAGAACTTTCCTTAGGCCGTAACACAAAGGCCTTGGTTCAAACTCTCTACAGGTAAATAAAGCAAGCTAAGGTGTTACTAAGGCAACATAATATCTAGTAAACAAGAAATAAGAACCACTACAGGATTTAAACAACATGCTAATGTAACACATAGGCTGGAAGCCCTGGAAAATATAAAGAATTATGGGTCAGGTCAGTTAATAACGTTGTTATTTTGACGGATGTTGCTAAATTTGGCCCAAGAAGATTCTGAAAAATCTGGGACTGATTGTCTGGAAATGTTTCCAGGGATCTAATTAACTGATTATAGTCTGTTGTGTAACTTGCTCGTACTCAGGTACTCTTATGTTCTGTAAAACAAATGCCCACAATTTCCACGCCAAAAGACACTAAGAATACAGAAGATTTGACATTATTACTGTATATTATCTTATTAATTCTTTAGTCACAATAACCTAGAATTTAAAAATACTTTAAAGAAAACACCAGATGAAATCTGTAACCCTATATGTTTGTCACGAATGCATTTGAAGAGCTTCTCGCTGACCTAAAGAATGGCAAGTTTAGTGTTTTTTTTCTTATTGTATTGCATTTTTAATTTCTTACTGACATGCATGCAAGAATTACAACTTTTCAAGAGCTAAAAGGATTTCTCCTCAAGTCTATCTACATAAATCCATAACAAGGATGTGATAGTTTTCATCGGAGTTTCAAAAGGAATTTCAGTCACTTAGGAAAACAAGAATTTGGCCCAAAGAGAAATAAAATGGTTATAAAATAAAGTAAATAAAATAAGTGGCATTGAAGACAGTAGTAGGTTTTAGGGTGAGTGCGGTGGAGCTCAGATGCCTGGGTTCCCTTTAAAACTTTTCTAATTAATTAGTAATTCTTCTCTTTTTTTTTTTTTGGTTGTTTCTTTTACATTAACATTTTACAGTAATATGAAGTAAATTTTGTGTCTTCCCACCCAACCTCACACAGGAGCGGCGTGGCACAGCCAGAACACTCCCGACCTCAAGCCAGCTGCTCACTGGCCCTTAGCTGTGATGGAGCAATACGTAGAGCTTGCATTCAACGTAGAGCTTGCATTCAACATACAGCAGGACCCAGTCCATACACCAGGCATGTCTTGTCACCCTCAGCAGAACCACTCCAGAATGGTGTCTCTTGGGCTTCTGTCATCTTTGCTGGCCCCAGAGGGCTTGTGGATAAGGTAGTCATTAAGGACCTGGCAGGGGTTTTCCTCCCACATACGACACCTTCTACAGGAGCTTAGAAAAAGCTGTGAATGTCCAGAAAATTCCAGCCTGGTTTTGGGATGTTTTTAGATCCATCTGGCTGAGCTGTCTCGCTTTGGTTTTGTGCTAAATGTCTTTACCTGTCCCCTGTGATAGCCACAGTCAATGTAAAGCTCATGTGTTAAAGGACCTGCAAAGTGCAGGGACTTTAATAAGCTGTTTTCTGAACTCAACAGTAGCAATTGTAATCAAAGAGAAGGACAATACTTTCCGTTTTAACCTCCTAGCCAGTGGTTACTGACCTTGACCCACAACTTTAGCTCCAAGTCACCCATGACTTTAGTTCCGAGTCACCCATGTGGCAACCCCTTTCAGAGCAGCGGGCACCATGATCCTCCACTTGCAGTGTCCATGTCAGTGCCTTAAGCTGATGCTAGTCTGTGTTCACAAGCATTAACCGGCCTGGGGAGGCAATCCAGCTCTCTTACTCTACAACTGCACTAACACCGGTCAGCGGAGTCAGTCCTTTGGAACTTTGAATGACTGTCTTACTAGCCAAAGAGAGACTGAAATAGTTCATGAGACATGAGAAAGTATCTTCCAGTTTGTTTAGTGCTGAGTGGATTTAGCTTCTCCTTCAAGTCAATCGCAATTGAAGATTTCAACAGCCGTGAGGACCAGCCTTGATCCTGCTAAGCCTTACTTAAAAGAGGAATCTTAATTCATGCACGTCCCAGTGACTTTGATGGAACTGCTCACATGTGTAAGAGTCTGCAGGATCAGCAACCCTTTACTAACAAGGGAGTTATGTAAAACCGAATGGCATCTGTAAATAAACACAACACTACAGACCCTGGTGTGCTGCTCTGCTCCTTTTTGGACACACTATCCTATCTTTGCTGAGGCAGAGTCTTCCCTGCTCTCTTCGCATCACACAGATGGGATCAAAAAGCTGAAGAACTGCTTTTTCATGACGGGAGTCCATCACAGGAGCATTGCTATTAGTCTTTGCTAGCCATCAATGTCTGGAAATTTCACAGTCAAGTTGCTAGTGATTGTATTGAAAGGGTTTGTGTGTGGGTGGTTGAAAATATGGTGCTTGGCCTCTGGTGCCAAACTCTCAGGCAATATCAGCTGTCTTTACACAAGTGATGAAGCAGAATATGTTACTTTAAGTTTAATATTCAGAACTTTGTCTGTCTTGCTGTCAAAAAGCTATACATGTGGAAGGGATTGCTGACTACAGAAAGTGCATAATTAAATACCTCAGCACAGAAGAACACATCATGTAGTTTTCATGGGGAAAGGTGGTGTGAAGTGGTTCTTTCATTGTTTACATTTAAATTAGTCTCCTCAAGTGCTTTTCTAAAATATATATATGGCAGTAATTTGTTGTTATATCTGTAGTACCTTAATTTTAGACTCTGGATGTGTGGTTGACTTTCCTGTGTTTTATTATGTGTACACAGAGAGTCAGATGCTTAGCTTTTCCCATCACACTTAGTAGAAACTTCCCTATTTGTTTTTGATTACAGAGCATGACTAAAAACGTGGGAGAATCGAAACTGCTGAATTCTATCCCTGTTTGTGCTGGTGCTTCTTTTTCTATTATGAAATCGAGTTATTTGTAACTTAAATGTTGAGAAAACGGGGAGCGGGTTTGAAAAGGAGAAAGGGAACCAAGGGAGAAAGGAAATCCTGAAGAGAGATTCGAAAAGGCCTTGAAAACAATTGAGTGTGGCAGAAGAAGGCTAAGGATGAAAATGTGGTATGATGTTTGTGTAAGCACATGGACAGCACTCATAATAAAAGTGAATGCCAAGGAAAGATGGAGAACGGGGGGAGAGAATGTTGGGTATTTTTGCAAATCATTGCCTTTGTATCATTGTACGTCTTCAACAATGTGCATTTTGTTATCTTCTTTTCTTTTATAATGCTTGTGAAAGCTGGCAATACCCTCCAAAGGACGTTCAACACATGGCTGGCATGACAACCTGTTTTGGGCCACCATTTAACCTTGGACGTAGGAAACAGGTAAAATGGTGATTGTTGGTGTTTTCTCTAGGAAGGGCTTGTGGCATATTCTACCTGCTATTGTCTGTCTTTGAATGTTTGTCATTTTTATCAGTGTTTAGTTGAGAGTTCTCCTTTCCCCTTTCCCTCCTACATGCTTGTTTGCATACCTATGCTTTGCAATAACAGCCTTTAAGATGCTTAAACAAACAAAAAAGGCTTTTTTCTTCATCTTTTCTTAACTATTTTAGTTTATTTTCATGAAATGGCAGAAAAAAATCACTATAAACCATAGACCTGCCCCTTCAGGATTTAGTGTTAGTCTACAAAAAAGTTTAGCAGTGGGTAGTTTGGAAAAAGGACAATATATATGTATTTAAAGATAAACTGTTCTTTATTTCTCTCTGCAGCGAACCATATTGCTGATTAACCACTGCTTTCATAAACTACAAGTGGGCCATTTAAGCTGTTTCACTGCTGGTTAATGTACTGTATTGTGCTCCCTCTTTCTACAGTACCTAGCTAGTGTTTTGTTTTTATTAGAAATTCACCTATCCTTGTCTACTGAGGAGAAAAGAAATTACACTACAGAGCCCTACAGCCCATAAAATGGCAGAGATTCCTAAATAAGACTGGCCCGAAACTGAAACCTCTGTCTGCCTGCACTGTAATGAAATGCATGACTACAGGAGATAATAATAATTGCAGCAATAGCTCGTTACAGCTCCCAGATGATTTGGTGCTGTCAGGAGTGCACTGTCCTCTGACATCCCAGGAGGCGAGCAGCATCACTGACTGCAGGCCCTGATTGGTGTAGTGAAATATTGCTGGCAAAAATTAAAAGGTCTTGGTGTCAAAATAATTCATGATATGCATATCTTCCATTCTGATGAAACGGCTGATATCCGGATTAGCAAGATAATAAAACTGATCAGGCTACAGTTAAACAATTTAAGCTGGAGAGCTGTTCATTTTGTAGGTGTCACTTGTCAGATCAAGGGGTCAGAGCGGGATGAAAGGCTCTCCCCAGTAACCTTCTGATGATTTGGATCTGGAATGTTCTTCATGATTTGTCCAAAGTTTTCATCACCGTGCTGCCGGGTAGCATTACCGCGGCAGGCTCTGTTCTGACATTCAAATCCTGGGAATGACAGGTTATTAGGAGAAGAGAACTGGCTGTACATACATTAAGCCCCGTATCTTTGACCTGTAATTTGAACTGATAGTGATATTGTAATTGAGTGAGTAAAAAAAGGAATTTTTTATTAAAACACAGGAAGATGAAGAAAACGTTTATTTTCAGGAGATTTATGGGTTCATAAAATAAGCTTTTTTGATGACGATTTATTTTATGGCTCTTGAAATGCTGAGCTGTGTGCTTACTATTTATTTTATGGAATGGTTATTTAAAATAACGCGGCTTGCCGTATATTTCCAGCCTGTTCGTCAGTACCCAAGCCTGTGCAGATGGAGAGATATCTGTTTCATATGGGAGTTCATGTATTTGAATAGTTCAGGGATTATCCCAATAAAATGGACCTAGGAAAATATTGCACCCAGTTAATGCTCATTGCTTCAGAGACCCCTAATGTCCTTTCTTGACACCTTATTGCAGGCTATTATTATACAATGGATCTTCAGTCATATGGTTATAGGGAGTGGGGCAGAGCCGGGCTATCAGGGTAATTGACTCCCGTGTGCGGCGGTGTTACACACTTGAGTAACTAATTTAATGGAATGTGTTTTCTTGTTCTCCCACACAGCCCTGCCCCAGCATAATTCTCTTCTCCGGGCCCCAGCAATTCGGGATAGGTGAAGAGTGGCACAAGGGCTCTTGATTTCTCAAAGACGGGGCCAGAGGCTCAAACAGAGCCAGCTCCCGCGGTAAATCTGCTGCCAGCAAAGCAACTGCCTCTGAAACCAATAAATTAATAGGGGTTACAAAGAATTCACTGCTCCTGATGAAACCGGACCTCCAGTGCTTGTATGACAATTATTGTTGTTGCTGATTATTATTGTTTGTGACTGCTGCTTTTTGTTAAACAGTACAGCGATAACGGGCTGGCATAGCCCATCGATAGCAGGAATCAGGGTGGACATCCGTTTGGTGCAGAGCTCTGCACCTGTGTGAAAAATCCCACGCCCTTGAAACTCAAAGGAGTCTTGCGCTATTTCAGTGTGAGCTGCTCCTTGCGCAGAGTCAGCCAGAGGCTTTTAATTTTTCTCTGGCGCTTGGGAAAATGCAGAGAAGAAGAAACAGCCAGCTCTCTAAACAAGGCAGCTGGATTCTTAAAAGTCAATCACAAAGTGATGGTTTTAACCATTGTTTGTTGATGCCATGTTTTGCTTCTGAACTGTTCCTAGAGGTGCAGCGAAGCGAGGATCAAAAATCACTGTCAACAAGTATTTTTGTTTCCTAGTTACTATGGTACAATCATTGTTTAAATGCATGGCCATATCAAAGGCGTTAATACTTGATCACTGTGGGTTTATTCTCTGTTAACTTTCACAAGCAAGATTACTGATCTCTGAGAAGTTATGGATTCACTGCATTGACACGATGTCTCCTTCTGCATAAAAGGAGTTGTCATGTTAGGTCTGGTATTCACATACCAGATCTTATTTTAAATCAGAAGCCCAATCCTGAAGACTTGTACAACATACTTGTACATTTCTGTCTGAAAACCATTCTCCTGGCTTCATTTAATGCTCAGATATTATTATAGATTCAAAAGAAAATACTTCACAGAAAACTTTTGCTTAATTAGCCCCCCCAAACATAACTACCTCTTCTTTTCCTTGTAATTACATCACAGTTGTCAAGTGAATCTCGATGCTTATGTAATTAAAGAATTGATCCTTAAAACATAATATCGTTATGCTAATATTTGCATAATTGTATTAAAAAAAGTTTCCGGAATGTAAATTTTATGGCCCATCTTTCAGAGGGATTTGTATACGCTTGCCCTTACAGTTGGGTCAAGTACAACAGAAATTTGTGGACTTACTCTCGTGAGTAAAGTTAAATAAGTAAGCATTTTCAGGACCAGATCTATAGACTCTCCCCAGTGTAATCTCCTTAGACAACAGTGAGTGATATAATGGCCTTTAGCCATAAATTCTTTTGTAGTTTTGGAAGGACAGAGAGTTTAGACCTTGTAAGTAGTTGTGCTTCGCTCTGTGCTATTAAGATATATGCACAGTTTGCTTTTATGATGTTTGCGGTCATTTAATTACTGATGCATCAAGATGGTCATACCAATTCAATTAAATTAAAATTAATGGTTATTTTGAGGTTTTTTTCAAGTCAGCTGAAGAGTTCAGGATGTTGCTTTCTCCATGCACCAAGTATGCTCATCAACTAAACTGAAGGACCGTGTGCTTGAGGACTGTTTGATGGCCTGCCAGATGCAACCTTTCTTTACTTGTTAGTTTAACATTTGGAACCGGTGGAACTTTGGTTATCTGCGGAGCTAACCAAACTGGCAGAGTTTGGTTATCTGCCATAAAACCAGAATAGCTTAAGAAGGTCTTTAATGAAGCTCAAGGGCAGTTTCACCTGCTCTGTCTCTCAGATGTAGAAAGTCATCATTGGATAGGTCATCACTGGTAGGCCATTTACTTTTGTGGAAGGTTTTGGTGGAGATAGTCAGAGTTAACTATTGTGAATGTCTTTCTAATTGTGGTATAAAAGCAATATTGGCCTTTCCTTCTCTTAGTTTTTCTCCCTGTTCAGAATCAGGTCACAAAGAACTCAAATTTTGCATTATGTAATACGGTTATGTTTAAAAATATATGGCATGTCATACTCTGATTTTTTTGCACGTTCATGTGGATAGCCTGGTGACTGGCTTTCCATAACCTTAAACATAAGCAGTAAAAGAGAAAGGCAAATTGCTTTTGAGGAAAGGTTGTTGAAAATATTCAAGTTTGTACAACAATTGGAGGGATATTCCCTCTGTTAGCTTGTCGCAGATTTGCACAGAAGTTCCTAACGGAGGCCAGATGAAGGCAGAGGCTAGGAAAGGCCTGGACTTTGTAATATTTCTCTTTTAAAATACAGTACAATCTGGATTTAATCTCTTAGATTCCAGTTAAATCCAGACTGCTTGGTTTCAATAAGCATGTTTGATTCAAATTTATTTCTCACACACAGTGTGTAAACATAGGTGTCAACCTAGTTAGAAAACAGTAGATACTCAGTGAATTTTACATATAATATATATGGGTTGGGAATAGATGTTTATATTTGAATCTGCGCAGGTATGTAATTCAGCCAGTTTGTAATGAGGACAGATAATTTTCTTCCCCTTTCATTATCTCTCCTGTGTCACAGGCATGTATGTGAGTATACACATACCAGCCATAAAGATGCAGGAAGGTATGAAAAACAGGGGGAGATGGGCTGATTACATACATAAAAAGACATTCATTTATTGTTTCCACATCAGCTGTACATTTTGGGGGTACCTAAGAAATGACTCAGTAGCTTAGCTTATTTGATTCCCTTACAGGTTTTATGTCTTTACCCCATTTTAATTTTTCATTAGAATATAATAATAGCCACAGGAAAAAAATGATTTGGTCTGTGATCTATTTCATTATGTTCTCATCATAAGGGGAGAATCTAAAGTGGGAGAGCATCACTAATTTTTCGGCACAGTAATTTATTCTACAGTATTTAAATGTTGTAATTTTCACACTGAGGCACATGCTGCCACATCTATCGTCCCCTGGACCAGTCTCTGTCTTGCTCTTTCCTTTTCATCTGTTTTGTTTTTGCATTTTTTTTCATAAATTCGACAGATGGCCTCTTGATGAATCCTTGATAATACTGTCATGTAAAGCAGCTAAGACTAGAAATCATCTCACAACAATTTTTCATTGCAAAGAGAAAATTGAAGGCAGACAAACATCGCTAAGTCCATAACAGCAGCAACAAAATATCCACTTCATGTAAATAAAGAGGACAAGCTTTCCTTATAATGCTCAAACACTAATGCCAGTATCCTTTAAAGCCTCTGGATTTTTTTATGCTACATTTAATTCATCTTCCAAGCCTTGGGTTTGTTTAGTGTTTTGTTGGTTTCATATTCAGAAACATTTTCCCGGCTCTTAATGTGTTCTCCCTCCTCCTTAGTCCCCCTCCTTTTAGGTCTTTATAATTGTGGATCAGGTGAAGTTTGCTTCCCCTCATTTCAAGGTCATGCACCACTAGGACCATTTTCCTGACTCAGAGGGCACGTAATTTCACAGCCGTGTACTCCTCATTAATCCACCCTGAGTGGGTGCTCAGGAAGTTCCAGATCACAGATTTGTTTTTGTCTTGTTCTCTGACTCAGTGCTTCACAAAAGGATTAGATTAACCCCTTTTGATTGTATTTATATCTTACTGCATCGTGTTAGAAATAAAGTGATTTCTTCTTCTTCCCATGTAACCTTCCCGCCCCTTCCACCTCTGCGCTGGGGACCCACAGCATTTCTTTTCAAATAGGCTTCAGTTAGTTAAAGTGAAGCTTGTGGCAGACAGAGAGGATTATTTGTTTTCTCTTTCCTCTTTTAATGCAGCTTTAGTGCATGAATCTCTTTCTTCTGATTTGCAGAGACTTGTTTATTAACTTTGAACCATTTCTGTTTAACTGGAAATGGCTGCAGTCCACTGGCTCTGAACCTGGTCTCATCTGGACCTGAATTGTCCTGGATCCAAACAAAGAAGAAAACAAACAAACAAACAAAAAGACGACACAGTGACTACTGGAGGGGATCCATTGTTTCCCCCTCGGTACGGTGCCCCAGCCGACTGCATCAGCCAGACCCCTTCACCTGGGAGCTCTCTTCTCCCTCCATTTGTTGGCCAACTTCTCCTTGGCACCTGCTGGTGGAAGGGATCCCCTGGTCCCTGCTCCAGGTGGGGGCTGACCACCTGGATGGGGTCTGTGTTCACTGGTGTGCCCTTCGGAGTGGGGAACCTGGCCTGCTGGCGGCGTCCCGAGGATCTCGCGTCCCTGTGCCTCAGTTGCCCTATGGCAAAATGCAAAGCATGTGGGAGCTGTGAGAAGTATTTTTAAATGAAGCCGAGCTGCTGCATTTAGCATCTTAAGGCAGCAAGGTTTGGCATTCAGAGGCACACACTGGGAGACCCTGAGCTGGCACAAACCTTAGTGAAATTACTTAACATTGGTCCTTCTTTCTTCTGTCTGTAGTAGTAAATGAAGTTTGTAAGTTACATAAAGCCATTTTTGAATCCTTCAGGTAGGATTCGATTTGAGATGAAAACACATAAATGTAGGTGTCTACACAAAAGCTTTATGGCTTAGATGCCATTGCAGCCAGTGCAGCCTGTGGGGTCATTAAGCAGACTGGCTTAAGTGGGCAGCTCATGATCTTAACTACATCTCCATTTTTTATAATGGGAGTTTAGGTCAGTGGTGCACTCGTAAACACATAAATTCAGGTGCCTTAATCTCAATATGAGTCTATCCTTAGTGTCCTTGTACTGAACCTATCTTAAAAAATATAATCTATATTAGGAATACATACACTTAGTTTGTGATATCTCTTGTTATTATTATGAATAACTGTGTTAATAACATAGCAATGGCCACCAGCGAATAAAGAATGGAGCCCCCTAACTCTACCTATTGGTCAAAATTAAAGTGCCTAGTGGTCCTGGATCAACTGAGACTATCACTGAAATGGATTAGATTCAAACCAGGTGTTGGAGTAAGGGGATGCTGGCAATTACCACAGGAATTACCAAAGAAACTCCAGAGTTTCAGGATGGAAGATGGGAGAGGAAGGGTGAAGAAAAGTTTTGGCCAACTGAGAGGAATAGAGAACTGAAAGACAATGCAAAGACAGGGAGACAAAATTGAAATTCACTGGTCAGATCAACAAAACTGAGCAGCTTGGAGATTTATGGTCTTTGCCTATCAGCTAACTGGTGCGACTTGCTGTGTGTAGGTTCCTTACTGGCCACAACTAGACCGCACTGGGGAGGACTGAATCATTTTGCATTTGTGACGGGTTAGGTGTGTACATGCCATTGGCCCCTGTGATAGCCAGAAAGGGATAACTTATTACATCCTGAGGGTGCAATCGCTTATTATTTCATATCAAAACCTGCAAAACAGGGTGGGGAAATGCCTAGTCAAAACTGTAGAAAGTTCTTGGAATGTGTCCCTGCTTTGACTCCTTCTGGCCTTCCTTGTAGCTTTATTGATGCATCCAGTTTTGGACTACCCACTACAAGTATTCACCACGAGGTGCTGGAGCGAGTGCAGAGGAGGACAACGAAGCTGGTGAGGGGCCTAGCAGACAAATCATATGAAGAGCAGTTGAAGGAGCTGGGACTGTTTAGTTTGAGGAGGAGGAGACTGAGAGGAGACCGCATCACTCTCTACAACTATTTGAAAGGACACTGTAGAGAGGTTGGTGCTGGTCTCTTCTCACGGATAATTAATGACAGAACAAGAGGGAATGGCTTCAAGCTCCAACAGGGTAGATTTAGACTGAACATTAGGAAAGAATTTTTCACAGAAAGAGTGGTCGGGCATTGGAATAGACTGCCCAGGGAGGTGGTTGAGTCACCACCCCTGGATGTGTTTAAGAGACGTTTAGATGTGGTGTTGGGGGTTATGGTGTAGGGGAGAACTTTATAGAGTAGGGTAGATGGTTGGACTCGATGATCCCAAGGGTCTCTTCCAACCTAGACAATTCTACGATTCTATGATTCTAAGTAAGGCATCAATAAACTGGAAAAGAATCAGCAGAGGGCCATTGATATGGTCAGAGGCTGGACCAATCGTACTGTGAAGAGAAGTTGAAGGAACTGGGCTTATTCAATGTTGAGAAGAGATGGCTTCAAGAGGACCTAACAAAAATGTGCCAGAACCAACAAGGAGGTTATCAAGAAAATGGAACCAGGCTTTTACAGCAATATGGGGGGGGGGGGGGGGGAGGGGGGAGGAGGACAAGAGACAATGGACAGAAACTGAAACGGAAATGTTGTGTCCAAGAGGATACAAGGAAAAACTGTTTCACCATGAGAACAGTGAAGAAGTGGAAGAGGATGCACAGAGAGGGTGTGCTACCTCCTCTCTTGGATATTCACAGGACCTCATCTGATCTTATAGCTGAGCTGGCTTTAAGAAGGATGACCTGTCCAACCTGAACTGCCCTCTGATTCACACTGAATGGAGGGCAATCCCTACCTTGTTCTGATCTCCCTAAAGCAGTGTAAAGAAGCTTTCCTTTTCTGCAGCTCTGAGTCCGAGATGGCACAGATAGAAGTCACGACCCCAACTGGACCTCCTTCTACATTATACCTTTGGGAGAGTCTCTCTCAGTACTGGTTCTGCAGTATGATGTTCTAAAGAGTCACAGCAGAGTTTGTCCCTGTAGGCTGTGGCCAAAAGTGGCTGCACTTCGGGAGGCTCCTACCCCCGAGGGATGTACCCCCAGATGCTGCAAGCTGTTCTGCACAGAGAGCACAAAAAAAGACTTACCTGAATATAAAGCTATGGCAATTTCAGATTTTTATTTTTTTTGATGGCTTCTCTGGGTATTGTTAAGGGAAGAGAGAAAGTCTCAGATGATACTGAGAGGAAGACATACTCCCAAGTGGGACCTCTGTTATGCTGTATGCCATTCACAGTGGTGCACATGGCTGTTGGCTTCTTTCCACGAGGCAGATAATTTTGGACTACCTGTGGGATATGCAAGCTTACGAAAGACTAACAACATAGAGTCACTTGTTTTGCATGGGAGGGGACACTACACTGCAGTTACTCTGCAGCTGAGCTGACTGCAGTACACGCAGTTACATCCTAGCTAGATTTAAACTACTTCGCCCGGATGCTCCCAGTGGCATAAAAGAGAGCTCTGTGGAGGCTGTAAAGGCTTTCTGAGGAACTCAGCAAACACTGGGGCATTTACTCCCACTGATTTCTGTGCCACAAGAGCTATCATTCCCCAGGACCATACAGTGAATACAGTTCTCTGCCCGAACTGCAACTAATGCAGTATAGGTTTACCCTGAAATACTGTTTCTTTTAAAGTGTGATTTGACAGGATTGCCTTTGCTATAGGAATGTTTTTTTTCTCTTTGCTTCTCCATCCTGATCAGAAGCCCCCGTTTCTGTCTTTGGAATCAGAGAGAGAAAAAGCCATGACAAGAACATGCCCGGCATTTAAATGATGTAATGAGAGAAAGGAGCAGAGCAGAGCTGTGTGAAGCAACCAGGCTTCTCCAATCCATGAAGCAGCTGCTCAGAACACTGAAATTCACTTGGACATACTGAAATTGGGATTGTTGCTTACAATGCCACTTTTGTGTGCTTTTAGTGCTAAAGCATTTGATAAAGTTTTTCCTTATGAACAGAGTTTGTATTCTGGTATGAAATACCAGAAATTGTAGGTAGATAGTGCCCTGTAGAGGGTCACATCTGTGACTCAGAGGTGTTTTTTCCTTAGTTGTTATGCCAATATTTTAGTTATAAGAGGAAGGTACAAGATTTCCTCGGGAGGTTTTTCTATTATGTTGGCCCAAGCACCAGAGGCATGAAAAGATTTGCAGAAATGTTGGTGCGAAGGAACAAAGCAAGAAAAAATCCAAAGCGATCATTAGGCATAGTGCAAAACTAACCATTTAAATATGACTTAGCTGCTGTTTCCATAGTAAGTATGGTCTGTGTTAACTGCAGTTTCTCTGAATTAACAGTTTCGCTGAGTTTCACAGAGCGTATGAACTTGAACCAGATAGGACTCATACTGAACTAGTGAGGGTGCAAACAGGAGGCCAAACTCATGGAGATTCGCACCACATTCCACCACAGAACCTAAAACCAAACTCTGGGCTCCAGCTCCTGCTCACTTGCCAGCCATATATCCAATATCCTTAACTACCTGCAGTATCCTCTGATCATATGACATAAGATAGACAAAATTCCTTATTTAGTCATTTTATGTTAGACTAGACCTGGATTCAGATCTCTGGTCCAAACCAAGCAGTGGAGGGACCTGTGCCAGCTCAGGGGGACACTTACACTAGGTCAGTGCTCCAGTGGATCTAGGGTGTAAGAGAGGCATTAGAATCCATTCAGTGTGCTGAGACCTGTGAATTCCCTTCCAACATACCGAACTCTTCTCATGCTTTGCAAGGGGGACATAGGGGACATAGCCATCTCTCACAGGGTTCTGGATTCATAACAGGACAGATAGGATAGTGTTACAGTGCCTAGGTCTCCTTTGGTGAATTTGGTCCATGAAACTTAAATCCATCCACTCTGCTTTGCTCGGTGCAGCTGTGATTAAAGATGGAGGTGTGGTTACCATCTAGCTGAAGTTGGGAGGTTAATTGGGTAAGAATAGTATGGTTGTTAATAACTGGGGATCAATAACGGAGGCAGAATGGGTATATCTGGTGTGGATTTTTTAAATTGTACATCTATATAGATGGCCATTGAGTGTGAATAGACTATATCTGTACCACTATTGTGTTTAAAGTTCTTGTACTTTAGGTAATATGAGCTTTAGAGTTTTTTTATAGTAAGATGTGGCCAAATACTGGGTAAATCCAAGCAAACAGTAATCAGTCAGAGAGCTCCCAACTCACAAAAAATGATGCTGAAGATGCATGAAGAGAGTCCTCCAGCCAGTCCTCCAGTCCAGACAGCCAGAAGCTGTCTCAGCTTGATTTCTTGCTGCGTGGAGCAATAGGGAGCTCAGCATAGGGTGACGGGGGTTGGCAGAATATAGTCCACTTGAAGAAAAGGAGATGAGAGCATCTTATGTCTTAGCCCATTGATGCTAGTGGCCTTAGGCTACTGGCTTTAGTCTTGTGCTGCAGATGAGAGCTGTGAGTAGTCTGATACAACATCAGCACTTGCTGCTGCCTTTTCATCTCTTGTACAAGGCCTCAATAAAGAGGAGAGATAAAAGAGTGCAGTGCCCAAAAATGCCATTTCTGTTATTAATTTTCATGGCAAAATCCCTGCATATAGAAGGATGAAGTCAGTTCGCATTTTCTTCCTCATAGTCCTTTTCAGTTTTCTGCTGTATTTTTTCATGCAGACCTCTTTATATGGCATTTGCTCCCAGTCCTTTAGGCTACAAACAGGAAGGAATGCACATCATCATGGGCATCGGTTTGGAAAGAGAAAAACTTTTGGGAAAATCCTTTCTCCCCATTGAACAAAAGCAAAGTAGGTAGTATTGCTCGGAGCAGTCTGGGGGGTGAAATGGATTTATGCTTTGCAGGCTGTCTGGGGCTCGCACTCTTTCTGCTGTGGGAATGAGTGAGCTGCAGGCATTGCTGCAGTGCAAATCTCAGCCACTGCTTGGCTCTAGTGCTTCTTCACCCGTGCTCAGCGCTCAGCCAGGGCGCACACGGAGCGGAGCGCTCCCGGACTCTGACCTGTGGTCACAGCCATACACAAGGGGTGGCACGGTTGCCTTCTGGCACCCTGAAAAGTTCTCTTCCTTTCTCTTTTTTTTTTTTTTTTTTTTTAAGCACTTAAGCCCAACTGCTAATGGAATTTCATGATTTTAAATAATTTACATTTCCATCTGGTTTGAAAAACACCAGGTGGAGATTGCAGATTAGGATGAGTCTAAGTGGAAGGAAATGTTTGTTTAAAATATTAAAGCTAAAACCAAACATTTATGTGAACCACATTTTTGCTGTCCATTGTGCTGTGTTCTTGTATCTCCTCTACCACCACTTTAGATGTGCAAATAGTATTTTGCTTTTAATTGGATGTTTTGCACATGTTACTTATCATTATGGTCAGGGGAGAGGAGGCCAGGGTAGGGTTCAGGAGGAAAGGAGAGCCCATACCGAAGGGTGAAGGAATCGGAGATTGAAGGATTTCTTCAACATGCTCCTTTGATCATTACATTTATTCCTTTCCGCTTTTCTACTGGCCTTGTTAACTTGCTTCCTTGGAGGTGGAAACAAATTTGAACCTAGGTTACACAAGGGTTATTTTAACGGAAAACATGCAGCTCCCAAAGTCAGACGAGAGTTTTGTTAGGGTAAAGACTGAGGGTTTGCTGGTGCACAATCCAATCCACCCACAAGGACAAGAACTTTCCTTCTCTCCCACTTGCCAGCTGGCAAGCTTTTATTTAAAATGGGGGATACTGAGCTGTGGTTTGTAAAACTGCATCTGACTGTGGTTTGTAAAACTGCTTCTAATGCTTGCTCCTTGTTCCTTGGCTGCCAGTATCTTGGTGGACTTCCCCGAGTACAGCACGCAAACATGAACTCCCAGTGAAGAGCTGTGATAAGAGCATTGTGCCCAAAGCAGCAGTTCCACCCTTTTCCCTGTACTTTGAAAGACTTCATTTTATGAAACCACATCTGATAGTCACCTTAAACACTGCCCTTCTCCTCTAGATAAAATCCTTGCATTTCAGTTGCTTTTCAATGGGTTGGTTTTCATTTTGAGTAGAAACAGCAGATACATTCTTGTGGGTAAGTGCCTTAGCATGACATGATTCAAAATCACACCTGCATTGTAACGATAGCATGTAAGGCTAAAGCTTGCCTTTGCTGTACAAAACTCCAGGTACAATATTACGGAAACCATCTGTGAAAAACATCAGTAACACAGAGTTAAGTTTGCGTGAGGAACGCTTTATTTAAGTAAAAAAATATAATTAATGTACAACAATATTTCTCATGCTTGCAAATTCCTGATTCAGAGATGCCAATGGCGCAGAGAGAACTACCTCTCCCAGCCTGTAATCTGAGACCGATTTACTTACCACGAGTAGAACAACTACTCCAGCTGCTCTGAGCTCTGTCCAAAGATTGTAATACTGCTTTTTACTGTACATAGATAGTCCACATTTTCACCATTCCGAATTCTGTTAGGACATGAAAACTCTTTGCTACTTTGATAATATTTGAAAAAAAATAGACACAGAACATTGGCTTTTTGTCTGTGTACTCTGAGCCCCATTGTCCTAAAACACTACCAGACAGCTGAAGACTGAGGTAGACATTTAAAATTATAATATCCCTTGGTAAATCCCAAGTTGAACCATGATTCAAAGGACTAAAGTATGTTTTTTTTTTTTATATGAAAAACCAGAACTTAGTTTTTTTGGTGAGGATTGGTTCCAAAACCAGCTCATCTGAAAGTCTCCTGAACAACAAAATTGATTTGTACTAGGATAGATGAATATTAGTATAGATCAAAATTGTCTGCAGAAAATTTGCATGGATTTACCAAAGGAGAGGATATATACAGTAAGCAGCTTTTAATTTTGTTGAGTTTGTTATAGAGCAAGCTGACAAGTATAAAGCGGTGGATGTAATTTATTAAGACTTAAAGATTTACTGTTTGGAGAAGATTCATTTTGTACGATCAAAAAGTCAGGTGTTGCTCATGAAAGATTCAATAAAAATAGTTGGTAGGTGAAAGATAGATGAGGAAGGTAAATGGTTATTTTTCACATCATAAGGTAATTGCAAAGGGGTGTGTTCTAGGAATTAGTGTTGAGTCACTCTCTGCACTGGTGGCTCTAAAGAAGGAATATTGGTAAAATGTGAAAATTTGTGCGTTACAATAAATTGAAAGATCTTACTAATGCCAAAAGGAAAATGAGATTAGGTTTAAGGTGGGGCAGGAGCTGAAAGTGGCTTTGATCATTTAATATACAGTAGCACTGGATGTATAATGAAGGTTAATGTTTCCAGGGATCAGTAGACGCCAATCGCAAATCAGGAAAAGGAACCGATTTTTGTAAGAATCGAGAAATGTCAGTAGTCAAGCCTTGAAAGACGGGTGACAACCCAACATCCACAGACAAGCTACAGGGGCCTTTTTGTCCTGAAGTGTTATTTGGAGATTGCATGTGCTGGTCGAGCCTAGAATCCCTTTTAATCATTTCGCTCTGTGACCCAAGGACTCTGCCTCTTGACTGTGAAGGGTTACGGGGGTTATCTTTAAAGATGGTGTTCGTTTTTCTCCCACATCCATTATTTTTATAAACAGCTTTTATCATACTTCATTAATAGTAATCCCCTGTGCGGTCTTTGCAATTGGAGGCATAGCTGAAAGCTCTTCATCTGTACACATGAAAGAACTTGCATTTTGTATATTTGCATCTTAAGTTTCTCCAATATTGGAATGTGCAATAGGTGACTTTAAATGACTTTCTTCTTGTTTCCATCCCATTTGGGAAAAAAAGGTAATCTAACAAAAATACTCTCTAAACAATATCATTAAAGGTAAGTAAACTAATAACACATAGATTTTAGTGTTTGCTGGTTTGTGTCAGCGTCTGGTAATACAATGAATAATTCATATCAAACTACTAGAATGTAACATTTACATAAAATAATACTTTGCAAATTTATGGTAAGTACTAATTACTTGCCTTATTTGCCATGACTATGATATTAAATATTCATAAAAATGTGATTATTTCTTTGATTTGGCAGGCATTTAGATTTCTCTACAGCTTTTCACACTGCTAATTTTAATCCAGTAAATTATCTGGAAGAAAACAGTATGCAGCCTAAAAACTGTTCAAAATTCACTCCAACATTGAGCACATTATGGACGTAATGATCCATTACAACCAAACTTCAAGAAGGTCTTGCAAGAAAACTGAGAATTAAACAAAGAAATATGGAGACTATCATCATTATTTATCAGATATATTTATTAATAGTTTAGAATTTTATATATATTGAGAAACTTTTAAATAGTTAGATATACTTTTACATGTTATATTTTTGTGAAGTTAAGTTTTCTTAAATTCTTTCTGTGTTAAATAGGTTGCTCACCTTTATTTTTGGTGTATTTATATTTTAATTGGTTAAAGAATCTGAATTCTGTCTTTTGAATACAACAGACATGCTTATTTTTAACTGTCACTTAGAAAATAAGTCTTGTGAACATCACTTGGAGTTGTATGATATACAGTATTAATACCAGTTTACACTTAAGTGGGTACGAATGAGTGTGTTTGTATATATGTATACATTGATACCAAGGCTTCAAAGCTGCTTGCATAATTAAATCTTTATATCTATCTGTGAATATTTAGTACCTGTTCCTATCTCTCTAGCTGTGTAATGTGTATGCATGCAAATCTATGACATTTTAATTAATAAGAATAAAGCATCTAAGACTATGCACTACATGTACTTTGTATATGTGCCCAAAAATAGAGAGAAGGAATCAGAAATGCTGGTTCTTAGACCCCCACGCTTGGATTATTTCCCTGCATTGTTTTCATCCTCCTCTGTTGTTTCTAGCAGCAAAGGAATAAAGGGTCATCTCGAATGAGGTAATGTAACCAAATACAATCATCAGAAGGTAGCAATAGCAAAACAAAGAATCGGGGAACTTGTATGTATAAAGATTTCTATAATAGAATACAAAAGGATTATGTAATATTAGAGATATACAGTCTTTATATAATTTATGTAATATATAATGTGTAACTGTATCTGTAGAATTGCCTTTGCAACCTTTATAATCAGCAAAGCCTGTCCTTGCTTCCTGGTTTTGTTTTTGGTTTGTTTTGTTTTTTTCTTTACAGGTTTCTCACTAAAGAAGGTGCGTTGTCAGCATACCTTCTCTCAGCTACCCGGACTTCTCAGCCACTCAATGGTTTGCTATCCGGGGGTAGCCCCAAGGTAACTCAGGGATGTGTGCCTCCATCCCCAGACACCTGTTCAATTTAAAACTCATCAAGCTTCAGTTAAATATGTGTGAAACATTCAAACATACAGAAACCTTTTAAAATCTTTAATTAAAAGTTAAACTGATGACTCGTAACTTGCAAACAGCATCACTAAACATATGTAAAAATACAGAGTTCCTGTATCACTGTTTAAAATAAACATTTGGAAAAGGTTTTGAAATATCAATCTGCTTCTTTGCCGTACAAAAAAGGAATGTGAAATGAAATGTAACTTCGTTAAGTCTAAACACAGGAAAATAAATTTTGCCTTTAGTCTTACGTAGCTCAGCCCTGTATACGACTTGCAGGATTTCAGCAAGCCATGCAGGTTACTGGAGCAAAGTTTGGGTTCCAGAGCTGCATCTGCTGTCATACTGCTCAGTAACGCCCTGAGCTTAGGATACATCACTCAAGCACTCCAGCAGTGGAATCTCTTGGGGCATTTTCCCCAACAGCAGAAGGTGGGGCAGAGCTTGGACGGGTGGTGTTTGCCCTGTACTGATGCCAAGTGCCTATGGGGAGATCCCTTGTTCCCAGTTCCGGCTCTACCCAGGGCCACGGTTTGGTAACTCTCTCTGGAAGAGCTCTCTGCTGTATTCCCGTGGTTACATGCTGCCTCTTTCTCTACAAGGGGATTTTAAAGGACAGAGGCATCTGAGGAAGTTTCTGCTTAGCAGACCACTTGGTTTTGAGGCACGTTACGTAAAGATAATTTTACTCCTTAGCTAAATCAGTCAAATACCAAATAGATAACATGAATCTAAAAATAGATATATATCGAAAACCAACACCGTGCAGTCCAGGAGGGGAGAGGGAATGTGCAGTTCCAGGGACACATTCTGCATTTATTGTCCTGCCAATTCAGTCAATCCAGGGCCCTGCACGCTCATCTGAGTGGAGTACTTGACCTTAAATAAATGTGAGACATGGTAGCCCTAATTTCCCTGTGTTGGAGAAAAAATCCTTCTGAAAGCTTATTCAGGTAGTTTTTACATGCACAAATGCTCGCACCTTGTCAGCTGTAAATACACCATCTAATTAAACTCCTTCTGAAGTTGTACACTTACTGAAATGTCTTTTGTAATTGAAATAAAATTCTTTGTTTTTACACGTTTTGACATTGTGAAACGGGGACAAGTGAAGCAGAGTCTTAAAATCCCCAGTGCAGCTCTAATGGAGCCTCTTCTGGTTGCTTTGTACTAGTCTCAGGGGTGAAAAGAGAGTTCATTTAAAAATAAGCATTTCCCTTATGTCAAGATGAGAAACTATCGATTGTATTTGTATTCTCCGAGAAAAATCACTGATCCCTTCAAATGGGAAAAGAACCTCCACATTGCAATCCTGTGAGCTGTGTAAAAGAGGCCGCATGCTCAAAGTCAAAGGGAAGCCAGAGGAAAATGGCATACAGGAGGTCAAAGCAGTTCACATGGCTCATCGGCAGCTGTTTGCACCATATGACAGATCTAAAGGCAACTTCGGAGCTGTCTGTACAATATGTGGAGCTTACCAGAGATATAGAAGCCGCTGCTATAATGTCATTTTCCATAAAAAAAGTTGGTAGAGTTGGCACTGTGTTTTATGGACTGCAGTGCCGATGATAGCCTTAATTCACGATCTTAATCCCGACAAAAAGAGACAAGGAAGAAGTGGAACTGGATGTTCACTTTACAGGAAGTTCTCGGAGAGCACAACTCCTGGCATCGCTTTTGTGCTGCTCAGCACTAAGTCTGTATCATAGCCTGTTTTGCTTTGCTTTTCTTACATCACAAACACAAGAATTGAAAAGAAATTGCTCATGTTATTGCCCTGACTTTCACTTGTCTGAAGGCCACTTGGGTTCAGCTGCTTGGAGTCGCACAAGAAACAAGTCTGATAGCAACCTAAGGTTAGCTGGTAAGTGTGAGACAAGGTAGGTGGAGAACCAAAACAAAATTATGTCCATTAGCCGCTAAGTGGGGCTTTTAGATAGAATCATAGAATTGATGAGGTTGGAAGGGACCTTTAAGATCATCAAGTCCAACCATTAACCTACCCTGACAAAACCACTTCTAAACCATGTCCTTAAGTACCACATCTACCCTTTTTTTAAATCCACCACCTCCCTGGGCAGCCTATTCCAATGTTTAATAACCCTTTCAGTGAAAAAGTGTTTCCTAATATTCAATCTAAACCTCCCCTGACATAACTTGAACCCATTTCCCCTTGTCCTATCAATTGTCACCAGGGAGAAGAGGTCAGCCCCCACCTCTCTACAACCTCCTTTCAGGTACTTGTAGAGGGTGATAAGGTCTCCCCTCAGCCTCCTCTTCTCCAGGCTAAACAACCCCAGTTCCCACAGTCGTTCCTCATAAGATTTGTCCTCCAGACCCCTCACCAGCTTTGTAGCCCTTCTCTGGACACGCTCCAACACCTCAATGTCCTTCTTGTCACAGTATAACAAAACCATTAAAATCTTTTCACTTGATGTGATTCTATACGATTGCTAGCTAGCTATTTTTTTGTAACTTTGTCACTGCAGGCAGTAAGACCGATAGAGGGAATGAAACAAGATAGAAGAACTTTAAGGACTTTGAGAACTTTTCTTTTTCTAATTAATTCTGTGAATGTTGAAATACATGTTCTTTAAAACTGGTGGTTGTTAACAAACAAAAGCAGAACATTCCAGACTCGCCTAAAGGCTGTTCTGCACCCATGTATAAAATTGCATTTTATTGCCTAAATTGAGTCATTAATCCCTGATCCTGGAAACGTATTTACACAACGCTTAGTCACCTGAATAACATCGTTGCTATAAGGAGAATCACCCAAGTTTATCAGGTTACCTGAGTACGGTGTGGTCTCAGTACCTAAGATCCTGACCTGCAGAAACTCCCTTATCTGTGTCTGGAGGCTGATACTTTTACACACCGTTTATGCGGTAGATAGCTCATACAATTCTGAGATGAAATGCTCTGTATAAATAGTTAATTTATTTCAACGTGCGTTACCACTACATCTCAAGACGCACACCAGAGCCCATCTTGTGCTGTCCTGCTGGAAAGACAATCTGCCACAAGTCTGGACTTTAAGGGATCATTTTGAGAAGTGTTGGAATTGCTATATGCAGAAATAGATGTGTTGCAGACTTCAATCACTGTAGGAAACCTGCTAGAAAATGTGGCTGCTCAGTTAATGAATCTGGAGAGTCAGATGGGCATATTGAAAGAAGATTGGAATGCACAGAAACTGAATTTCCACCTGGGGAACTCGGCATAACATTTTCCAGGGTTCATGAAGCGTTATTTAAATGTCTTATTTTTAAGTTTTTCCCCCATCTCTTCACTTGAGACATCTTCTCCATCTAGAGAGACAGGGTGAAATCAAGGGAATATAGCACTGGTCCTTTCTTGGTAGTGTTTTTTTGTAGGAACTTCCATCCCAGAAATAGCTCCATGGAGTCACTATTATACCTATTTAGGGAAGAAACCGCTTTCAAAATTGCAGTGAGCTCCTATGTCTAGATTGACCAGGACTTTTCCTACTATTGAGATTCTCTGACTTCATCTACATAGATGGGTACAGGAGAAGATGGAGATGGGACTTGCCAGATCCAGTACCTAGGTCCAGCTGACGCAGTTTTCCTCTGCACCCTGAAGTCCTCTGCTGGTGAAAATCTTCTTTAGCTACAGACCCCTTGAAAACTGATCATGAAATGTGGGGCTTGTAGTCTACAGCTTTATGAGTTGCAAAGGTGCTTGTTCTTTCACCACTTACATGAAGTTCCTTCAAAGAGAAGTATGGATCAGCATTTTCAGAGACAGGAAAATAATGGCTTACTGTAATTTCTGGCATTGTTTAGTAAAAGATGTAGAGTTGAAAGAGCTTTCTGCTATGTTAGGTACATTTAAAAAGACAATTGGCTGAGAAGGAGCTTATCTGAGCAAATTTTCAATACTTAAAAAAAGTATTTATCCAATATTCTTTATAATGAAAACCAGGAAGCTGATGCAAATGAGAGCCTTTGTCCATATAGATTCCTTTAAGGGTAATGAGTACAAAGAGGACAGATTTTAGCTCAATAAGGTGAACAGTCTTCTATGTGCGTGTCTAACAATTAAACACAGTGAAAATGGATTATGAACATGCCTATTTATAAATTAATACAACTGTAATGCAAATTATTTAAACATCTGCCAAATAGACATGAAAAACCTTTATTGTTTGAGAGACAATAATGCAGAAACATCATGTAACATGTAGGTGAATATGATCTTAGAGCTCATTTGTGTATTTTTCCTTGTATTGGTGGAACAAAACTGAGGCTGGATCCCTCAAAACACCGATATTAAGAATATTAAATTAGCTATACTGAGAAGATTAAGTATGTTGTGTGAGGGGAGAAAAAACTATTTACTGAAAAATTTAAAAGGAGGTGGGGTTTTATATATATATACATAAAGATTTTTTTTTTTTTGCAATATTTCAGTACCTCTGCTAGTATAGTGTAGCACTGGAAAATGCTGCACAGTAATTGCAGACAATATTCTTTTCCAGCTTCTGCTAGAAGAAGCTCTAATATATTTATTTCCCTTTTTTCTGGATGTCCTAACTTGTAAGGAAAAGATATTTATAATGTAAGCTGTTTGAATGACTGGAGGACTCTGCTGATAAAGACATAGAGTGCATATTCTGCTGCAGAGGTCTTTATACTGCAGAATTGATGGCTGATTACAAAGCAGCCTAAAGATCTAATTACAATTGGCAACCAGGAGATGAGGGAAGACTGCAGACAATTTTCCTCTATTTTTATACACAGTCCTTGTGGCATTCACATTGCTTTCAATAAGCGTGCTTCTGGCAAAAACTGTCAATGATGGTAATCGTCTGGATGACTGGCTTCGGAGAGGCTGCAAGCCTGACCTTTGCTATTGTAATCATCCCCACCATCAGCGTGGGGATGCGCGCCACCCCAAAGCTAGAACAAGTGCTGTAACTAGGCGGTAATTGCAGATTGCTAATGATGATGCTATTGATGATGCATTTTTGTTTGTGGTAATTGAAAATCCGTTACGCTGGGCTTAACTCTACGGTGGTGAATGATTAACGCTAAAAGAGGGAGGAAATGTGCGGCTGAAGTAAGAAAGACAAACATTTTGTGTGTGCCATTCTCCTACGTCTACCCCACCTGATACATAATCAAAATACATAACATCCTTCTGTTTGAAAAGGAAGGCATAAAATTCAAAGTTTGTTTAAAAGTTAGGTTGAAATCCTACAGTGCGCTCTTAAGCCTATTGCACTACCCAGTGAGTATTATTACAGTTGCGTAATAATAATTGCAACTCACCAGTGAAAGCAGATCATGGATGCTGAGTAGGGCCAAAATACCAGTTTAGATACTTGGGGAAGATGTGCTCTGTGAAGGCGGTGGAGTGTAACTGGAGAGAGAGCAGAGACCAAGGATATGTAGGATTCTCTAGAAATTCTAGGATCTGGATTTCTCTGCCAAAGTTGTAATAATCTCAGATTGGGTACTTTATTTTCATAATAAACATGAAGAATTATATCCTATCTCATGTTTTCATTTTGTAGGAAATTTTAAAATTTACACAATGGACTTTATCCTCTGGACAGATATGACTAAACATCACGAAAGTTAGTGTAAGACTAGTGCTTCCGTAACTGTTTCTTTAGCCGTCTTTTTCTTTCTGGAAATTTGAAAAGATAAAGAAAAATGGTTTACGCTGTTCAGCTTTTCACTGGAGGAATGTCATCACTGCTGGAGCTGAATGCTGAGTAAAATGGTTTAGAGAAACCAGAACCTCCCATGGAAACAAGTTTTGAATCTGAGTGAAGGAGAATCATTCTCCATGGTAAAAAGCCGAGTGGCTGGAAGACTCACCTGGCAGGTGGGAGGTTTTTCCCTTCTGTCACAAGTGCAAAAAAGTTTGCCAAACTTCATACCCAAAAGTCAGACCAGACTTACTGCTTCTAACTTTTGGTTTGTCTGTCTGATCTTGGGTGCATTGGCACAGAGCCAAACACATGCACTTTTTTTTTTGTTGCACTATATCATGGGTGTAAACACCAAGCACACCCAGCGTCAAGCATACAGATTTGTCTGTGACAAAGTACATGGTAATTACTCTTGCATATTCCCTTAAAGAGATATCTCCTAAAAAAATGAAATCTAATTAAATCAATGGGTTTCTACCAAAAGTTGCACTGAAGACCGATGGAATGTAATCAGAAACACAATTTCTGTTGTAAAGCGGTACCTATTAAAACTTCATTGTTTGTATTGTTAAAGGACCAGCCGGTATAGTCTCATTGAAGGGGAGACCTGGTTCAAACTGTGGTTTCTAGAAGTTTGGGCTATTCTTCAGAAACTTGCCGCCTCACCGTAGCTCTCTCTAGCGGCAAGATGAAGCGGGTAGAGTCACGCATGCAGCTGCAGGTGGGAGCCTGTGGAGAAATATGCCTCCAATGCGGTTTAGTTTAGCTTTGAGATTTTGTGATCTCTTACAAGTCAAAGTCTTTATCATCCAAGCCATGTTTCAGCAGCCCTTATGGAACAGTCAATCTCATTTCATTTCTGTGAGCCTGGTCCCACTGCGAAAGAAACGCAGTTACAAATGATGATAGCTCTGCAGGCAAATCCAGGAAGCCCAGAGATGCTGGTGGATGTGATAAATAGGATGCAAACGCTTTCCTTGGAGCCTCTCCCCAGAAATAGACTAAATTGTGTTGGTGAGGAACGCCACTGGCACTCACGTTGTACCCTTTTGGATAAATAAAGGGCTTTCATTAATACAGTGTCTTTCCAGAGCAGTAAATTCACGTTAAAATAATTGGGCCAAATTAATTTCTCCTTTAGCTCTGCCGCCTTGTTCAGCTGGCACCAGATTTGAGTTTGTTTCAATTTCTTTAAAACTTGAAACTACGAGATGAATTTCAATTATACCCAAATCAATCCTGGCAGCACTAGCATATATTTTGGTCTCAATACAGGTGTAGGAGGATGATTGTTCCTCCTCTGATATTTAAGGGCCTTGTGGGCCTATCAGGATAGCTACTGAAAATTGCCTCCTGCGTTATGTGATCTTCCAAAGTGAAATTAAAGGCGTGCGGTCATATATATATGTATATATCTGAATAGCCAGTTTCTGGGCCAAACCTGTGCAGGTATTCCTGAGACTACATCGTACTGGAGGTCAGCTTTATGTGGAAGGTAAAAATAGGAATATTGACAGCGGACAAAAGTAAAAGGCCATTACCTCTCACCTTGTGCATATATTCATGTTAATACCTTATTGCCAAGTCACACACAACCTGTTTTTCTAGGGAAACCGTTGACAGACTCTGAGCCTTCTTCCCCTCTCCCCCAACTCAGAGCAGAACTCACCTTCACCATCTAAGCTGATGTAGCGCTTTCCTCTTCTCCATGGAAATGTTTTTCTTACAGCGACACCTAATAACTTATGGTGCTGAAACCTCTTCTTTTGTCAGCAGATCCCAGAACCCTTTCCAAATGTAACACGGTGGTAAGTGGGAGTCAGATAATACAACGTTGTGAACACCCTTAAACGCCTTGGCTTGCACTTCCCACATAGCAGAATCCAAAATTCAGCAGTTGTTCGCTGTTCTTACTACAGGAAATGTAAATGATTGCAGAACACCTCACCTACCTTTTGTAATGATGGTTGGTAAACATTTACTTTTCGTTGGGGCCACTACTTAACATGGAATAAGTCCCCATAAAATATTCCACACACATTCTATGTTAATGAGGCCTTAAAACTTACAAGTACAGGAGAAAAGCAAGGTACCGCACTTAGTTAGACCATTGATTAAATTAAGCCATGAAATTACTGCCTATTATGAAAAATGCATGCTCATTTTACTGTTATCTCCTTTCCTCTCTTCGGCTGTGTTTGTGTATTACATCTGTACATTGTTTGGTCATAAACCTGGCTTGTAAACCCTCGGTAGAGGAATCCGTCTTTATTACGACATGTGAGCACACCCCCAGACGTAGCGACGGTCCTTGTTCTTGACAGGCACGTCTTTGCACGAAGGTGACGTAGACTATAGATGATGGATCTCACCAAAATGATCCTATGACACCATAAACGACGCCATAAAACTCTCCTGCCCTTCTCATTCAAATGTTGAATTGCATTTGCTATCAGAAGATGCCCGCTCATCTCCCCCCCAGCTCCTTTGAACCATCCATTTGATCGTAGCGGATCATCCTGTTGTTCTGCCAGTCGCAGTCCCGCCAGGGCTTATAACTGATACTTCAGGAGATAGCAAATACCTCCCACCGTGCAGCTGGATGATTATGCGGCGCTGTACATGGGAAATACTTCTTTTCTATGAGATGCCAATGTTATTCAGAGTCACTGAGATAGTAATAAGGCCTTTTTGCTTGTTTGTTTGTTTGTTTTTTAAAAAAGCATGTATGTATGAGCGCATAGCAGAGGTGTAAAATGTACAGCCAGGTCCTTCCTGCAGTGCTGCCCAAGGGGTGTTGGAAACAGAAGTGTGTTCCTCACATTTTGGTTTTTTGGTGAGGTTTATTCTTTGCAATGTTTTTTGAATATTCAGCCAACACTTCAGCGCTCCCTACCTTCCTCTGGGTGTTTGGGAAGGCAGGCTCTTCGCAAGCAGCTGTTCATTTTGGTGCCGCCAAGGTCCTTCGCTGCATTTCCAGTGCTGGAATTCAGTGTTACCAATAATTTATGTATGTATATCTTCACAAATGTCAAAAGTAAACCCTTAAAAATCTGAACCTGCCCTCCAAAGGCTTAAATATTTCAAAATAGCATTTAAACAACTTCCTGTTGTACTGAGTTCCTTAGCATTTTACAAAAGTACAGGTTTACTTCATAAGCATAAACATTTGAAAAATAGACAGTCATATGAGTTTTGCTGGGAATACAGAACATATTTGTTGGCAACAGAAAAAAACACATTCCCCACAACTAATTTAAACAAAATAGAATGTTTAAACCCAAATATCAGCAGTGGATCCCCAGCCAAACAACACCGGTCACAATTTAAAAAAAAATGTTCTAAATTGTTTCCCAACACAATTTGTGAATAGGTAGGGAGAGTCAATCACTTAGATGACTCAGCTCTGTCCTTAAATGATACAAATTTACGGTCTTATCTAATGACCACTTTTGAATGTGGCTACTTGTTTTTCTTCTGTATGGTATTTTGTCACACATTAGAAAATGCGCAAGTGACCTAAGAAAGATGATGCAATGCTTTGGTTTCCCAGCCTGGCCAATTTCTGGATTGAAACTTCTGCTTTTTTTTCATAAAAAAGTCTTCATTTGGCTTTAAAAATATTTCCTCTGCAATGTTTAGCAAATCTAGACTAGCTTTCATGTAAAAAAAATGTATTCAATATTAAGAGCTGCGTTATATAGTGCAGCAGCCACCTTAGTGCCGGGCGAGAGCCAGTTCTGGTGTTACCCTGACGTTGTGTTGCGATTTGAAGCGTACACAGCATCCTCTTTTATTTTCGGATATTTGCCTTCCCAGAGCGGATGGGGAAACCCTGAGCCCCACGTAGCCGGGCAGAAAGGCAGAGGGAGCGGAGAGCGGTGGCGGCGGCTGTCCTGGGGATGGTCCCAGCCCACCAGAGCTGGGGCACAGAGGGAGGGCTGTGCTTCATCAGCGGAAAGCCCTGGTCCTCTGGTCCCAACGCACTGTGTGGCATCGTCTGGGACGCCAGGTTCACCAGCTGCGCAGGACCCATAAAATATCTGCCTGATTTTCTTCAATAAGCACGAGCTAGAGGTTAATAATGTGGGGATGTTTGATTCCCTGCTGTTTTAAATAATTTCATGGGGAAACTAATGCGATAGGACACTAGTTAGAAAGGTTATTACCCTCATCAAACTACAGTACTTCTTTCCTATTATTGGTACCAAATTCTTGGCCTTACACCTCTTCTCCCGACTTGTACTGCAGATGAGTCTTCAAAAGGACGCTCTGCGGTAGGGTGGAGGCATAAAATGTGATCCCCAGACGGTGTCCTGTCAGTGTTCCTAGGGGTGTCGGTGTCCCCTCCTCGCCCCACTGGAGGGCTGCTGGCACCCCGACCGTGCTTCCCACCAGGGATGGAGGATGTTCTCACCTGTGCGCTCGGCGGGTGACGAAACGCTCGGCCTGCAACCCCTGACCTAGCCATCAGTTTTAGATTGTCTAAACGTGGTCCACCACATCCCCTGGACAAGCAACCCTCTTGCCTCTTGTCTTTCCTCCTTTTCTTTGCCTTTAACGTCACATATGTGCTTTTTTTCCAGATTGTCTAGGTGATTTATCACCTTTGTTTGTGTATTTTTTTCTTTCTTTCCTTAAACTAAATTCCTGTCTAATGTGATTTCTCTTTGACACAATATTTTTATCCTTAGCCCTTTTCCTTCTCTCCCCTCCTCTTTCTCTCCTTTCAGTTGCCCTGGCTCATCTTCCGCCCTTTCTTCACTTTCTCTCTATAAAAAAGATGAGATTTTGTGGTCTGCTTGGCTTTTCAATGCAGCTCTTGGGAATGTTTCCTTGTGGTTGATAATGAAAGACTGAGTCTAAAATGATGCTTGCATGGGGCTGCAGTGCCTTGACATTGTTGTTTGACCAAGGAAAAAACAGTTTTGTCCAGTAAAAACACAGGCTGCAGTTCACGTGTAATTAGTGAATAAATTCTTCTACATTTTGATATATATATAAAAATATATATGCCACTCCAGAGTTTAATAAATTACCTTAAGTAATTTCTATAAGAAAAAGTATGCCTTTTTTTTTTTTAAATTTCAAGATCTTTCTTGAGACAAAAATGTGTTTTAAGAAACAGAATATGAACTAAAAAAAAAAAATAATCAGCTATTTTCCCTGGGCTTCTTTTCCAGTTACAAAAGATGTCAAAAATTTGTTCATTTCTCACACTGTTTTTTCTTCCTCTTTTTTAGTGGCAAAAGGGTAGTGAAGAAGAATATTAAAACAGAAAAAGAATTGTAAGTATTTTTAAAACTAAGTAAAAATATTTTGACAGTTATTTTTTAAAATGAAAAAGCATTGTTTTTGAGAGCAGCAGGGAAAAAAACACTTTGAAGTCTTGAAACAAAAAGTGCCCTTTTCACTATAGTAACCATGTGTTACAGTTCTAAGTTATCAATAATACTCAAGACAATGCTGTGGTTAGCTGTAAAAGATAATAATTTTTTGAACTTGAGAAATTTGATCCAAAGCCTGGCATCACTATGGTTCGTAGACTGATTACATTGAGTACCTGGGGTAAGCCCCTGAGTACAGTACAATGTTGGTTACACTGACCCAAAGAAAAATTGAGATGGAAAATAGTTTCAGTTTAGTAGAATCCTGCAAACTGGATTTGAAGGGATGTATATTTCTTGGAAAAAAAAAAAAAAACTAGCCTCCCCTTGAGCACTGGGTAAACATTCAGTTCTTAAAAACCTGTGGCTTAACTGCATCATTACATATTTTTCAAGATTTGCATAGATTTTCTAAGAGAAGCTCAAAGCCATTTTAGTTTTCTTTTTCCAACCATCTCAAAACATACATAATGGATAAAATCTATAAATTCAATATTTACAAAAAAAATTCAAATACTTCTGGAAGATATTTGATTTTCACAATTATTTGTCCCTTTCTGTTGTGCATTTATAAAGCTGAATACATTGTGACTGAAACACACAGGGTCTCTGTGATCCGAGTGTGTGCCTGAAATCTGGTTACAAGTAAATGGCTTGAAGTTATTATGAGCTTCTAGCTGGAGGGGGGCAGGTAGGAGTGGGGCCAATACAAACAACCATTCCCAAGTGATATTTGTGGTAGGAAAGTGGGTGAAATTCCCCCAGAACGTTCTGCCAAAAGGCACTTATGCACAGAGCATCGTGTGCATTAATTCGTTGTAAAGTTTGAATTCACACATGCAGGGAAAACACTAAAAGACAGAAATTCAAGGTTTTGCTTGTTCTCAGGCACATTATTACCTATGAACCATATTTTAAAATGCATTCTGAGATTTGAGCTAATAATGTGAATGACATTCAGTGAGATTGCCAAATGCTGGTAATTTACTTTCATTTTCACATTAATGTGGGCCCACCTGTGATGAATTGGAAACTAAATAAGCACATCAGTTTTAATTAGATATTTCAGCGGCTGGATCTAGTGAAACAGCAGCATTCATTCTTATCTATTAAACAGTCAAAGAGACTTTTGCATTCTTCACAGTAAGTTCTCTCTCCTTCCAACTCACCTTCTTTCTATTGCTTTCCTCCCCTTTCTTACTGGAATATTTTAGAGGAGATGATTTAAGCCAGTGGCATCCTACTGAGTTAATAATACAGTTATCACAGAACTGGCTGATCTAGATGATTTTCCAAATTATACAGAAATTAAGGATGCTCTCAGTATTGTTTCATTCCGCAATGAAAACAAAACAAAAACCAGAACAATTGGAAAAAATCCACAGTTTGGGCTTCACAAAATAGCCATGGCTTTCTATTGACAGCCATGGACTTGTAGCACTGCACCTTTGGGATCTGGTTTCAGTTAATGGGTGACAATTTGGGTACCAGCTGGAACAGTTTCCACTCCTGGAGGGGCAGTGAGCTGCAAGAGGGATGGAAATATTCAGCGTTGGGTTGGAAGAAGTCAGACCAGCAGCCTGGGAAAAGCTTTTTCTCCTGGGGTGGGCGCTGACAGCAAAACCTGTCTCCTGCCTCAATTTTGCCCTGAGAAGTCACCAGTAAGGCTGAAAGGCAGCTCCATCCTTCTGAATACTCAGTGTTTCTGTTGAGGCTACCAACAAATAGTTGTTGTTTTCTGTTTCAGGAGACAGTCATTCGCTGAAATAACAACTCTTCATATTTTGGTCTGAGGAATTGGTGTCTGTTTGAAGTTCAAGTGAATGCACAGATTTTTCTGTCTCTATTCCACCTTTTTTCCCAGGGTTTTGCAGTCTGACCCTGCTTTCCAAGGCAGTTTTCAACAGAAAACTGAGGTCTGAGCTGCTGCCGTATTGAACAAGCACATTTCAAAGCAGCCTTGCAAGAGAGGAAGGGCACCAGGTTGAATCTTAAACTATTTTTTATTCTTCTGAAGCATCTTGATAGATTGAATGACAACATTAAAAAAAAAAAAGTCTATGCAGTTATATTTCTCTCTGTCTATAATATTAATTTAGGTAACTATTTCTAGAGATATTAATTAATGATTAACAACATAGCAGATGTAGGTGTAACCTAGCAGGAATGAATTTTGAACTAGAGCCTTCATCGTGCCTCTAATTCCTACTCACTTTTCCTCTAAGTTGTGAGAAACTTGGAACAGCTTTCAGGAGAGCAGCTGATACTGGCAAAGCTGATGTTTTGACTTACACCTAGCTTCGTGGCTTTACGACTTCTGACTCTATTTTTCTGATTGGTGTTTCTGAAGAAAGGGCAAACAAGTTCATAAACACAGAGGATACAGGGGTAGTGAAAAACAGCTTTATTGTGAGCCAGGAAAACATGTGTGAACACCTTGACAAATATTTGCCCAAGTCCCGGCTTGTTGCACTGACATTTCAACCTACCAGCTAAGAAATATTTTTTTGGGGTGCATTTTATGAGTAACTGAGTGGTTCGGAATAAGCACTGGAAATAACAGGGAGAGCCTGCTATGTAATTCAGATTTCAGGCAGTTTCATTTAAAAAGATGTATGTTCTTACACAAAACTCTTCAGCATTAAGGCTCAAGACTAGTGGTCCAGAGCTGACCCTGCTCTCTGAGCCCAACCTGTGATGTTAACTCAGCCCGCACCCCTGCTATGGTGGTGTAGAAGACATTCTGTAAGAGATATTTCCAGAAGATCATTACAGGCTTTCCTTCCCCAAACCCTCTCTGAAAGGGGGACGCAGTCCTCCAAATAGTCCTGACCTGCTCAAAATGAAATTGGGCTGACAGCTTCACAAACCCAAACGTATCGCTTTAAGCCTATTCCAAAGCATTTAAACAGACAAACATATTTTGATGAAAATGTTTCATGTAGTAACTTTAAAGAAAGAGATGAGCTAAATGAACACAGGTGTATATAGTGTGGAAAACACATTTTAGCAAATATCAGGTCATGCCTGGTTTTGGACAGCCGCCCTGCTCCCAGGTCGAGCAGAGGTTCATAGGAAAGTCTGGCTGAAGCTGAATTTTGAAGACTATGGGCAGCTGAAGAGGACTCAAGTTTCTCTCTCCAGGTGAGGTTGTGTGTTGCAGTCAGGTGTGAATGGGAAAGTATTTTCTGGTTTTGGTTTTGTGATGTGCGCAGCACAACAGCAGCTCCTGATTTCTCTTACCTACGTTTCTCTTGTCAAGTCTTCTACATTTTCCAGGCATGCTGCTGCACTTCAGAAGCAGCTGCTTTCTAATGAGCTTGCCCTCCTCTTCTCAAATGTTGCAACACGACTTCCAAATCTTGGCTAAAATTTAGTCATTTTTTCTCAGCTGAACGAAGTTGAGGGTGGTGTCTGACCTGCCTCTCTGCTGTTTTTAAAGGCGGTAGATCTGGGGACACTTGGGAAGTGTTTAATTTGCCCCTTAACTCCACCATGTTTTAGACATCTGTGCAGCCCTGTCCTAAATGCAAAGATTAGGGTGAATTAATGTTACAATGATGCATCTTTTTTTTTGGTTTGAGTAGTCCTTGGCTTCTAGATATTCATTTTCATAATTAAAACACCTGAGTTTTTAAAAAACACCTCTCGGATCCTAGTCTTGCAAAGCACTATATGTAGTAATGCATATCAATTTCTAGATTATCTGAATCATCCTGCAAGTCCGCTGTGAAATGGCATTTTTGGTAAAACCTGTGACCCTCCTTTAATTTGGGGCAGTGCACGGAATCCATGCAATGAGAAAGAAAAGGTGGTCCAGGAGCAGCAGCCTGGCAAGAGTGGTCTGAGCTTGCTCTGCGTCCCAGTAGCCGGTTGTTCAGAGGATCCGACCCCACAGCCGGACCCCACTGTTATCCGGCAGACATCAGGGAGATATCACAGCTCCCTCCCTTTTTCTGAAGTTGGGGGTGGGGGATAATGCTTAGCTGCCTAAGGGAGGGAATAGAATTAAAGCTAAATCTAGAAAGCGCCTTGAATCTTGTGTAGAGCTACTTGACGGAAATGTCAGAGAATAAGGCACTATCATGTGCGAGTGCTGTGTAAATACTAAGGCATTAAAGGGTATTTTATAATTCAGATAAAATGTTGTTCAGAAAGGCAGATATTTCCAGGTTAGAGCTCATTCAAAATGTGTGAGAGAGAAAAATGGGTTAAATTTTCTAGGCAGATATTGACTCATCATATCATAACAAAACCTGCTAGAGCTGGTTAATGATGTGTCTGATACTTCAGCAAGTGACATAATGTTGAAATTTGGAATCAAAGCTGTCAGGAGATTGCTCCTTGCTCAAACATAAGATATTCATGATGAAAACCTGTTGTAATCTCCCTCTCCTGAGCCATTATGCTAAAGGGGCAAGAGGGAGTATTGCCTGGTGACATTTCTTTCTGATCCTTCTTGAAGTGCTGCAGCTTTTCAGAGAAGTTTCTAGGCATGGTTTCCTCTCATGACTGCTAATATGATACGGCAGTCCTTCAAAGAAGCAGAACGCGTAGGGCTGCAGCTTTGGGGCTTATTTATGCAATCGGCAAATAGGATTATTTTTTTTCCCCGGCTAAATAGCTCAACCTACAAATAGTAAACTTAAGGGCACGGTCCTTTCCACGCTGCGCTCCCAGTTTGTGCCTCTTTTTAGGGTAGAAGCCATAGCCTCTGAAGCTGTGGTTCCCCCATCTTGCTGCTTGGAGGTGGAGTGGGATAATGCCAGGAAAGAATCTGTTCTGGATTGTCTCTTCCAGAAGGCAAAATTGCAAATGTTCTATCCTGTATCAGTGTTTGCTGGTCAGCTCTACCAATGAACTGATGCAATAGGAGTGCTATGGAAAGGAATTCATACCTGTATCATGGTGCAAATAATTAAGGAAGAAGTGTGCTAAAATATTTTAAGCTATTTGCATGATTGAGTTGCTAAATTCTCTGCCTCTGATGTGAAGAGAGGCAGGTGGAAGTTTTAGCTTTGAGACTGACTCCCTTCTAAACCTTCTTCAGCTCAGCAAAGCTGTCTACCCTTTATTTTTATTTTTCTCTTGTTCCAAGACTAACTTGATGGTTTAACACAGCAGGTAGGTGCCCAGGGATGGAATCCACTCTCTGTACTTGAAGGCCTGAATTAGGGGCACTGACACATTTAGGATGGGAAATAAAGGTGAATGAATTTGTCCCTGCCTGTGTTCCTTCAGTGGGCATTGATGTGGCTAAATCGGGGATGTCTGGCCCACTGATGGATCAATTTCTCAGCTGCCGCTCCTGGCTGCTCCTGGGGTGGGAGCGCAGTGTCCCGCAGGCAGCGCAGCACCGTGGGCGCGGGGCTCCCGCTGCACGTGCAAGCAGTCGAGACGCTAAACACAGGGGCAATTGCTATCATAATTAAGGATAGGTCTGACCGCATTTGGGCTTTGGGAAGATTTGGGTGGAGCTCAGGGGGGATGATTGCTTAAGCCTGGATCACAAGGAGGTACTTGCTCCATGCATTTTTTGATCGTGTATGTGAGGTTAGATTTAAGAGCCCAAGGATCCTCAGGCTCCGCGTGGAGGTGGCTAATGAATTTAAACATCTAGAATTCGGGGCAAATTACTCCCCCTTGATCCCCCCAACACATACTGAAGGCCTATCATGAAAATATCAATTTAGATTAAAGCAACATTCAGGTTTAACAAACAATCTTAAAATCAGTCAGGGTAAATCACTGCAGGGGTTTGTCTGAACTGGAAGGCAGGAACCCACAGACCCCTGAGCCAAACAAAAAAGGCGGCAGAGCCCCCAACCCGGGGGCTGAGCGACACGACGGAGATGGCCAGAGCCTTCGCGTTTCCATTTTCTGCATGGTGCTTACTCCAATTGTTTGCACACTCATAAGCAGTCACCTTGCAGTCCCACGGCATTGCCGGCTCGGTGTGGGGCTGGATCTCACCTCGCTCCAACCACCACCAGTTCAGACCGAGCACTGCATACCCAGGGCGGTCTCACTGGTACCAGCAGAATCAGGGCTGTGTTTAAAATGTCACATTCTCTTAATCCAGCTCTACATGTCTCTAACCCATACATTTATTTTGAAAATTAATACTTTTTTTGGAAGAAGAAAGTAATATTATGTCTGCAACGTTTATTTATAGTAGTTGCCAAATGGTACTTTGGGGATTCTCCTTTTTTTAAATCAGCTAACGAGGGAGCAAATCCTCTATCAAAACTGTGAAACAGCTTCATGGTTCTTCTATAAACATTTTGGTAGCACTACATCTCTAGCTTTACCTCCTTCTTCCTAAGCCAACCCGGTTTCTTTTTTTTTTTTCTTTTTAAATTAAGACTTGCATTGCAGGGAGGCATCAGTAGCAGGGGAAGATTTCTGACTACATTTTTGAGAGACTATCTTCTTTCAGCCCGGCATTTGATGCCCCTCTCCTGGAAAAGGGGCTGCATCAGACCTTCCTGTTCTGCAACGTTTCCTGCTCGCAGCCCAAGGTGGCTCGTTCCTGGGGCTGCTGCCTCTTGTGAATTGCTCTCTGTGTCGGTGTTTGCCTGTTTCTCCCTAAGCCATTGACTGTGGGATGCTGCTGAAAGGGTTTTGGTCCCCCTTTTCCCCAAAAGAGAAGTTATCTGCCAGATCAGTTTGCTGAACTGGCTTTCCATGCAGCCATGAGATGTCTAGATCTGATGCAAGGTTGGGAGAAAGGAAGAGAAAATGGGGGCAAGAGAAGTGTATAAGCAGGGCGGCCCCTTTTGGAGGTAAATTGCCTTTACCCTGACGAAAGGACAATGTCAAGCTGTCCCCTGTGGCACCTGCCTTCCTCTTCTTGCAGTCTAGGGGTTTAGATGGAGGGCTCTCGGTCCTCCTGCAGCTGTCCTTGCGGTGGTGCCCGTCAGCCTGCAGGACAGATGGCTCTGCCGTGCCGCAGCTGCTGAGCCACCCCTGGCATCTCAGGGAAGCCTGGTATCGGGGCTGGTTTTCCTCGATACACCCCGCTGCCGTTTGCAGCGGTCCAGCAGCTGCTCCGGGAGCAGCCCAGCCTTCTGGTTAGCATCGAAGGGAGAGACAGCTGTGGCTGGTAAACCCTACATCTGCCCCAGAGTCCCGGCTGCTGGTGGATGGGTGAAGAGTAGCCCCCGGTCCCCAGGATGCATCCCTATGGCTCCGGGTAACAGACTCCTCGCAGTGTTGCTTGCAGCTCCAGGGATGCTGCTGGTGTACAGATGCAATGGGAGACTTTTCTGGTAGGAAAGATGCTGGTCTACCAGTGCTCTCCTCAACCCAGGCTTGCGGATGCCAGGAGCAGTGTGTTGGTGAGAGACTGCGTCCACGGGATAAGATCACGGGGCTATTTAATTCAATAAATGCCTCACTGAGATCTTTAGAACAGCTTCAGATCTATAAAGCTACTTCAGTGAGTCCATATCCTGAATAAATATTGTGCAGTTAGCTTCTCCCTTGTGTACTAAAGTATGACAGCGTGATGCCGTGTTGACAGCGAATGTAGCACGGGAGGGCTAAGACCCGAAAGAGCACCCCATTTTCATTCAAGTTGGTTATCTGGGTATTTTCAGATTCCCGTGTCTGTGGGTGAAGAGCCTCCTGTGAATGAGATGTATGTTATTTTCTGGCTATTTTAAATGTCAAAATGCATTTTAGTTTGAAGTATTTAATATCAAAAATAAATTCCTGTTCTCTCAGCAGAAGTATATCATATTTTAGTGCCCGTTGCTCTCAGGTTTTCAATTAGAACTTTGAATCACATTCCTGATTAGTAACAAGCAATCAATCATAATTAATTAGTTAAAATGTTCAACCGTTAAAATCATTACCATTAATTAAAATAATTATCTCTATTTTGGCTGCACTTCATTGCCATTTCAGGGAAATGTGTTGCTTAACTCTACCTTTTGCACTCAGTATGGGATTGTGGTGACTAAAATGCGTATGAGGGGTGGGGGCATGACTTTCAAAAAGCTGGCTCTTGTAGTACAGTTTTAGTTAGGTTTAAATAGATGTAAGTATCGCAATTATTTATATTTTTATTAAAGTTTTTTCTTCTTAGCTTAAGAATATATCTAATAACTGGAGAGATACGGTGTCCAGACAATTAGTTCATTTCTGAGGAATTTATTTTTTCTATATCTATGCTTCACAAGTGTCTCCATAAATAAAATACAACATCGATATTTTGGTGGTATTACACTGGATATCTTTGTTCATAGATAGAGACCACTTTTGTCAAGCTATATGCTGATGAAAGTAAACTTTGATTAACCACCATGGCAAAAGAATGGTTCTGCTTCTACTGAACAAATATTCTTGATTCGGGAAGGAAAGTATAAGAAAAGGACTTAACCTTCACAAGAGGGGCATAGACCCACTGGACATGAAGTCTCAAATTGTCATTATTGCAGCTGCCCCTTGATTGAGTCAAATATCTCATGTTTCCCAGAAAGCCAGTAGCTCTTGTGTTTGGTACCAGCCAACAGATATTATCCTGGGATAATAAGGAGAGGTAGGAATTTCATCCATGTGTGTGATTGTGTCAGTTATGCATCTTAATGTGCAGTTTGATACAAAATTCAAGGATCATTAGAGTGACCATTAATTGCTTTGTTACTACAGAAGTTCCCCAGTTTCATGAAAGACATTTGCATCCCCAAAGGAGTGAACTGGCACTGCCCCTCAAACAGAAAGTACTAGACAAGATTTGAAAAGAAAGTCTGAATCTTCCTAGGTCCCTGGGAGGACTTAAAACGTTAACAATAAGAGAAATACATACTGCTAAGAAATTTTTGTTCTGAAATATGCAACCTGAGAAGTAAGACATGCAGGAAGATAAAATCCATCAAAAAGTAGGTCTTTCAGAGTTTGTAAAGAGAAAGACAAACCTTTCCAGTTAAAGTGCAGGTAGATTAAATATAAGGTATTCCCCCACCACCACTCAATTTCTTTACCTGTCTCTTAAATGGTTATTTGAAAAAGACCTGTCCATTTTGAATGCTATGAAAAATGGTTGAGTAAAGAGTTATTTCACTGTAGCTGGATACGAGCAATACATTGCTCGCTCAGGGTATAGTGGATCCCTAAACTATAACGTCTCTAAACTACGGCACGCCTGTACCTCCACACACCCCTGCTCCCCAGTAGTCACTGCAGTGCCACGGGTAATGGTGTGAGACCTGGAGGAGCAGCACAAGGTGGATGGGGAGCTTCGAGGTCCGTAGAGGAGGTAGCGCCTTCTTTACAACTACTGGTGGTTCTAAACTGGTTGCAAGGCTTTCTGCTATTGCACAGCGTGCTTCAATTCTGAGCAGCCCAGGAGGGTTTCTTCTGTCTTAGGTACCACTGGATTCTTTGAGCATAAGTTTAGTTCTGGAGGCCGTCTAGTCCAAGCACCCTGCACAAGCATGGTCAGCCACAGCAGGTTATCCAGGACTGCGTCCAGTTGGCTTTTGAGTATCTCCAAGGATGCAGACTCCAGAGCCTCTCTGGTCAACCTCTGTCAGTGTTTTACCACCCTTACTGTAAAAAAGTTTTTTCTTGTGTTTAAACAAAATTTATTGCATTTGAGTTTGTGTTCATCGCCTCTTGTCCTGTCACTAGAAATTTCTGAGAAGTGTCTGGCTATGTCTTCTTTACCCCCTCCCATGAGGTTATTTTTCCTCTTGTTATTCCTCCTCTTATTTTTCCATGCTTCAGTTGGTGAAGATTTCCCGTACTTATAAAAATGGTCAGCACACACTTGGGTCACTTTGGTCTGAAATATGGCCTTAATTTCCTGGAACCGTGATTTGGATAGCTGTTCGTTGCGAGACCTCTCTGTGCCCACCCAGGACCTTTTGCTGTGTAGCTATCTCTTTAATTTGTGTAATATCACCTTACAGATTTAACACTCTGCTACGAGGATGACAGGCACAAATGTGCCCTTTGAAAAATCTTTTTTATGTGGAAGGTGGATGATGTCTACCTAAGACACATGAATTGGAATAAGGACACTTGAGTTCTGCTCTCTGTCACAGGTTTTTTGTATGACCTGAGATGTCTCATTAGCAACTGACCAAAAGCCTGCTGGGAGTCTTTTCATTTGCCTTAATGGGCTTTGAATTAGGTGCTTAACTTTCTCAGACTCACTGACCAATTTATATAAAGGAGATGGTGTTATTTGCCTATCTCGTTGGGCTGTCACAGAGTGAAATACACTACTACAAAGGATTTTGAGATCACTGAGTAGAGAGTGCTATTCAAGTGCAAAGCATTATATAAACCTTTAGAAGCAGTAATAAAAGTGCTAGCAGTTTCCTTGAAAAACTATGATTTCTTTTCACCTTTGCATTTCTAGAAAGACTCGTCATGTCACGTTTGTCCAAGGAATACAGCATCCTCTGAAGCGTGCAGTGTCCAGTGTAGCATCGTACCTCTGTGGCCTATTCCACACCACTGTGTGAAGGGAGAGACCGCTTTCACTGTGCTGAATTTAAAATTATGTGAATTTAAAATTTTGTGAATTTAAAATTTTGTGAATTTAACGTTTAGACACTAGGGTACCAGGGGTCTCTCGTAATATGTTAGGGGAATGTGATGTGATGTTACAAAGGGAATAACAAAAAGTTTCATACTTCTTCTGTGTTTTTAAATAGAAGTGATCTAATAAACAGGAGCTTCTGAATATTCATAGAGTTAAGTGGATACAGAACTTTCCCTTTCAGATAGTCTGGGGAAAAAAAAAATGGAACGGTTCATTTTGTACCTGTTGTTAGATATGACATGGAAAAAAAAAAACATTAATTAACACATGATTGTAAATAAAGTTGTAAATGCAATGGATTTCACCCCCCTGTTTTTGTGGTTTCTTTTTTGCTTTTTTTGTTTGCAATAGGATAACTTGGTTTTAAAAGTCATCTTCCTCTTCTATGTTCTGCTTTTGTCTGGAGCTAGAGGCAGTTATAAAATGAAACAGGGTATTTTCATGCATATCTGATCTGACTAAAACAAAGTGTACCTCCTTCAGGCACAAGTCTGACATCATTTCTAGTCACCAACTGAATGTTATTTGTTATTCTGGTATTTACTCGTATTTAAAAAAACATGAGTAAATCTGAAGCAAAGCTCTAAACCGTGCCAAGTTCAGCCATTGCCAGGTGGTCTCCATTTGGTTTGGCTTCCCGGAACAGTGGTTCCAGGCTTCAGACTGGAGAAGAGGGCCCAAGAAGATTGTGACATCTATTTGGTGTGAAGCAGCCACCAGTTTCAGTTTCCAGCCCAGTGCAGGTTTTAGTCTTGCACTGGAGTCCAGAACACCTGGGTCTTTTGCTAAACCAGATCTCTCTTGTTCTGTTTTAGTTCTGTAAGAATCTGACAATTCGAGCAACAGTGAGAAAACTAAAACCCTCCTCATTACACACAGCTTCTGTACAAAGGAGGAAGAAAAGATTAATTCTGCTTTAACTTTTAATGAAATAACTCTCTCAATATCTTTGTGGTTCTCAATATCTTTCTGAAGTTCATTGCTGACTTCCACTGCTGGCCTTTGTGCTTCAGCATCTTAAATACTAACATTATAAATTATGCCATTGCCAAAAAAAAGCATTATAGTTTTATAATCCTGCTTGAAGGACCTGATATGTTGGCAGTAATGAAAAAAGCTACTTGAAGAAGGCAAGAATTTGCTAATCAGATTGTTAATTGAGTACACGAGCTTCACATAATACAAAGGCAAACTGTGAAGGTGACAATGATAACCAGACTTCATCTGTTGAGTTGGAATTAACGATGAACAAAATCAAGATCCCTTTGTGGTTGATTCTTGTCCAGCTGCAGCCAACTATAAAAGAACCATCAAAGAAATGAACTCATTAGTTGGTAATTCTGTACAACTTCAAAAAGAAATTCTTAACCCCTCATCAGTCTTTCTCTGACAACCCCTTAAAAGCTGTGTTAAAACAAAACAAAAAACATTATTTGCTTCATCAACTCAAAGAAATGGCCTGCAGGAACATAGTGTAAACTGAATTTTAAAAACACATCTATCCATAGGTAGAACAGTCAAAGCGCAAATACATTGTGACATGCAAAATCTCCCCCAGTCACCCATGTCACACAGTGTCAATAGCCTGTCTGCTTCACAGAAAAACTACCCCCAGATTTAAATAATTTTAATATTGTAACAAAAACTGACAAAAACCAGTGAATTCAGAAATAAGGCTGCCACTGTGTCCTTCTTGCACTGTCATTTCATCTGTAACTCTTCCCACTGGGGGACGTTGCCAAACCAAGGGTGAATTAAGGATTATGTCTGTATAAAGTTGGAAAATAATGTGTTTTCAAGGCAAGACTTCATAGGATATGAACAGTCCATTCTATCGTCTCGTTGTGACTTGAACATTTCGTTTATCTTAGTGGGACAGCTATGATAAAGGATTGCAGTCCTGGACATTTAGTTTGTAGTTTTAAGGTTTAATTTTATAGGATGGTATGCAGCCCTCCAAAGGTATTCTATTAACCTGGCAAAAATGCCTATTAAAGCTCTTACAACTTCTACCTTTCAGGCTTTTAAACAATCTAAAAAATGATTAGGGGTGTGTGTGAAAGATTAGCTTCCTAGGAAGCCTTGTTTTGGATACTCTCATATGAATGATGTGTGATTACATAGATATATTAACTGAGGTTTGTTCATGGAATGTCTAATATTTCTGTTTGAAGACTGTACATTAAGTTTTGTGTACTGTGTTAGGGCACATAACATCTTAGGAGAAAGCGGAGGTTGCAGAAAATTAAGTAATTATGGGGGAATATCCAAAAGATATTATTTTGATCAGCAGTTAGCTATTTATTGAATAGTAGACAGCAATTCTAAAATACCTTTTTCACATTGTTTATCTCCTTTTCCACTTTTATAATTTGTCTTACTTTGCAGTAGGGGCTATGTACTTTTTTTTTTTTCTTAAAAGAAATCAGATAAGAAGTTGAATGTGTTGAGGTTTCGGTTGCTGGTTTTTGAAAGACAGACTGATGTAATTGAACATGAGCACTCCTATGAAGTGTCTCACCTGTATTCTTCTGGGGTGACTCAATATTGTTTAGAAGTTCTCTGACAAAAGATGAAAGCAAGAAATTCAGTATACTGCTAGCAACTTCAGGTCAGCATTCAGAGGCCAACTCACATTTGACTTCTGACTGTCGACACTTTTGGTTTCCTCAGTGACCAATGCAGGTGACTTCCAACATTGTTCTCTGTGGCAAGTGGGAAGATGTGAAATTTTGCTGTTCTTTTATTGAATCCAAGATAGGAGGAGACCTTTTCTTCCTCCCTGTTCGCTAGCTGCTAAGATGTGGCTGGAGCGTGCGTGGCCCCTGTTGCAGAGCCAGCACTGCTGGTAACCTCTGCTTAGAGTGAGGGTGCTCAGAAAACAGAACAATTGTTTGAAAAAAATCAGCTGTGTGTGACACTTTCAATTCTGCTTTTATCCTGTTTTTTAATCCTGCTTTTCATGAACTGTGTACAGGCCCTCACCACTTCTGAAATGTGGCTTCACTGCTCATGGGTTTGTATTTGCTGAAGGAAGACTTGTCTCTCTTCCAGTCCAGGGTGGAAATCTGACTTTTAGTTTTAAAATTCAGAAACACTCTTGGCTAAAATCTCTAACTGGAGGACTTGGAAAGGTCTTTGTAAGAGAACTATGTTAATGTTTTTTCTGTGACTAATAATGGCTTGAGTGAATGTGTCTGCTGAACAGAGCAGACAAGTGGACTTCTTGTTGGCATGCCTGAAACTTTTGAAACAAAATGTTTCTGGTTCATCTTTGGGGACCAGCCTTGAGACTAAACTCCAAGGAGCACTTGAGTTCCATGAAGATTTTCAGACCTGCCCGACCATTTCCCAGGGCTCTTGCCTCGGAGAGCTCATGGGGAACTAAACATGATGCTTTCATCTGCAGGACCCATTCTGCCATCTGAGCATCTCTGGTTCCTGGGCAAATACAAAGGAGAAGCAGCACTATTGAGAGACAAATGGAAATAATGCAGACAGGAGGAAAATAGGTGGGTGGGTGCATGTTGGTGCGAGGGGAACATTTTGTACTGCAATGTGTTCCTTCCTGCTGGATTTACAATCCGCGAGCGGGTCTCCTATAATTAACACATTGCCATTATCAATAAATGCTATGAAGTGGGACTGGGGAGAATTGGCAAAGCTGCTGCCGCTCACGCAAAGGCGCCCCGATGAAAGCTGACTCCCACCACACTCAGGAGCCGGCGGGAGCTGAGGGAAATGACGCCAGGAGTTGGTAGGCTGGGTGTGAGCCGTCCCCTCCTGCGGCCCTGCCATTTCGGCTGGCTCCTATTCAAGCCATGTTGGCATGTACTGTATCTTAGCAACTGCCAGCCGGATGCTCCCGGCCAGCCGGCCGCCGGCAACCTGCCGATCGGGCCACCCAGCTTCGGTGATGGTGGTGGTGGTGGTGGAGCCCTCCCCAGTCCTTGGAAATGACCTCTGTTTTCCAAGGAAATAGGTTTTGTTAGGCGAGACCAGTGAGTTCAAGCTGTTCGTGGCAGCCGGCAGACTGTGGCCATGGCCAGAAAGGTGTAGCTCTGAAGATGGCATGACATCTTTCATAACTCATCTCACTGCTCCCACCCAATGAAGAGTCTCACCCAAGTTTTACAGCAGCTTAACACGTGAGCTAATGCACGTCAGGGCATTGTTTGCACTTGTTGAATAAAAACATTTACAAATGTTATGTATGCTATTAAAAAAAAATTTACAAAAGCATTTTGCTTTTAATTTTGGTTAATCATTTGATCTTTTTGGTTGGGTTTTGGTTTTCAGGATTTTTATTGTCCCTCCTGTACTGGCAGAATTTTCTCCCTCTGCAGTTGCTGGTGCTTTATGAGTTTCATTCTATTTTTGTCTCTTACCTTCTCCCAAACCCCTTAATTTTTAAAACATTGGGTTCAGCTTCACAGCTGCCCATGAGAGCTGCTGGGCTGCACCTCAGAGCAGTGGTCTCAGACAGTAGGGTTGGGTCCTTGCCTTTTTCTGGGCTTCATCTTCACTGTGCTATTCAGTCTCAGCCATCAAACCCAAATACAGTCATGCTTATGTAAATGTATTCCTCTAGTTTAACTTTCCAACCTTGAGTAGTTTTTTATAATTGCAATGATGGAGCAATTTAGATATATCCTATTTTGCTATGCAATGTCTTAGAGATTATTTGAGTGCTTTTGCACACAGCATAATAAATGTCATTTCAGTAGTGAAACCAATGAAAAAAAACAATTTTTTTTTTTTCGAAAGTGCAGGTCCTTGGGGAAATAAATATCTTTGCACCATGCTGTGACTCAATGCTAAAAAAATCTAGAAAGTCTATAGTTCCTAGGGAATGCCCCTAAGCATCTGTTTTCCTCTACAACGTTTCTATTATTTCAAGTTCCTGAACAGGGGAAAATTATGATTGAGATCATTGCAATGATCTAGAATTGGCTCTTTGGGTTGTAGTTTCCCCTAAGTCATGCTTATTGCCATACCTTCTTCCCGAAAGCCTGAAAGAATATTTTCTGGCATCGGTCAATGAAATCTCATTTCTGCTCCCGCTGGACCTCTTTACATTTTGATGCGGAAACTGAAAAGGCTCCCAAAAGCTCTTAGGCTCTTTTCTGCCCATTGGTGGAAGCTAAATCACTTAACTCACTGTTAACAATTTTGGTACCAGATTAATTATTTTCTTATCTCATTTCCTTGTTGAAGGATGTGAGTGCTTAATAGCACTTGCTGTGGCAAGCAGAGTCGAGATAGGTGCAAGCTGGACACATGAGGCAGGGCTGAGGAATTCTGTTTATACCAGACAGGGGAAAAAAAGCCGGTAATTCATAAAGCCCTCAGTGAGTCACCAAGGTTTTCCTTTATGGGCAGGATAAAGCGAACAGCTGTTCTACTACATTCCATTTGCTTGAGTCAACAGGCCCATTCTAATAGTTTGTTGATTATCTTACATTTTGTCAATATTGTGGTATGATTTCAGTGTTTGTTTTATTATTACTCAGATTGACAATGTTTTATTTTTCGAGCTATGATGAGATAGCATTTAGGGTACGATGATAAGAATGATTTATCGAGAATTGCCATTTTTAGCAGATTGCTTTGTAGTAGCTACCGCCCTGCTCTAGCTATTTAATGATTTTTGTTTTATGCTTCTCTCTGGTGGCCCCCAATCAAAACAATGTTTTTCTTGGCAGTCAGTGATTTGAGCCATTGTTTTTATCACACATGGTTGGCTCTTCTTCTTAAGGGGCAAACCGTATTGCCTCTCTCCTCTTGAGAGAGCTCCTTTCCATGCTCTAAGGACTATACTTGAGGTATTCTGACATTGAAGCTCTCTGGGCTACCACTGCTGCTCTCCTTCATGCCCTGGTCTGGAAGATGCTGGAGAAGAACTGAGTGGTGACATCCAAGCATGGAGAACTACCATCACACCCAAGCTCTGTGCTGGAGGCTCAGGGGAGTGTGGTGGCCATCCTTGCTACCTCAATTTGACACAGTGCAGCACTAATTTTGTAGTTCTCGGCCAGTTAGGGCATCTTCTGTGATGTATATCCGTAACAGGTGCATTTACCTATTATGGGGATATGAAGTGCTTAATGAGTTTCAGAAGACCAGCTATTAAGCACCTGGTGGAAACATAAGAGGTTGCAGTGTACGAACATGCAAGGCAGCAAGTGATGCAGAGATAATCTCCCAATAACTGAATTTTGGGTTTTATTGCTACCAATGGAAATCCAAACCATGGTACGGAGGTCAGATTTATGGGGCCCCCAAACAAATAATTAATAAGATTCTGGATCTGAACCTTACTATGTTATATATTCAGCCTTAACTTGCTTCATTCTAACTTCTCCCTGTAGACATACTCTGTTGGAAACATATGAAAAAGTTCCAAACATAAATGGCATGTCCCTAATAAATAAATGATTGTGCTGGGAGCAGCAAGAATATTTTTCTGTTTTCTTTCAGCTAGTGTTTTGCAAGTGTTAGCAATTTTCACAACAGTTCAGAATTCCCATACCCATCTGTGGTGATTTCCCTCAGACACCCATAAACCCACTTTCTGAAATTTCTTATGTATTTTTAACTGTGCTAGTAGAAATATTCAATTCGTTTGATGTGCATAAATCATACTACATTGTCAAACCGTTTTTAACTTCAGCAGCGAGTGCAGTAGCATTAATAATAGTCATGTGCCTCACTGTGCCATTTCAAACTGCCCACTTTATTTATCTAAGATGTTTCAGTATCTTCTACCACTCTAATTATTAGCAAATTTATGTTACTCTTTTACCTTTTCATGCTTGCCAGGGCAAAATATGTAATAATAGTCTCTAATTAAATCTTCCTCAACTTACTTTATCACTGTACCTCTTCTCTATACATTTTCTTCTCTCCACTGTCCATCAGATGATGGAACTGACAGAAAGGAAAGATACTGCTTGAGCTGCACAAATGCTTATATGCAAATTAATCTGAAATTAATCTGGAAAAAACCCCATACATTAAATTAACATTTAATGAAGCTCTCAAGTTTTAGGATGTTAAATCCAGTTCAGCTGAGTTTTGAATAGATCTATTGATGTTCGGGTTCTTCAGTGACAGTACATTTGATTAGGAAATGCAAAGTTTTTTACTTTAAAGTAGTATAAAAAAGTTATGTGCTATGGTGAATTATTAGTAATATAGCAATTACAGTGTCATCAAGCTTTTCACCTTAAGCTATGGTGAAAAATGTTCAGAGCAGGATCAATTTCCTCTGCTTTTTTTTTTCTTCAAGCCAAAGGAAAAGCAGATTTTTCCATTCCACTCTTGATCTCGCATTCACCCTTAACAGTGACCTGAAGTGTTGTTAGACTAGTGTAATTTTCTAAAGGAATGAACTATGTGACTGATAAAAGGGAAAGATTTCTAAAATTTTGCAGGAATATGTGATTAGAGTCCAGCTTCTGGCTTCTGTTCAAAATGAAAGTGAATATCTTCTATCAGATATTATCCATAAGATTACAGGGAATGTGACAAGGAAACGTAGGGTGTTTTCCCTTAATTTCTAATACTTACACTTTAAAAGAATTGCATAAGTGGTTGAGATTTTTTACCCCTAAGTTGTTTTGTTTTGTTTTGTTTTGTTTTTGATGGGAGGTGGATGCAGCTGAATTACAGTTTTTTTACTAGTTAATATTGTATAAAGAAATGTCAATTAGACTTCCACTTATAGACAAAATTGCAGTATGCTATGAACATATGACTGACTCCCTTTGTGGGCTGTTCCAGTCTCAGTAAACTCCTTTGGAACTTCATAAAAAGGTACAACTAAAAAGTAGTCTCAAACAAAGTCCTATTAATTTCCTTATCAGGTACAAAAACACAAACAGGAGAAGTTGGCAATTAAGAAAAATATAATCTGCAACGGCAATTTCTGGGATTTGCATAAAAGCAAATTAATTAAAAAAGTAACCTTACAGTATAAATAAATCATATGTCTCATTTTACTTTCAGTTGTCACAGCCTTTCCCCATTTCTCTCTTCCTCTGTTGGGGCCCTCTGGCTTTCTAATCTTACCTGTGAGTTTGGATGCAGCTCTGAAAATGTTGTCTTCTTTCTGAGCTTTGGGGAACCATGTATCAAACCACAAGCTGCTATTATTATTATTATTATTATTATTATTATTATTAGTTGTTGTTGTTGTTGTTGTTGTTGTTGTTGTTGTTGTTGTTGTTGTTGTTGTAGCAGTACTAGTAGTAGTAGTAATGGTATCTGGTGGAGTCAGTGAGGCTAAGACTGTGGACTAGACTTCTGTAGAGTGTTTTCTATTTTGCAAATCTGGACTGGGTTTACTAAATCCTTCCAAAACCACAAACTCTTCCAAGAGACAAGAGAGGCCCTCTGACCTGTCTTGGCTTCTGCCTAACCACGACAGAGAAAGCGGAGGAAGCAGTTATCAGTTGGAGCCTGAGGCCACTGATCTGCTGGCGAAGGGGAGATGGGGCTGACTGAGCAGAGACAGCAGCAACCACCACAGAGGCACTTTGGGCGGGTGGTTACGGGCATCTGCTCAAACACAGATCTGTCACACTGCGCAGCTTCCTCCCCCGTTGTTTCCTGACCTTCCCTTTTCTTGTTTCATCCATACATGCCTGGTATGGATGGGCAAGCATCCTACAGCTGGGGAACTTTCAGAGCTAGTGGTGGGTGCCTGGTGGCACTTCTGTGCTTGTTTGCGGGAGGATGTGGACAGTTTTCATGAATGTTTTGTGTTCCTTATCCTAGCCTGGATGCCCGGGTCACTTCCAGTCGCTCTCCAGTCACCACAGCAAAATATAACGAATTAATCTTCGGCCTCTGAAAAGATGTGAGACCCCAATGTATTCAACAGCATCCTAATGATTTGTGATCTTGGGTGTCATTAAAGGAAAGAAACAATTGCATGATTTTTACTTTTTTTGGTGATATCAAAATAAACTCCATTAGATACAATTTATAATAATTTTTAAAAGCCTGCCAGTTTCAATATGATAATTCATACCAACCTTTTTTTTTTTTTTCCTAGCAAACTGGAGAGGCAAGGTGAGGGGTGATATCTCTGGGGAAGTTTCCAGCAATGAAATTATAGAGTTCACTATGTTTATGATGTGGGTTAGCAGCTTTAAAGCAAATACAGAGAAAATTATAATCTGAAAGTGTTAACCAGCTTGAAAATGCAGAGACTTGTAAGTCCCTTATTACATTCTGAGTTCAGTGCGTCAGTATGGGAATTTCTCCCTCGTAGTATTGTGGTTATTTCATGAGAGCACTGGTTTTCCTTGCCTTGTTTGTCGAGTTGAACCTGTGTAGGTATATCTCTACTCTGAACAAATTTCCTACACAGCTCATTTGAGCAATATAGATGAGTCATTGAGAGTGACAGGTATAATACTGAAATAAACTTCCCGTCTGAGCCAGGGGAAACGGAATTGGAAAGCCAAAATCTCTACATCTGGAAGTGTAGTCAACATCCAGCAGCAAGTTACAGCTATGCTGAACAGATTCGAATAGAGTGAGAGGTGGCATTAAAAGATGAGATGATCCATTATCCTTAACACACAGGTGTTAAATCTCTCTCTTTACCTCACACTTATTCAACATACGGATGTTTTCCTGTTTAACGATTTCAGCAAACAAAATTAAACCCAGAGATACACAGCGCTTAGGGAGTAAATGGACAGTGGGCAACAGAAAGGCTGCTGTCACGACTGGGTCTGTTTATTCAGTAGAAAGAAACTTGCAACCCATTAGGTAAATGCTTGTGTCCTGCAGGTGATGGCTTGACATTGCTGTGGTGCTGCAGCTTTGTGCAGCATTTTACAGGTGATGCCAATGGGGCAGAAGTGTCACACACATCATGTGCCCACTATTTTTAATTCCGTTTAAGTCTCTGGATGCGTATGCAGGGGTAGATCCATCCACGTTTTCCTTGAACATCACCGCTGCTTATACATGCACGGTTTCGGGAATGTGGAAAATAAGACGTTGAATCACTTTGGCACTGCACAGATATGCAGCAACCTCACACTGAGCAACCATGTTCTGTCATATCTGGTCCCACTGTATGGCGTCTGTGGGTTGTGCTTGTGCGGGTTCATTGCTGTAGAGTGGCATTTTAAGACGGTTTTGAAAGAAGTGACTACTTGGTCCGTCTCCTGTGGCACAGCAGAGAAACATAGGGGAAAAAAAGACTTTAAAAGAGTGAAGATAAAGATTATGAGTCAACAGAGTGCTAAGAAAGATGTAGTTGGAAACTTAGGCAAGACACCTAGAGCAAAGGTGGTGGTTGTTTTTTCAAAGTCTTCCACTACAAAGGAAGAAAAAGAAAATGTGGTTTTCGAGTGGAGTGGGATTAGTTTGTGAAAGCTTTAAGGTGCGTTTTTGTGATAGTAAAATCTGCACTAACTGACTGAGGTCTGTCCCAGTCCTGTTTTGTGATCAGGTGTTGATTTTCCTACTTTTAAGTATTGCTTAATGATTGGAAAATGGTAAGTATAGTACTACAAGTAAAAGAAATTAGGCAGGCGAACCTGACTGTGAACTATCTCTTTATAACTAGAAAAATAAAATCAGAACTGCTAACACAGTTAAGTACAAATAATGGCAGAATATAACGAAATATACAGGATTTTAAGCCAGCTTGTGGCTCCCAGTCCTGTTTTTGCAGCACAGCACTAAATGGAAGTGTAAGTTTGAGGACCATTGAACAGAGTTCCTATCCCCAATGAATCACAATTAGAGTAACACCTGGATTAATAAATTTGTGCTGATTCACTGGGGAAATTCACCTTGTTTAATAGCCCTCAAATTTCTAAATAAAGTTGTTTATCTGTGGCAGGATGAACTACTTTGTCCCAGGCTGGGCTGCAGAGCTTGTAGAAAGACTTCTTCAAGACCATTTGAAGGACTTTTCCTGTAAAACTATGAAGTACTGTGATGTCCTTTATAGGCTGGTCATGTTCCTGTAGTTCTGCCTTTTCAGTAACTGCCAGTAACCTTGTTAGGTTTCCAGCATGATTCTGGCGTACTAAGGTTGAGATTTTGAACAAGCTTTCACCTCAGAAAATCCTCGATGTATAGAAGCATAGAATTACAGCTGCTAGACCGTCCCTGAGGGATTACCAAATATCCAGTTTATGTCTCCTACATGGCAGTGCCTCTGTTGGACCGCTTAGAGGTGTTTTGGTTACCCAAATGTGTTATTCAATATTTGTCAATCTTTCACCATTTTGCGCCTGATGGGCCAGCTTTGAAAAGTTAAATACTCCCTGTTGCCAGACAGGTTGATTTAATTCTCGCATGTAAAACTGGCTGAATTTACCTGATTTGTGCCACTTTGCCAAGGCTTCATAATCCTCTCTTGCTGTTTTTCAATATTAAGACAGGTACTCTTACCTCTTGGATTACTTCTTCTTGAAATGTAATCTTAAATCCTTAGAAGACAGAAGCTTGGAGCTAGATTTTCACTGCTTCTGCCAGTTGGCAAACTGGGACCTGAACCCAGTAGGAGATTAAGGAATAACATACATAGAGCGTGTGAGATCCTGCATCATCCTGAGATCAACCGTGATCTGTGTTGGAGGAGGGTGGAGATGTGGCAAGTGCAGGAGCTGCCCAGCTGCGTGCTCAGCCCTGTGCGTCAGGCAGCACGAGAGGCAGGGAGCACCGTCATTGTCACCTTAGTCCCCATCCTGTCATTTGGCACCTTTTTTCACTGTCCTGCCACCATCTCCAAACTGTGCAAAGAATAAAACCGTCTTTATTGCCTCAGGTAAGGATATGCAAGTGACATTACAAAAAAAACCCCAAAACGTAAGAGCTGGGGCTGGTTGTGTGAAAGTCTTTCCTCTGAACTACAGTTGAGTCTGTCAACATCAGAAACCTGATGACCTACACAAGTAGTAGGATCCAACCTAAAGAGTTCACAAGCACATTCTTGAAATTTATAAATAAATAAAATGTATTTTTATGATTTCTGCTCAAGTTCCACTTTCCCACCCTTTCCACCTCTTTCAGACATACATGGTTCTGAATAGGTTCAAACCTCTACATGATCCCCTTGTAGTACGGTTTAAACTTTGCCCACCTAGCGTTATTTATGCAGTAAATTCCCTGCTTATTCTGCACAAATAAGACATGTCAAGAACAAACAGGCTTCGCGTCGGTGATAAATGGCACTCTACAGGATCTAGGAACATGTATCATTGGGGTTTGTTGATTATTCAGGTGACATACGGTAGTGAGAGTGATTAACGCTGTACTGCTCAAATTCATCAGTGAATAAAAGCATTACATTACTGTGGTTCATGCTGAAACAAGCTACTAAATCAGACTCTTCCAAGACAGCAAACATTCACTTTTCTTAAGTACTAAATAAACCTTGCATCTTTAGGTTAGAGGAAATTGGACAGATGAAGAAATCAGGGCCAACATTATCTCTGTAATTTTGAAAGCTTTTTAAAGAAGATCCCTAAAATTCACCGAGTTTTATGGCTGATTGTTAGCATCAAGGAAGTGAAGCTGTATGTATTTTATGAGAAAACATTGCAAAATTATATTTGTTGGGGACATTCTTTAATTAGCTTTTTAAAAAATCATAAAGCTGGTAGAAAAAGAGGGCAGAAAGGTGCAGAAAACCAATGCCTGTTATTTTTCAAGCTTTTTTTGGTGGGAAAAAAGAAAAAGAAATCTAATCTTATCAAGCATTAGAAATATGAAACCAGAAAAGTCATGCAGCATATGCATGAAGGGAATAGCCTACTGTACCATGGTATATTTTCCACTTCCATACTGGCGAAAAGTGAACAGGAGCTTAGCTGGATGAGCTGGATTGATGGAGTTGCTCTCCAAAGACTAGATTTACAAAAAGGTCAATGGCAATTAACCCATTTTATTCATCTGACGGTTCAGCACCTTTCCTTAATATAGTCAAATATATATTCAGTTATACATAAAATCTATTAATTTTTAGCCAGTCTTATGGCTGAGGCTTGAATGTTTGGAGTTGGCAACAACGGGAGATACATCTGTGTTATGAAGGTGCACATATGTGTTCATACACCCACAAAAGCTTCTATGATGTGGATGACAGTGACGTGATCCATGCAGGCTAGACATCTCATTCACCATTTAGTAACCCAAATTCTAGTTCCTTTAGCAGCCAGTCTGAAAGGGTTGTCAGAGAAATGTTTTTCCTTGCAGTTGGCTGCATGCACTGAAAAACCGTATTGCAGCTCAGAGTGGGAAATAGTCATGGGTTTTTTTAAGGCCTACTACCATCTGAACAGTCCAAAGTGAAAAACAGTCTTGCTCTGTGTTTTAGAAAGGCAGGAAATCTACTTTCCAAATGTAAGAGGCTTGTGCATAGATTGCTTTGGGAGAGCTCAGGAGAGCGACTGTCACTTTCCTGATGTTTTAAAGAAGGCGTCTGAGACTGTTCTAGAAATTTCTGAAATATATATGTTTTCCTCTCCCTAGGAAATGTGAGAATCTGACATATTTTATAGACGTGCACGTATACACTGCTAATGAAAAACTTCAGAACTAATAAAATCTTTCAGAACCAGCTTTTCTGTGGCATGTTGACATATACTGAATGCAAGACAATGATGCTATGAAAGTTTCATTGACACACATTTGGGCTGACCTACATATAATCATTGTGCCTTTCCCGCAGACGAACTAACGTCCTAAACAAATATGCCACATCAGCTAAGCAGTTCGTAGAAAGCATGAGACATGGCAGGAGACGAATTGGATTGGATATTAGGAAAAATTCCTTCACTGAAAGGGCTGCCAAGCATTGGAACAGGCTGCCCAGGGAAGTGGTTGAGTCACCATACTTGGAGGTGTTTAAAAGACATGTAGATGTGGCACTTAGGGAGATGGTTTAGTGGTAACTTGGCAGAGTTAGGTTAACGGTTGGACTTGATGATCTTAAGGGTCTTTTCCAACCTAAATGAGTCTATGATTCTATGAGACCGGCAAGTATATTGCATTAGACCCCTGGCTTGCAAAGGGTGAAGAAGTAATCCCTTTTCAAAAACTTAGCTGATATATGTTGTGGTTTTTGTTTTTTTTTTGTAACAGCATTACAAACTTACCTCAGCCCTATCTTTGCCAAATAACTAGGAAAATAAGGGATGTCTTCATCTTGATTTGAAAGACTGAGGGGAAATATAACAACAGTCTTCAAGGTGTTACACAGCTGAGATTCATGCTGTGGAGTGAATAAATCTTTCTAACGAGAGAAATGGATAAGCGTGAGATGGGTTACATATGGGAAATGTGGCAGCTCCATTTCTGGAGGCCTTTAAGGCACACATCTCTTGGAAATGGTTTTCCGTATAGCTGATCTTGCTTTTATGCATGCAGTGGGACACAGCACTGAGATACCTGAGCTCTGCCATCCCTGCTCGGACCGAGCTGGCTCGAGGTTTGCCAAGTGAGGTGCCAGATTGCCGACTGCAGTGCAGTGCCTGTTCAGGACTTATGAATTCAGGTCCAGCACCGGGAACACTTCCTGGGCCCACGCGCCCGGCCCCCACGCGCACTCTGAAACACCACAGGGATATACGAGCAGTATTTGAAGTGTAAACATGGTTTATCAGGCACAGGGGAGGCCTGAACACAGGTTTCTCACATCCCAGGTGATTAGTCTAATCACCAGAATAGACAAATAGCTGCCTTCTCTATGATTTATATAGTTATTCACACAAAACAGCTCAATTAAGGATTACTACTCCATTATAACCAAGCATTTAGGACACTAACTCAGTCAGATTATTTTCCTAAGCATTGGGTGATTTGTACTGAAATTGAGAAAAACATTCGTATCAACAACTTGAAAATTTCTCACTATTTTATTTCCTTGAAAAAAGTCTGTGCCCCTTCCGTACATCTAATTTCTCTGTTGATTAGCTCCTACCCATTTGCTACTGTTATATTTCCATCTCTCCAGAAGGCAAGCTGGCAAGGTTTTCCCCTTCTGGTAAATAACGATCACTTCCCAACCTTCATGACATAGAAAGTAACTCCACATTTGGGATGGAAAGAGCCCTGCTTACCAAACTGATAGCTACTTGTTACAGGCAAACAGATTTTTTAACAAAATATTTGCACCTATATTTCATATTTTAAGTGGAAGAAACCCCCTTATTAAGCAACACACCCCCCAAAGAAAATAAGATTTTGGGGCCATTAGCAGACTTCCTGGTATGTTGTCACGCTTGCAAAGTGTTTAGCTTTGTCTTTAGGATCGCTTTGGGTTTGATTTATATATACCCCTGCCCCTGCATATATTACTTTTTTCTTCTGATTTCCCTGATACATTCAGAGATACCATTTAGACCACTATTGGCAAGATAATATATGGTAGTTCTCTTTTCCAAAGTCTGACTCTTGTCCCCATCCAGTGCTGGCACGTCTCTCTGACTTGCAAAAAAAAAAAAAAATCTGCTTCTGTCGCTCTTCCTTAATTGGATGTTATCCAAATTGCATCAGGCTCCTAGTTTTGCCCAAATTACGTTTGTCTGGTCCTGCCACCAATAATCTGATCTAAACCATCAGGTAATTTTGTCCACCTATGCCTGTTAAAAGAGCCTGGGATCTGGCTTTGGCTCTGTTCCCACAGAAAATTTCCATTCCATTCAATGGCAGCTGGATAAGCCCATTAGTTTGCAAATCAAGGAAGGACTTTAAAGAGTGATCTCTCTTCCTAAATACCTTGGAGATATTTGGGAAATAACTCTGGTGATTATTTTTGTGCTAGGATAGAAGAAATGTGAGTTAGCTTAGGAGCAGTCCAGTTAGCATTTAGAACAGCCAAAAATTGTGGTCCAAATGCCAAAGATGCAGCTCTAGCCTACTATTAATTAATATTCAAAAGAGTTCTGACATAAGAAGTTACTCCTAGAAACAACCTGTACAAATGCATATGACACTGCAGACTCCTTCATCCGCACAAACACAAGAAAAGGAAATAAGCTGATAAGCCGCAGGAAATAAGGAAATGGTTGCTAACTGGTGAGCTGGTGTCCCACCATCAGACTGTGCCTGCTGGAGGAAGCTGGGACAACCTGTGGCTAACAGGTAATCTGAGACACACCAAAAGGGTCTTTCCGCCTTTAGCTGCTCTGTGATGTACGTAGGAGCAAATTACATTCTGTCGCTGAGTTTAAAAGTTTTCAAGGCACTTTTTTTTTTCTTTTTTTCTTTTTTTTTTTTCTCCCTTCATGACAGACTGAAGAACTCATTGGTGCTGTAATGAAAGGCAGACTGCGTTCCCTGTCATGTCAAGAACGCTGCATCGGGAAAGTCGACATGATTTCATGGCTAATGATTCACTCGCTAATATCAATGTGGGCTGCAGTGAGGATAACCAAGTTGAGCTGTCTTAGATCAAATGATTCAATTAGGCCAGCTGTCCCTATTTGTCATGGCTCAACTCGCTTTCAAATTACCTTTCCAAAGTGTGTACGTGCCTTAGCATAGAACTTAACAGCTCAACTGTTTTACAAAAAGGGGATATTTAGCCATGATGATAAGGGGGAAGAAAGACGTCCCTTTTCATCTGCACTGAATGTTTTTCCTTAGCAGTTACAGTATGTATTTGCCAGGCTAAACTTTAGACATCACAGCCGAGTGTGAATCACTTGCCTCTCCTGATGACAGTGCTCTTTTAGATTTCTTGACGATCTTTCGGCAGGTTAATGAAAATAGAAAAGAAAATTTAACAGAGTGTGTCTGTCCACAGGGACGACTGACGCAGAAAGGAGTAGATGGTTCATAGAAACCGATAAATAAACGCATAGTCCCTCAAATGTATCCTTTAGGCTTAAGATGAGCTGAAGTCACTAACAGCCAATGATTGTTCATACGATGTCTAGCGAAGAGCTTTTCTGCAATGCGTTGATTATCTTTGTTAAGCTACTTAGTCCTCGATACGTTACCCACAGGACAACCACCCCATCGTCCCTCGGTAGCAGCCTTTGATGCCACAGCGGCGAGTGCTCCGCAGAGGCAAACCGGAGCTGGCGGCTGGCAGTGTCAGCGCGCAGACCCGGGGCTGAATAGGCATGGAAATTCAATTACCCTTGGTGGTGGTCCCTGCAGTGCCGGGCGGCGAAGCTTCTCCTGCTGAGGCTGAAGCAGAAAGGAGGCAGCGGCTGCGCTTGCGGAGCTTTCACCCGTGGGCGTTGATTGACTTTTTAGTATTGCAGAGGTGATAAATGGGGGGGAAGAACAACCTGGATGCACGCGAAACAGATGAAAGTTATGACAAAGATACAATCACAGGTGTTAATAATGTCTCACATATTTCCTGTAGTTGGATTTGGCTGGTAATTTGGGCCTTCTCACTTTAAATATTTTAATAAGATTCCAGTGGTGTCTGAAAAATTCTCCCCTGCTGTCTGTATGGCTTATTTTGCACTATATATATTTATTTTGCCTAAGCTCTCTCTGGCAATCATACCAAGTTGGAAAATAGCAGTAGTATTTACTAGAAAAATAAGACAGTTTCTCCCTGCTCAGGACTGAATATCTTGTAATTTTGTGATCGTGCTGTCAAGAAAAATATACTGTTGGTTTTGAGAAATGCTATATTAGGGAAGCACTTTCCATTTATCTAAGAGGAACAGTTTAAACTGGAACGGGCTGAACTTTGATTCTGAAAATTTCTGAAGGTTTGTTTTTTTTATTACCCATGTTTTTCATCAAAGATAGAAACATCAACAAAAAAAGTGTGATTGAAATACTGAAAATCAAAAAATTTTGAGAAGTTCTGTTTAGGATTTGTTCATCTTCTGATGGATTACATTGATGAACAGGGATCTGTGAAGTCCTTTGAGCTGATTGGTGGGAAACATTGGGCATGCAATGAACATGCTAATTGGATGGTAATATAGAGAGATGCAATAAATCCTCATTTGAATGGTATGGCCCAGAACAACTCTCTGGATCTTTTTGTTCAGAGTCATGGTTAGGGTTATGGACGACTGAGATCAGTGCCCTGATGCAGAGAGTTACGAGTCTGCAAAGTCTCTGGCAATGGTACTTGAAGATACTTCTGAAAATGAAGATATATGGATCTAAAACTTTCTTATATCAAGTCTTCTAATTTTTTTTTTTTTTTTTTCAGAAAACTAGAGAAGTTGCAGGCTTTAAACCTATATGACTCAGCAGGATTATGAGAGTAGGTGGAGTACTGCTCTCCTTCCTGTTGTAGCATAGACATGCTGCTACTTTTTACTCAAGCCCTAATAGTTCTCTGGTGCAGTCTCACAAACGTTCTGTTCCTCAACCCCGTTGGTTTTTTTCAGTGGGAAGGAGGGGTCAACATGGATCGTCCTCTGGAATCAAGACTATATCTGACTTTTTGAATAGCAATCTTAAAACAATGAGCAACATTTTACAAGGAGAACATGTAAGACTAACTCCACTCATCCTGGGCTGTCACATTCATGCAGTGATAACGTACACGTGGCTGGTTTCACTCTCTTTGCCTCCTTCCTCCTGTTTTCAGTTCTGCAATTGATATATCTGCAATGATAACAGAAAGATCAGTACTATGTATTTGCCTCCTCTTCATTTTAAGGAAAACTTAAGATACTGCCACAGGCTAAGAAGCTGCAGAAACATGTAGGAGCTCTGCTCCTCGGACCCTCCCTGTGCTCAGCTGAAAAGCCATCCACCTCTCAGACAAAGCCCCCCGCTTGGGGGAGATGCACCCAGAGGTAATTCTACTGCAGCCTCAGCACTAGCTTGGAAAGTTCATGATACACTGAGGGTCTAAAAACCCTAAATGTGCTTTCTGGCTCCTGCTGCTGCCAGGTATGTCCATGTGTGGGTGTAAGAGTAATAAGCCAGTATGCATTGCCTGGCTCATACGTACCCAGTACTAAGGAGAGTGCAAGACACAACGCTGCCATATTAGTTGAACATAAAATATTAACTCTAAAGAAGTAGAATGCAGTTTTCCTGATGTCTAAATTAATAAACACAGGTAAACAGATTTACCAGCCTTATGCCCACTATTTATATTTTTTAATTAATTCTGTTAATCAAAAACACAACGCATTTTGCAGCTTGTAGTCTCCAGCTTTGACTGCAAAAGACAGAGCTATGGACTGTGGAGCTGAAGAAAAAGGAAAGATTTCGTGTGGAGTTTAGTGGAAAACCTTTTCAAAGGTCAGAAGAACCTGAATGATTACATTCAGGAAATATGGCCTGACCAAGCTGGTGCATTAGGGTTTCATTCATTTCTCTCTGTGATGTTTTCTACTTTCTTATTCATGATATACAAATCTTGGCAAGGAGGTAGAATCTAAGAAAAATGACATTTTCCTTCCAGAGATTTTCAAATGCAAAGATACTGCTAAATAGATTTCTGAGCGTATTGAAAAATTCCCTTGAGCTTTGCCTTGAAAAATACCTTTCAGTGCCCGCATTTCAGCCTCCCTCCATTTTTCTTTCCATTTGGCTATAGCTCAGGAGGGGACATTTCCAGTCTACAGTCTCTGCTCACTTGGAATAATGTTTGTTTGCATGAGTAAACCAGCTAAAGTGGCTATCACTGATGTCATAAGTAGAAGACGAAACCAGTTGGGACTATTCCCATGTGAAGTGAGTCAGGTTGCTGAATCAGGCCCACATGTGAATTTTTCTGTGTCCCAAAGGTATTTTTCCCATCTCATTAGAAAAAAAAAAAAAAAAAAATTATTCTAGAGCACCAGGCAAGAAAAACCTCAGAATTCAAAGTACAGGGGAACAGAATGTCCTTTTAGCTTTTCCTTCTCACCTTTCCCTCATTTTTCCTTCCCGCAGTGTGACTAAAAAAGAAACTCTCTGGTGAATGTTGTAATTCAAGGCTTTTATCAGTTTGTTATTTTCATTCTATTCTTGCCCAAATATATGGTACGTGTAGTATTTTTTTTTTTAAATCTAAGCATCCCCCTTGTGTCTAGTTTTGTCTTAAAGACAACAAAGAATTGCAAGGTGCTAATGGTGTTTGTTGTGCAGTATCTATCTTAGCTTCCCCTTCTACAACAAACCAGACCTGGAGAGTGTAAAAACAGAAGAAATATGAAAACTGTAAAGACATTTAATGTGTAAAAAGGACCAACTAATGTGTGTCAGCTCAGCCAGATGCCCAAGGCTAAATATCTTGATGTGAGATGGTGATTCAGCTGTCAAGGTGCCTGAGTAGACTTGTGGTCATCATAATGATTGGCTATGGAATTTTTTTGTGTGTTTTTGGGGGGGTTGGATTTTTTTGTTGGATTTTTTTTTTTTAGAAAGGCAATAAACAGAAAAGGTCAAAGTTATTCAAATGAACCAACAGCCCGTTTTGGTGGAAATATAGCAGGGCTCGTTAACTCAATTCACATCTTTTGTGTCAGTTTTCTAACATACCGTACATCTGGAAAAATGCAGTGATTTGTAAAAGACATAATGTGCCTCTTTCCCCCAAAGGTTTTGTTTACAGTATGTAATAAAATATGATACAGTTTTTCATGGAGATGGGATCTGATAATTTGTTTAGATATAATATGAAAGTATCAGTCTGTGAAATGAACAATATAAAAAGTAAGCAAATGCTCGAGATGTGTCAGCTAACAAAATGGCAAAAAACGCATTCGAGTGAAAACCAAAGGCTTCAGCAACAATTTTATTTCCCTTAAAAATCAGCCTCTTCAGACAGTGTCTAATATTTTAACGTTGATTGCCGTTAGCAAGGCTGTGTTTTACTGTGACAGAGACCTACCTACTCTAGGCCAAACTGAACTCCAGTCAGCTGAAAATCCAGATAATGAACAGAGAACTGAGGTTTTCAGGTATCTCAAAGTATGAACACTTCATAAGACCCTACACAGAGTCAGCCTGAAGGTCCCCACCTAGTTTGATGTGTTGCTGATGCTGTTGGGTAACACTGAACTTGTGTGGAAAATGTGTAAAACTGACTTGATCTGGATGAATGGTTAAGTCGTATTTAACTCTTGGTTTTAGCCTATACAGACTTTCCTTCATATTTCTTTGTTGCACTTCAGATTAACAGCCTTTAAGTGTGTGGTGTTAGCCTTTAATTCTGGAATATTTAGCATGTGTGTTAGAAGTTTGTGATTCAACCCCCACTCTTCCCTTTTAGCTTGTGCAGGTGCTCTCCATCTTTAAAAGCAACTGTTTGTTGGAGTACGCTTTTGCAAACTGTCAGGATGCAAATGACATTTGTGAAAAGCAGGTTTTTCTTTTCTGCTCACAAATTGGCGGCGAATGTGTTTAAGTGGTCAGAGCTACAATTTATGCCTTATCTGTGTCAAGACATTACATTGTGTATGTATGCAAAGATACACCAAGGAAGCCAATTGCAATTGAGGCCAATCTGATTTTAAACCAAACAAAGCTTTACTCTTTGCAAATAATCCTCCATGGAAAAAGCAGCTTCACCTTACAGTGAGCTTCTCTGCACTGGCCCATTTCAGAGTCCTCTAAGCTGTAGCCCATACACAATTGCTGTTTCTGAATGGAGCCATCCTTGTTAGATGACATTAATTTTGCTCAGCTTTAGGCTCTTTGTACAATACAGAAATTAGTGACTAGTTTCTCCGAGTTCCCTATATGTTCAGCAGAGAGAGAAAGGATCCTCCAGAGGGTGATTTACAGTGGGAGTAAATTAGTTTAGGCTAATTTACACAGCCAAGTTGCCACTTTCAGTGAGACAGCATGAATGCCTCCTCTGTATGTCCTTTGCAGCCCGGAGTCTTATTACTGGATGCCAAAAAGCCCCCGTGAAAATGCAGAGAGCGCTCCCTCCCCTTGTCGAACTCAAGTGAGTCCTGCTTGTATCCATGAGAATTATAAGCAGAGCTTTCATAGATTGTCACCTGGACGGCTGGACAAGCGCTGAAAACTGGCATGAGTAAAATGAATCAGGTCTGGTGAAGAGTCAGGAAAGGCCATGAGATTTCTGCACGCGCAGGACTCCTTGCAGGGCATCCCGCCGCAGAAAGGCCACCAAGCACCAAGCAGGTTATTGCACAGGGGACTGTCTGCCCAGAATGGGGAGAAGCTGACCTGGGTACTGACATAATGATTAACAAATAAAGTATATCTTAAACTGGTGGTGCAAAGTGGAGACAGTTCGGTTTTATCTATACACAATTAAGTTGGTACAACAGTGTAAATGAGTCACATCAGTGTCAAGGCCCTGGGCACCTGTGACTTGGCTTACAGCATTGAGAAACACCTACAGAAGCAACAAGTTAACTGAGTATCCATTTTCTGTATCAGTAAGCTTTAATATAGCTAGAGTAGACTGTTTCACCTTAAAAAGAAAATCTGGGTAAGGAAGAAGTTAAAAAAGAGCAGATTTTTCCTTGTGAAAGGCGCAAGTCGGCTGTATGCTGAAGGCCCAAACCATTCCCTGATTGTTCAACTGCATTTTAACTCCAGCTTTCAAGTATTCAAGAGCTCAAGGCAGCCCAAGCAGCGAACACTGTGACTGCAAAGGGTTAACAGACAATTTATGTAAAGTCTTAGTATTCTGCAAAATGAAATGTGCATGTGAAATGGAAAAAAAAAAAAAAAAAAGAAAAGATTATATTTGTCAGCTGTGCTACCATATGTTGCTCTGGCGGAAGCACAGCAAAATGGTGACAATTTCTATTTTATTGAATGAGGATCTGTGTTGATTTCCATTATTTGAGAGCGTCTCTGGACAAACAGAGGTATCTTCATTATCACATAAAACTGTGCTCACCAGTAACCTAGAATATCCATGGCTACAGGGTGACCTGGGATTGCAGTCTCCTTGAAAATAAAATATCAGAGAATCAGTACAATCCATCTGCATATTTTAATGGATTTAGCCCTTGAAGGGCATGGGGGAATAGTCTTGTGAAAAGATAAGTGGCAGATACAGGAAATATAGACAAATTTGAAGCTCTTTAAAATCTGAGGAGAACTTATCTCATCAGCATGATTAAAACAAGTGTGTGTAAAGGCTTTGGTGGTTGCGGACTACTCTCAGCCATCTGGTCATGCTGGGAGGCAGGGCTTCATGGTTTGGGCGCAGAGCTGCACTAACATAACTAAATTTCTCTTGGACATAGGCTGATACATTTGCTTAGCTCTCCTGTGTCATATGGGCTTACTTGTTGGCGTTTTGCAGGGTGAGGGGTGTCTGTGCCATTCCCTTTTCCATGGTGTAGAGATGTCCTAGAAGATGCTGCTTCTGTTATTCTAGGCTCACAGCTTTCTCTCAAGATTTTTCTCAGCTTGCCAGGTCCTCAACATGTGAGCTGCCGTGAGCTGGGTGCTAAGTGTCACTGAGCATCCGGGGCTCTCCTTGACTCCATGTGCACCGCGGGTGCACAGTGTCTCTCTGGGCCATATGTCGAATGCAAGGCACGAGAAAACAAATCCCTTGGGCACTAGAAATGATGCTCATTTTCTTTCAGGACAGTGAAAGTTAAGCTTTTGTTGCCTCTCCTGCCTAACGTTATTCAGCATGCCTTGAGTGTCTCTCCTTCCAGTGACCAAAAAGCTTTTTTATGCTTTCCATTTCAACCCTGCCTCTGAAGTGGCACCATTGTTTTCTGGATAATGACACCACAGGGCATTATAATACATCTATTTTGACTCAGCGAACATACCAGGTGGGTTTCAGCTACCTGAATATCCAGCCTGGGAAAGCAGAGAAGCTCCTGCGCTGGCACCATGCGCACCAGTGGGACCAGCTTGGTTATGTCTGTGCGGTGCTGTACCCAGCTCCTTAACCCCTACCAAAGATACAGCTAGGCAGTATCCAGGCAGGGCTGGCTTTTGGCTGGCCAGTTTTGGTCTGCCAGAGCAGGCACCCAGCCTTAAGCATCCCATCCCCACATTGGTGGGCTCTGTGTTATATGGCCCAGGCTCCAGGGGGTCCTGCAGGAATGTTTGGGAAGCATCCTCCAGTTGCTGGAGTGCAGTGCCCTTGGAGAGAAGCGCGCTTTGTTTTACATGGGTAAGGTTCGCACCACCTGCTTCTTGGTCAGGCAGAAAAGTACTGTAGTAATGAGTAGAGGTGAGGGCTTCTTACCTTTGATCTCACCTGAGATCAAATCAATTAATCAATCAATCAATCAAGGTTCAAGTCACCTTGATTTTCCTACAAGCCCAAACAGAAAAGGGGTTTGATTGTACAAGCTGAGCATTCGCTGCCATAATGGTTGGGTCAGTAGGACAATTATTTGCCAGATACTGACAGTTATTTGCTAACAGATATGTTAATAGACCATTTGGTAGGGAGAGGAAAGTTTCTGTTTCAAATTCAGGCCACTGCAATTCTTAAAGGGGAATAAAGTACAGTGATTTGCTACCCTCCCCTCCTCCCCTTTTGCAGCAGGCAGGTTTTAGGCTGCAGAATCCCTCGCACTTCCCTTCTTCCCTTGCTGTGATTGTAGGCACCAAATCAATACAACTGCACGATACCAAGGCGAGCTGTGCAGCTGCTGAGGAACCGCATTTTGGAAGAAGCAGAAAACTAAAATCTTGATTTCTTGCATTCAGGCTGCTTGGTGTCTCCAAGGCCACTCTGCCTTAGGCCGTTACAGCATTTTGTTAGTGGCTGAATTTTCTATTTTCAACAGCTACTGAGAAACCTCATGAGGCAGCGATTCTGATTTGCTTTTAGCATGCTTGGCCCAAGGGGTGATACACGCATGGTGCTTGCCGTTGAAGTAATGAAAGTTCTTGGGTCTGAATCTAGTGGCTCTCTCTTAGCCACGGTTTTGTGCACTAAATCAACTATACTGTACAGTGGGATACCTTGTAGTGAGCAACCATGGAACAAAGTTCCAGAGGTTAAGCTTTTTTTTTCCCCCTAAATCTGATTATTTAGTTCTGGGGACTACATATATGTACACACACACATATATAATTTTTATAGCATGATCATCCTTCATTGCAATAATAAAATATTTTTTCATTCCAACAGGAGCCACAACTCACCACTTGTCCTTCAAATTGCCTTTCTTAGGGCACGTTTGATTTCTGCTCTTTCTTCTTAATATTGTGGGCTTGGAAGAGAATAAATGAGGACAAATCACCTACTGGTAAAGTGAATGATATTTTTTCAGTGTTTCTGTCCTAGTTTCTTTTTCAGTCTTGCTATTTGCTTTCTGAGTGCTTTTGTATATCAAAGCGAAGTTCTAAATAAGAAGTCCATATCATGCTCAAGTTTTCAAAAAAGTAATTACTCGTTCCTGAATCAGAAACATCATAAAATCATTACATTGAGGAGTTGGCAGCATTAGTAACTATTTCTCAGACAATAGTTTCTAGGACCCCTTAAAAAGCTGGCAAGCTGGCTTTGTTTTTAATCATTCTCTTTGATCTCAAAGTAAAACCTAGGCAAATAACTAATCTTTTACTCAACTAACTGAGCTGATCTGTAAACTAGATATCCTCTTAAGCTGAGATTGTTAGCTAGAATGTTTTTTGTGCCTAGATTTTCATCAGGGAGGGTGATACACAACCGAGGGCATCCTACACAACGTGTCTTGGTACAGGTGTCTCCATACATCACTGTGTATGCACTCTTGATTGCAAGTCTGTGTCATAACTGCTGACGATGAAGCCGGATAAATTAATCATTTATTTAAGTTATATGTTTTGCTGCAATTTGACTCTCTTTTGCATACATCTGTCCCTTTAAATATAAACATATTAAAACTTAAACTTGAAACTATGCCAGCATATGTTTAGACAGAACTTCCAGTAATCTATTTAAATAACTTATGATGAGTAAAACTTAAACAGCACATCTTGAAAGTAAGTCAAATTGCTAAACCAGGAGAAATCATTAGTTCAGTGTCTGAAAAGAAAGTGGAAAAATCTTCCTACTTTGGAGAGCTGTACCCTTTTTTGGAGACTACTAATTTGACTTCAGTGTAGTCAGTTTGTTTTTTAAACTCTTAAATAATTGAATGGAAGCTAAGAAACTATTTGGAGGCTGAAAATTTAATAAAAGTAATTTTAGGAGATGTTATGTTTTATCCCTTTCTGTGTAAGAACAGTTAGGTGTCTTATCTTGAAGGACTTTCTAACTACAGATCATGAAGCCTTTTACGATAAATCAGTCATTTTGAACTGCAAGTTAGTATTGAAACTTTTATCCAGCATATTTGAAGGAATTTTATTTAACTACCATAAATCTGCAATGTTAATTTTCTGCATTGTTAATTGAATTTTGATATCCACCCAAAACCAGTCTGGCATAAGTGTGAAGTAAGGACACAATCTAGTTAATGGGAAAGGTGGTTTAACATAGTGTTTCATAACAAATTAAAAATAAAGATAATATAAGCACATTAAACAATATAATTGCTCTCACTGTGTATAGTATATTGTTCTGAAAAGAAGTTCCAAATTTATCTTAAAAGCTCCTTTAGAACACATCTATTTGCATCTAATGGTTGCCAAATGGTGAATCAACATGAAAAAAAAAAAAAAAAAGAAATTGAAAGAGGCAGCTCCCATTAGAGTTCCTTTATTGTGTTTGGGGTGAAGTTCCTCAATGTCATCATGTTTGTGCTATAAGCAAAAATCTGTGGCACTAGTGGGAGAAGAATCTGATCCCCCATCAGTGTGTCATCCCTGCGTTCATGCATTTGAAAGAAGATTTTGTTGTTCCCATGTCCATCGTTAGCTGGTCTGCACACTAATCCAGAGATTGCAACCTTTCTTAGGATCCATTTGGCAGCCAGTCGGAAAGCATATCATGGCATTTTCTTCAGATATTTTTTGGGGGGTTGCTTAGAAGTGTTCCAAAAGAATCCCTCTGGGTTAAAAGAATTTTATTAATGTTGCAAAGTAGGATTTTGAATGTTAGAATTAAAGCTGTCTGGCAAGCTGTGGCACCTTCAAGGGCAGGCATTAATATGCCGTCTTTTATTATCTGAATTGCTTTTTTCCCTTGGGCTTCATCCCATGCCTAGGTCAGATACACTTTCAGTTCTGTGGCAGGATTTGGAAGGCAAGTGGCATGTTTTGTAAGTAGTGGGATGGTATTTGGGTTAATCAAGTATAGACAAGTAATCAAGTGTAGATTAATATGAGAAGAGTTATGAAAAATACTGATTTTAAACTAATAGAACGAAGTGTTGATAAATGTGAAGTCATGTATGCTGCAAAGAATTATAATTTGCATATCCAGACTCAAATTGTAACAGATTAATGAAAATTTCTCTTTGATGTATGATATTGATATACTGTTATAGCAAATGAAAATGGTGGTACATATAAATAATTGTAAGAGGAAAAAGGGGGAAACATTGTAAAACCACATATAAATCTACATCACTTGATGTACCTTATCACAAAGGTAGTGGATAAACCTTATTACAACAAAGATCTGAGACATGTATAAGATCTTGGGATGGATGAGGAAAATTATTAGATATATGTCAAACTTCTATATGAAAAGAGAAGAGAAGTCTGGGTTTGTTCAGAGAAGGTGAATAGAAGCAAAAATCTTAGATATCTGTAAGTCATGAACAATTAACAGAAGGTGAACCAGACATTCACATTTTCCTTTCTTCATAATAGCAAAAGAGGTATTTAACAAATCTGAAAAGTAATGCATTTAAATGTGGCATAAGGGACGTCTTTGCATCACTCACAGCTGATCTATGTGCAAGATATTATGAAAGTGCAGGATATTAGTAAGTGTAAGAATTTAGGATTTTAGATGATTCATGTTTATAGATATGAACACTCATAGCTATATTAAACATGCAAGCACTTTTTTTTGAGAAATAAAACTCTCATGCTTTAAGGCATAAACTAGCTCTAGCTCCAAATCTGATGGATTTTAAAAATAAACTTTCCTTAAAATAGTATATTCTTCCCTTGCTCACTGCAAAGTTCTCTGCTCCATTTTCTGAAACTCTTTTGGAGTCCTTTTTCTGAAAACTTCATCAGGTAAGATATCGGATGTGTCTAATCCAGACCTGGGTCCTATTCCAACCGTCTGGCAGAATCACATCTGGAAAGAGGACTCAAATGTAGGAACTGAGTCCAGATTTGTTGCTGCAAAGGCTGTGTAAGCCTAGAGAATCACTAACTGATTCCTGTTCAAGCAACCTTCCAGAATTTTATTTTGTGCCTCAGAGATGGCATTTCCCAAGCTTAATAATAGTTCATGTAAAATGAATCAATGGGTTTTCTGGATTCAGCTCTTGAGTGATGCACCTTAGTACTTCTAGTTTATGATTATTTTTTTTTTAAGTGTTTTGGACTATAGTCAAAATTCTGTGAAGATCTTCCACTCTTGAACAAAAGAAAGCAAATATTAAATAATTCTACAAACTTTGCCTGGTACGTGTAGACAAGGCACAGATTTAGTACAGTTTTCTTTCTGTGATATGAATGTCGCTCTAGCTGGGGACCAGCAAACCTGAGGAGACATCCATATGTCATCTCTATGGAAACTGAGGATGGCAGATTCAATGCATCATTGTGTTTGATAGTCCAAGTCTTGTAACATTTATTTTGTACCAGGAATCCAGCCTAAGAGGTTGGTTGATTGCTGTGACTCATTGAGTCGAAATGAGTTTGGATAATCTTCTACTAGGGACAACAGAATAATTGAAACATGGGCCTGAAAGGTGCCTGAAGAGACCAGCCAGTACAACTGGTTGCTCTGAGGCAAGATCCAATGCAGCTTGGCAAACTCATATATATATATATATAGAGAGAGATGAGATAGCCTTACCTGGGTACCGATACCTGGGTCCTGTAGGGCTGCTAAAAGACCTGAGATGATAGATTAGAGGAGCAGCTTGCTGGAAACCCTCTAAAGCCTAGGAAGACCCCAAAAGACTACCTTCAGGAAGATGTTAGTCTCCAGAGAAAGCTACTGCTGAGGCCTCTTAGATCATTAGTTTAGATAAGGATATGTAGGCATTTTTGCTGAAGTTATTTTGGGAAGATTTTCCTTGCATGTATGAAATATCTTTCCTTCTGTTATAACATGTGTATACAGTTCAACACTTGTTTGTGTAATTCCCTGTACGTATTTAGCCTGTAGTGTTTTATGTTAGACTTTAGAATAAACTTGTTTTGTCATTTTCTGCTCACCTTCTGTCTGCTATTTATAACTATATGGAACAGTAATTAAGGAGGGAACGAACAGCCTAATGCGATCGCCCTTGAAACAGTATTCTGTAATGTAAAGAGGAATAAGAAAGCTCAACCAGTTTGTGGGCAGAAATAAAAATTCGCTGACAGACTCTTCATCATGTTTTCCTCCTCAAGTGATAATGAGTTCTTTCCTTATTCTTTAAAAATGTATGGTATAAAGGGATAAAGCCTGATGTGCTGGGTATGGGTTACTATCAAAGAAGTTACTGTTCCTTTCTTGAGCCAAGTACCATTTGACAATTTTTTAAATAAAATGTACAAATAATTTATGGGAAAATACACTAGAAAAGTATTGCACATTTCAGACAATGCCGTAATGACAAGAAAAAATCCTACCTGAGTGTTTCATGCATCTGACCTCCTCATAATGGACCACATCAAAATCCCAGAAGGGGAATGCAAGAAGGGTGTATGCATTTCTACTGTAGTAAAGCAATCAGATCCCTGTTGTGTGCTGTTCATCTTTGGGGGTTTTTTTGGTAATGCCCACATTCACAGGGTGATTAGGATATGCTCGAGCAGCTGCTGCATGAATATCTGTGGTTATGGATTATGTTAGATGCAATTCGAATGTCTTTCAAAGCTGCTCTACTCCGTTCTTTACCACATCCAGTGCCACGGTATCTGAGTTTTCCCCTAAAGCATTAAATAACATGAGTAAAATCTGTCACATGTGGTTTGTTCTCCTAGTATAAATGCAAGGTTAGGTCAAAATCTTCTTTCATAGTTAGAGATGCTCCATAAATATGAGCTAATATACATATGTCATTTTTTGGATTGTTCTTGGACTTTCTGCTTTGCATCAGTCTCCTCTTTAGAATTTCTTTTTTTTTTTTTTTTGCTGGTTTGGTATATATTATAGCGCTGAGTGGAAAATGTCTGGCATTGAAAAGTTGTTTTGAATCACAACATTGAATCAAATATGTGAGTGCCTTGGACAATCAAAACTTCCAAAGACGTGACAAATGGAAAATTACATTCTTTTCTGTGTTAAAGCATTGGAAGCATCCCCTTGTTGAGTTGTTAAAACTTAAGCTTGTTCTTGGAGCAAGGGACATTTTTGTGGAGATTATGTGTATGTAGTGTTCTGAGTTATAAATACTTGCTTACAACACAAATGAAAAACAAGAGATTAAGACTCAGGAAATGTTAAGACTTAATCTACCCCTGTAAGACTGTAACCTTCAAGAGCGGTATAAATCTGCAAATAAGTCATCCGTGTAGGCAGATACTAGGAAGGCATAGAAAGTTGCTCAGTTTGGTGACTCTTCCTCGGTGTGTACTACTTATGGCTTGCATTTGGAAATCACAATATTTTTGAGTGTCAGGGTCTACTCCGTATCAGCTGTCATTATTGGCTAATGATAATATTTGATAATCGTGTTGGAATCTTATAGATTTTGACAATCTTTAACTGTTGGCTTTGTTATGGCAACATAACTACTACTCCAGCCAATTGACGTGTGAATGTGCCCAGTAACTTCTCACTTTATCATTCACTCAAGTTCAGGCTCTATCTCCTAGTACTAACAGAGCAGGCATTTTGATGGCACACTGAAATCTCTGCAACTGTGATACATTATATTCTTAGAGCCTCCCAGATTGCTAACTGCCTCATCAGATTCTTTAAGAATAGCTTTTGAACACTGTTTTGTAGACAGTTATACAACTTGACTCATCTTATATCTTTCAACAGATATCTTGTGCCAGTATGAGTTCGTACTTTCTATGCCCTGTCTACTTTTTGTGATCGTTTTATGAGTAAACTTAGTTTTTGCTTTTAGTACCGGGAGGTCAATCTTAATTTTGCATGTGCTTAGAATGATGATAATGTATTTAGCTCCAGTATCTATTTTGAAATTTACTTTGACTGGTTATTTCCATTTTCACAAAGCCAATCTGTTATAGAATCTTGCTTTGATCAACAGACCCAACAAAGACCTCTGTTTTGGTATCAACATCATCCGAGCTTTGCCTTGTTGTGGTGCACTCATGAATATGTTTCCTTTTTATGTGTCTTTGCAACTTGTGCTGAGATTGACACACTTTGGCAAAATTTTATTGGAGATATGAGACAGCCCCCCCCTTACTCTGCATGCTTTTGTGTCTTGTTATGATTGCCTCCATATGGTGAACAAAGAACTTGAAACTCAGCCCAGTAATGTATAGTACTGGCTACCTAAATGTGTTCCGCCTAGTTAGATCAAAACTTATGGAGACTCAGTGATACTGTAGCATTGGAGGTTATTTTAGTCAAGCTAGGAGGTAGCGTGCAAGAGAGAGCTGCTGAGATCTCAGGCAATGGTTTGACAGCTCAGTCATCAGGTTCTTTTGCATTTACTGCTGTTGCATGATATCTCTTCAGTAGCCTCAGAGAACATGGTTGTTCCCGGAGGGTTAAATAAGTGGGAGAATGACAGAAATCCAAGGAGTTAAGTGGACAGACTAGGGGATAGTTCGATAAAGCAGTAAGAGATGTTCGGTAAGGTGTTCATGTTCCCTTTTGATTTCATCTGCACAAACGGGTAAGTCTGCCATGATCGGCACTTCTTACCGCTGAGTGAATTTATGCTTCTGACTGGTGTGCACTGGGGGCTGAGCATAAGAAAGAATTCGTAGAATCTTCTCCTCTTATGTTTTATGAATGTTGAGCCTTTTTCTATTGATACAACTGAGCTTCTATGCTGAAACAAGCTCACTGCAGTTCAAAAACCACAATTCAGTATTTTGTCCAAAGCTCAAGTTTGGTGAAAACTTCACAAAACTATATGACTAATTATTTTTGATGGAAGAGAAAACACAAATTGCAACGGTTTTGGATTACAAATGTTACAGCAGTTTGCTTGGGCCAGAGGGCACAGTCACAAAATTAACAGGAAAATATCTGCAAAAGAAAGTGAAGTTGCTTAATTAGATTTCATTATATAACATAAGTTATAACTTATAACATAAGCTAAAGGATATGGCTGACCTATTGTGTGGGATGGGATACGAAGCCAAATGAGAAACCTCTGACATTTTCTGATAAGGTAAAAACTGTAGGAGTGAGTAATCCTGTTATAGGCAGCATGTGTAATGATGAACAACAGGTACCCACTTATTGACAAAGGAAAAAGAAGTTATTTATTTTAAAATTTGACAATGTGAATTTCCCTGTCTACTTACTGAGTTCAATTAAATAGCAATTGGAAAACTTTTTATTTAAATCAATGGATGCCAGTAGCTTATGCAGAAGTCATTGTGTTAACACATGGCAAAACTCAACTGCTCTGGTTTTTGTGTTGTTATTCTACGACCTTTTTCTTCCTATACTACCTATTTCCCTAAGGTAATAAATTCTTAAGGGCAGGGGCCTTATTTATGTACTGGCCTGTGAAACATTTTGCCTGGTTTCTCTGCAGAAGTAATGCAGTAGAGGTGTAAAATGTGAGTTTTGTCACTTTCTTTTTTTCTCATTGTAGATTCCTTCAGATCCTCTAAGCAGGCTTATATGCCAAGCTCAGTAAAAATCCTACACCGAAAGAGAAGCTTCATCCTTTTCAACAAAACTCAGCTGAACACTTTCTGTAAGACTATATCTCACTAAAGCCCATCTGCTCATCAGTGTTCAACATGTAAAAAAAAAGATAAAATCAGAATTTACCCAGTGTAATGGCCTTGCTATTCCTATACATTGATTCATTTCTAACATATAAAAGAGACACTGAGACGTATTGTTTTTCTCAGTGGCCTAGTACTCTAGAAAATTTATTTCTCTGTACGAGAGCTCTCTTTTTTTTCCAGTGGGTTCCTCTTGAAGGACAACTTTTGATAGCATCTGGTGATAGGCCAGAATGCTATCAAATGTTAGAGAATCCAACTTTATTTGGTAATGGCCAATCTTTTGTGATGCTAACCTTGGTATAGGCTGCAGGAATGGTTGGATACCTTGACACGAGTTCTATCTCTACTCCCTTCTACTGGGATCTTTGGGTTTCATGATTCTTGATTGCAAATGTTTGTTCTATTGCCCTACATTTAAATGTGAAAATCATCCTTTTATAGTAGTTGGAAAGATGGTCTTCACTTGGTAATGTACAAGCATTTCAGAAGTCTCCAGGGATTACAGGTGTTTTTGATGCTTTTTCCTACTGTCATGCTCTAAACCAAGAGCAGCGAAGTAAAGATTTCATTTAAATACAATACCAGTGGTAATCATGGTCAATTAAATACAGCTATTAAAACATGCTGTCTAAATCCTTTATACTTACATTATAAGTAACATATCTATGCCAGGTTTTCTATGTCACAGGAATAGATATTGGTATTCATTAAATGTATGATGCATATTCAGTTAAATATATGCTAATGACATATCATATCATACAACAACCAAGGCAGTGGTTTTGTTAGACAGAAACAGCAAATTGTACCTTATACCCCCATGTGCGTCGCATTAAATCTGTGCTCTGTGTTTTGTGCTTCTCACATGCATAAGTGAAATGGATTTCTCTGCATCTGACCAACGCATAAACCGCAGGGAGATGTTTTTAATAGGATTCATTGTGATTAGGAGCTGTGGAATAGCCCCATAGTCATAGCAATGTTAGAATGCCACAACTATTTGATAGGAGACATTTCAATCTGTCATCATCTTGTGTGCCCTGACCCCGATAATACACCCCGTTCAACCTGAGGCACAAACAGAAATGGTGAGGTAGGGTTGCATTTTTATTTTTTTTTTTTTTTAGCACAGCACCAGTCACAGCTTTTATGGGTTCCTGAGAGACGAAAAAAGCATTTTTATTTCCCATGCTGTTCATCTCTTATCTAACCATTTAAAAAGATATTTTGTTTCCTGAAACACAATAAACAAGTGGAAGGGGGAAAAAAATCCTTCCTTAGGTAACCTCAGAACAGAAGAACTTTGTGCATTATGCAGCTCAGGCCATGCCAAAATGCAATTTGGAGGGTGTCCAGCACTTCATTGGAAAGTAATGGTTTTCACTGAACTGAGTTATGACCAGCTGTTTACAGACAGTCTGTGACATACTGATAGAGCAGAACACCGTATGTTGCTTTCCAAATCAAATGATACAAGAAGTGTGACAGAGTGGAGAAACATCTGTCATTAGCAATTTTCAGCACGCTTCACTAATTCTGGACAAAATACGAGTAATGAACTTACCGCAGGAAACTTCAAATACTACCACTGCTGAAACAAGGATATAAACAGCTAGTGCTCCTAATGGCGTCTAATTTAATTCATTTGCAGTAAGAAACAAACAAAGTGGGTTATTTGTTTTTGATCATGGGGTAGTAAATAGTAATGCTGATCACAAACATTCATTTTAATCAAAGAAAAAGGGATCGTGGAACTCAACTTTCCTCAAGTTCAGACAGAAGGTAATTATCAGGTGCTTTTTTTTCTTAGTCTTTTTTCATATCAGTGATTTGGGTGCTTTTCTTCTTGTCCTTTTGGGTTTTTTTAAGCATTGTTGTTTCGGAATAGGCCAAGGAGAAGTTTTTACAACATTACTGGTATCATTCTTCGTTGCCCTGGTCCTCTCCCTTGCATCTCCCCTGCTCACGTCTGCATCCTGAATCTTCAGAGAGCAAGACTGCAAGTTTTCTGCCCAGTGTCACTCACCAGTGGGCATGAAGACAACGATGAAAGTAGGCCAACGCTGGCTTTTACTCCGTTTTCCTGCATTATGGCACTGCTGCTGCTGTTTGAAATCTCATGGTTCCTGAGGTACTTTTTTTTAAGCTGCACTTTAATGTGTATGCGGTGCCTATATACCATGCACTTTAGTATTTTCTGGTTGTTTTCTCTATTTTAATCATATCTGGAGCCTGACCACTACAATTTTGTGATGATTTTCACTTTATGTCTTTGAAATCCATGGAGTTGTTCTGCCATTCGCATTCAGGGGCTTTACTTTCCCCTTACCACTGATAACGCAGCAGATTCCTGAAACTGTTAGGATTAAGTGGCAGTCCACAGGGAAAAAGGGGGGAAAATGAAAGGACAGGTTGTTACTCTTTATATGAACTTTCAACTAATGTTCACACAAAGCTATAATATGAAATGCAGAGGATAGATTTAGTCCAATCCATTGGTGTCCCACCTATGGGACTTCCCTTGGAATGGATCCCAGACCAAGAGAGTGAAAGCCATTCCGAACTGATGACTGTAAAATGAGTGTAGGAGGTCTTTGAGTAGCTGTGTAATTGCAAAATTATTCATGATAAAAAAAGCACTAATCTAGAACTCCCAGCTTCTTGCAGAATTTCCTGAGGTGCCACAGGAAAACTGTGTAACTTTCTAACACCTTGGGTAAACCAAACTGGGCCAAGCACAATATGTTGAAGAGGAAGAGAAAATTTATGGAAATATGTTTTTTATGGTGGGAGTTTATGATAGAAATATTTTTCTCCCGCTTTAATGAAGGAAAGCAAAACTACTTACCAGAAAACTTTTCAGGAACTGCAACTGCGAAGTTCCTCTAATTCGTATAGATGTCTACACAGGAGAGCAAAGCAAAGGGAAAATATAGGTACCATTGACACTCATCATCATGTTTGTGATCTAGATAATAAAGTAAGCAGACCCAAGCAATTCGCTAACACTAACGCTATTCTTTACATAAACAGTAAATGTTTAGATTTTCCTGTTCACTGACTAACAGCACACATATCATAAACACTAAGCTGTTATAGTACGTTTCGTGTGTTGATTCACTTTAACAGTTGTTAGTGTGAAGACAGGAAAAGAAAAGTGGGTGTAATGAGACCATGTGCAGTATGCTGTGAAAACAGAGGCCCTTATTTGGCATAATGGGTTGCACCATAAGGGCCATAAAATTGTGCATGTGTTAGTATCATTTTAATTATTACGGGTGCCACATGTTAAGCAGAATAGCGGAACTACTAAAACAGCTTCAAAATCCTTACTGCTGATCGCTGCATTTAATTACAAATAGGAACATTTGGAGATAGGTCACCATAAAACCCTTCTGTTGTCAAATGAGCTCAAATCTGATTTTTGTAATTATGTTTTTATACCACAGATCCTGTTGAATAACTATAGGGAATAAAATTTTAATAAGTACTGATTAAATGCAGGTACATCTTGCTTCCTAAGAATATTTATGAATGTTCTTTGCCACTTACATCAAGGTACCATCACGGCTTCTGTTTTGGTCAGTGGTGATCACTCAACCTTAATGCAAATAAGCTGAATAACTTTATGTGCCATGAAATATTGTTTTTTTTCAGTGAAGCATAAAAGTACTGGATTTCAATTATTCATTCTGTTTGCTGGAGCTGTGTACAGTACTCTAATCCTCTAGTACCAAGGCACTTTCATTATAACATTACATGTCATATGCAGTAGAATATGATAATTAACCTTCCTAAGGCAGAGTTTTGGTTTTGGAATGAGAACTTTTATTGGTTTGTACCCTTTTCCATTGTAATAACATGTTCCCAGGTTCATATTAATAATGTTCTTTGTTAGCATCAAAATGAAAATCATAAATATATCAAATTTGCAGTTTAACAGGTAAAAAATCACTAGGATATTCAAAGGTGCTAAAAATGGTAATTTTGGATTTAGGTAAATAAACTTGCATTTTATGTAAAGAGTAACTATAAAGTTCTCTAAACAGAGCTTTATCTTGGGAAGAATGAAAAAACTAAAGAGGTATTCAGTGATATAAAAGGGAAGTAGCAATTAAATAAATACATAAAATTCATCATAGGTTGTAGGCTGGATTTTGAGTTACACTAAGGACAGCAGCATTGTGTTTGGCTATATCGTTCAAACAAGATTAAAGTCAGAATATATGTGCCTGTATATATCTCTGCACATTTATTTGTTTATACTCCCTGTTTCCTTTTTGGAGATACATGAAAACCTGGAACAGGTCTGACCTCGTGGTTTTTCAATTTTCAATATTGTCATTAAATAGAATGTTAAAAACCACTACATATTGTAATGTCTAAGGGAGGAATTCTGTTTCATGAGACATTGCCATTGGACTCATGAGCTAACACCCAGTTCAGAACATGCTCCAGAGCTACTGAACATCCACTGGCTTCAAGAGATCATCGTCTGGAGATAAGTAAATATACAGTGCCTCCTGGAAAGAGACAGATGTAATTTGCAAAACGATCTGCGGAAGAGAGTTACTTTGCTAGTTTTGATGCATACTGACTGCTCTGCATTGTTTATAACTGCATGGTAAAAACTCTCAACCCATCTAACAGTACAAGAATCTATGTCCTGGCTCACAAGAAGAAAAGGAAAACTTGACTTTCATAACCTTTTTCAACATGTGATTGAGTAAGTGCTAAATAAAGAGCTCAAGATGTAGTGAGTACCAGGAAAGCAGTCCAGAAGTTTTGGGAAGGGCAGTAGGCAAGCAACGCTAGAAAATAATGAGCACCTCTGTACTAGAACATTTGCAGGTTATGTGTTAATGTGAACCAGTAGACCATTGACGAAAGTCTGGGTCCCTTCTGATCTCAGACCAGTTTGCACACCAGTATGACTCCATTGGAGCTCACATTATTTGTACTCCTCCCTGTGAGGGCAGAAGGGACTCCTTTGGACACTGGCTCAGTGCTGGAATAACGCACTATCTGTATATCTAATGAAATTGACTCTCACTAATGTGAAATCCCCATCTGACAATGTCACCCTCCTTCTAAAACACAGGCAGCTAAAATCAAATGCTTGGCTTCAATACTTCCATTGTAACCCCGAATCCCATGTAGCTCTGGTTGTGATCCTATTTCACGCTGTAAGGCGTGCTTAGTGTTGGACGGAATTATGTCCTTGCAGGGGAAAATAATAATAAAGGAGTGTGAAGAATACTCAGCTGATTAACTGTCTTGTAGAAAAGGAGAAAAAATAAAATAAAAGGACCGTTTTATCTGTGAGGTTTGTTCCAGGCTAATTGCATTAATTGGTCTTGCTCTACAATTGCAAGAAGGATAATGTCCTAGGAATAAGAGGATGAAGAAGAGGATATCAATATAAATGGGGGACGTTAAAGAATAGTAAGACATTATCTTACACAGTAGCACTACTGAGCCTGTAGGAATCCATTTGAGCTCTGTGGTTGTCTGGAACATACTGGCCCATACCTGTGGGTTTGGGTAGGAAATGCTGTGTCAAGAAAGCAGAAGTCCTGTATATTGGATATATCAGTCCTCACTCCTATGGTACTTGTGTTCTGCTGCCTATGGGTGACTTGCTTTGGAAATTTGATTCGATGCTAGTAATATATCTGCTGTATTGCTCTGGCCCAATCTCCCCATCTACAAGGGGGAAAACATATCAAATCAAGGAATTAGACACAAGTAACTCCTGGGAAAAAAAAAAAAAAATCAATGCACCACTTCACATTTTAACATTTAATTTTAGACAGACAGAGTCATGACATTAAAAATTAAGATGGTTACCTAGATTACTACCACATCTCAGAAACCTTGTCACCCTTTCCTGTTGATAAAGGGATCATGATACTCTTCTCAGCAACTGCACAGTCAATGCTTTTGCAGGGATTGTGTGTCTTGGGAACTTCCATTCCAATCATAGAATTCTATGATTCTATGATTGTGTGTCTTGGGAACTTCAGCAAAACTTGTGGGAATACCAGTTCATACAGATGAACTCATATCTTTGATTTTGGACTGAGCCACGTCCACTTGTGACTTTGCTTTACTCCTCTATGCAAACGTGGTTTTGTGTGCACTTGAATCTCTGTTACTCTTAGGAAAATTTCCTACTATACTACTAAATAATCCTTCTTTTGAACTCTTTGGCCACTTCTAGAGGATCTTCTTCAGGGCCCTTTCTTTCATGCATTCTGCAGTCACAGCCTGCTGAATGTTTCATTCATGTACTGTGGAGGTTGTTGGGTTTGGGGGAGTCAGGTGAGACCATATTATCTGCCAACTCTGCTCTGCTTTTCAAGCTTAATGCTTCCTTTCTTCTTCTCAATGGTTGGAAGATGAGCTCTAGGCAGTGGTAGGTCCTGGGTTTTGAAATTGAAATTGAAAGGTGTTGAGAGGGGGAAAAGGTTAGAAGCAGTAAAATAAAGGTTACAAAAATGCATTTTTTTCTTGGGAAAGAGACAGTAATTTACACAATTATTTATTTAACTTTAGTGTTTGGCTTCTTCACCAACCAATAAAGGCCACCACCCAACTGGTCTGGGTTATATTTAAACTGGTCATTGGTTATATTTAAAATCTGGGAGTATTACTAACTTTTTAGTAAAGAAATTCTTTGATAGGTCCAATCAGAAGTAAAATATCCTAAACAATATGTTGCTATATATTAAAAAGTGTCATCACAGGAACCTAAACTTTCAGGGACTGCATTGAATATATTTTCTCTGCATTTAATATATTTTCTCTGCATTGAACATATTTTATATACCTCTCCATCACTGGTACCTTGTAGGCAGTTGAAATTTTTGCTGCTGAATTAATTACATTTGCTGGAATTTACAGGTACTGAAGCAGAAGCATTTGTGGCAACTTAAATTTCACCTCCAAGTCTGTGAAGACTGTGAGAGTAAAGCATACATAAATTAAAGTCGTTTTGCTACATAGATGTTATTTCATTGTAAAGATAGTTGGAAAAAATAGACCAATATTGGTACTCATTGGATTGCTTTTGCAAAACATCTCCTGAACTCCCCATTATTAATCCAGCTGTGGAAGCTTCATTTCATTACAGTGCGGTTGATCGCTACAAACAGTTGTGGTGCTTGTACCCTACCTCCCTCAGAGCTACTTCAAGGATAAGAAAGAGCACTAACTTTGTAACCTGAAAAGCACAAAGGAGAATTTTAGCAGCTCACGGTGTTTTCCAAACTTTAGTGCCCTACAGAATAAGCAAACTGAGTGGACATAATTGTGAAAAATGACAGCAACATATCAGTCAGCTGACTGAGTGTCATTAAATGTGAAGAGAACTTTTTTTGCTGTATAGTAAGAAGCACTCTTGATAAGACATTCCAGCTGGGTCACTTTTGGCAGAGCTACTGATGAGGACTGCTGCTTGCAGTTGTGCCACAACACTCAGGAACTATGGGAATCTCATAAGCTTTGACAGTGACTTCAGCAATGGACATTAGAGAACAACCCTGTGCCCAGAAGGTCATCCGTATCCTGGGCAGCATCAGAAGAGCTGTGGCCAGCAGGCCAAAGGAGGTGATTCTCCCCCTCTACTCCACTCTCGTGAGACCCCACCTGGAGTACTGCACCCAGCTCTGGAGTCCCCAACATAAGAAGGACATGGACCTGCTGGAGCGCGTCCAGAGGAGGGCCACGAGGATGATCCGAGGGCTGGAGCACCTCTCCTATGAGGAGAGGCTGAGAGAGTTGGGGCTGTTCAGCCTGGAGAAGAGAAGGCTCCGGGGAGATCTTATTGTGGCCTTCCAGTACCTAAAGGGAGCCTACAGGAGAGCTGGGGAAGGACTTTTTACTAGGGCATGTAGCCATAGGACGAGGGGGAATGGCTTTAAACTGGAAGAGGGCAGGTTCAGATTAAACATTAGGAAGAAGTTTGAGTGTGGTGAGGCACTGGAACAGGTTGTGCAGAGAGGTTGTTGAGGCCCCATCCCTGGAGGTGTTCAAGGCCAGGCTGGACGTGGCCTTGGGCAACCTGGTCTAGTGGGAGGTGTCCCTGCCTATGGCAGGGGGGTTGGAACTCGATGGTCTTCAAGGTCCTTTCCAACCTAAACCATTCGATGATTCTATGATTGTATGATTCCTGAAAATGACCCTTTGAGCCCTAGAAAGGGATTTTCCCCATGCAAAATGTTAATGTATGCTGAAGTTGAAATTCATCAATCCACTACCTTTGTTTATCTATGTCATGGTTTGGCCTCAGCCAGCATCAAAGAACCACGCAGCCACTCGCTCAACTCCCACAGCCGTGGGAAAAAGTGGCAGAAAAAGGCAAAACTTGTGGGTTGAAATAGTGCAATTTAACAGAACAGCAAAATGGAAGAAGAAAAAAACCCAAACAATAACACTAATAAAGGAGTATAAAGACACAATTACAGTACTGCCGTGCAGTGCACCAACCGAACCCGCACCACCACAGCCCGCCCTGAAGTGGCGACTGACCCTCTTCCCCGGCTAGCCCCTCTTATAGCCCAGGCATGGGTCAGGTGACATGGAATACCTGCCTCCCCTGCTGGCTCCTTGGGGAAATTAACCCCATCCCTGCCGGAACCAGGACATTGTCCACCCCTTATTCCATACCATCTATGTCATGCCCAGATCTTACAGTTTCCATAGCCATCCCTCAAAAATGTCCATTGAGCTCGCTTAGTCCATGATGGTAGGCTCCATTGGTGAGAACAGTCTCTTAGGGCACATAAGATGGTGTGTGGTGCTGAACTCGTGCGTGATGTATTTGAAGCTCGTGGCTGGTGTACCCGATGCAGTCCATGCCTATGATCCACAGGTTGAAGATGCTGATCTCGTGGAAGTTGCTGGGCGCCAGCTGCTGAGGTCAGTTCTTATTACATCATCACTGCACTTTACTCAGTCTCATCAAAGTCCATCTGTCATTGATTTGGTGATTCTTCTGTAGTACCATTGATAGCAATACTAATGATAACATACACCAGCAAGGTTATTTAACATTTAACATCATAAAATTTATACATTGGCTATTCTCACCCAAAATCAAATCTCCATGAGGTATGGATCGGACCTCCCCATCCTCTCGCATCACCTACCAAGTGCACCCGGGTCCTTGTGCAAAAGCAATCCCATGGATGGGTTTGCCTTTGCCTGAGGCAGGGCTAACCCAGACTGTCTTCCCTAACATATTCTTCATATGCACTACAGGGACTTTATCCCCTTCTACTGTACATGGAAGTTTTGATTGGGCAGGGCTATTCTCTATATCATGCACAGATACTCCATCCTTCTGAGCCAAAGCATGCCCTAAGAAAAACTATCACTCTAGTTCCATGAAATGTGGCTTCTTAGTATGCAAAAGTGCTGCCTGTTTAATTTTATGTGGAATCTTTCTGTTCCTCTCAATCTTATTATGATTGATTTGGCTGAGCTGTCTGCAAATATCAGATTCTCTGCTTGTCTTAGCCAAGATATTCTTATCCAGCTCTGTGTTTTTGTTTCGTGGTGAAAGTCTATCAATCACTTTATTAAAGATGTTTAAGACTTTCTCTCCATCTAATAGCCCAGCTTATGTGAATCACAGTACTTTCCCAGTTGTTATACGATGGTGGTCGTGAAGAAGAAATGTCTTGTTTTCCTTAAGAGGCAACATAAGCGTACCGTGGTACTCTGATGCACACAAAATACCTGAATGACCCTTTAAAGGGCTCAGCAAACATTGGAGCACGATGTGACGGAAGGCAATTATTACTATCCATAATACGCTAGAACCTAAAAGCTACCAGAAGATTGAAAATCCATTCCCTGGAACAGTTCAAAGGGATATAGACATGCTCTCCTTGCTCATGATCCTTGTTACTTATTTCAAAGAAAGATGTCAAAAGGTGGTGGGGTAGGGGTGTCAGGACTAGTGCAACAATAATAAACAGAATAATCTTACAGCTCCACATACTGACAAACTATTAGTACTGATTACTTAAAAGTTTTTATTAAGGGCATATATGGAATTTTTAAGAATTCCATATCAACCCATAGCCCTCTGTGCTCCCATTTTACATATATACCATCCCTGAAAACATCAGTGGTGTTTCTCTGGCTATTCTGTCTATGCTGTTTATTCCTTTACTTATGCACACAGTCAGAAAGATGGATAAATTGTTGGGGTAGGTAAATTATGAGATGGCAACCATGCTGAAGCAGCTGAAAATGGGATAACCCAAGAGGATAATTCATATACTGAAACAGGAGCAGATGTCAAAAGAGACAGCTTGTCTGGTTTGTTTGGATGATGATTCTCTAGCATGTATTGACGGAGCAAGATTGTCAGACAGCCTGTTTGTGAAGTTCAGTGTTGCCTGTCTTAGTCGTTCTGTACGGGGATGTGACATTTTGTTGCAGGCAATTGTAGAATTCTATTTCTGTGAATTGTTTAAAGTAAACTAAAACTGTCCTACCAAGCAGCATTCTTTGCAAATATCCAAGGTCCAGTAAGAACAAACTACCATTTTGACTTCTTAAAATTAAATTGGATGGGCTGACCCCGCTGTGCACTGTGCGCAGAGTTGTTCTGTTCACTTCTTCTGGTATCCAGTCAAGGAGGATTCAACTGACAACAGTAACAAGGAAGGAGAGATCCATTCTAGAGAGAAGGTTGGGTAAACTGAGTGGTTTAGAAAGTAGTATACATCTGCTCAGGATGCAGCTTGTGTTATGATGCAGTTTTAGAGGAAAAGAAAATGAGGAAGCTGAAGAATTTGGAGGATGCTCCAGTAGTGTCCAGAAAAACAAAATTCTACCTGGCTGACCTTGGTTGGTAATCATATTTTTAACTCTCTGCTGTCTGGTGTAAGCAAACTCAAAAAAGCGACACATTCAGCTGGAAAACTGATGTTATCTTGTTAAAGGGAATGAAGTTTCCCCTCAGACTTTGTGAATCCCAATGATATTAAGGATCAAGGGTCTAGTTAGCTTCTTTGTAGCTAACAAAGAACGTTCCCTCCCAGAAGAATAAGAAAGGAAGGTTTGTAAAGCCCCGTCTTCACAGACAGAAATTTAGGTTTTAAGCTAACCTGACATGGTCACTTATGCCCACTTACCTCTGACAAATTCTTTTCTTGAAATTAAATCTGCTTTCTTAGCTACCTAATACTTCAATTCAATTTTTTCGTAATTCTCTCCCCAAAACAAATCTATTGGCTCAGATTTTTTCTCCTCTTGATGCTGTGGTCACTTGTTTCATGTACACAATATTCTGCTCCCCATCTCCCTTTCCCCTTCTTCCAGTTTCCTGAAGGCCATAAAACACTGATGCTGACTTCAGGTTTCTCCCTTTTCATTTGAAATCCTTGTCTTTTACAAAACTAGGATTTTTCACATCCAAATTGTTGGATTCTTCTCTCTCCTCCTGTTCATGGTTTACTATTACTAAAGTGCTTTCTACTTCATTTCTTCACCCATGCACTTCTCCCGTCATCCTTTCTGTGAGTTTTACAAGTCCTTGAAACAACCTTCTGCCTCCTCTGTGCCAACCATCAATCCCCTCTTCTTTCAAATCCATCCTTAACTCACATTGTTGCTTTTCACCTGCCAGTGATCACTTCTCCATATCATAGACCAGTAGACAATTTCCTCACCAAGTAAATAACAAAACCGGAAAAAGATAAACCAAGACACAAGATTTGTAAATGTTATAGTTTTTTTCATAAGATACTAAAGATACTAAGTCTGCTCGGCATGATCTGCCCTTCTTTTTTGTGTCTTCCCTCTTTAAAAAGATGCCGGTAAATAGGTGTTGCTTTTGTTTTTTTTTCCTTTTCTTTGTCTCTAAAAATGATCAATTGGTGTTGATATCAAGGTTTATACTAGCGCCATATCAAGGCCTTCAGCTGAAAGATCCTGAGGTCAGGGACTTTGTTGTGCTATATCCTTGCTAAATGAGGTATATATTTCATTCAATATACAAATAATAGTAGCAGACTGAATGAAAGAGGTTAAACTTAATGTTAGTAGGAAATCTGTGAAAACACAGGTGTTTTAACTACTGGTGGTTTTGTGCCAGCCATGACATATGGAGCAGACACCAAGGAGATGGAACTGAAGACTATTGTAAGAATGCATCAGTATCATGCATTTTGAGCACTGCAGTCTAATTTACTGATCCAATTTATATCAGTGTATGTATGCTTGTGCTTAAGTATATGAAGAAACAGCCACATATTTTGAAAAGATGACATATTTTTATTTGCACTTAATTTTGCACTTCCCAGAATTTTTCTGTCTTTTCATATTGCCTTATGGTGTGTTGCTTGACTCCTGTTCTCTGCAAGTGTGAAAAGTCAGGAGGAGAGTTCACAGCAGGTTGATGGCCTGGAGATTAAAAGTCTGTCTAAGGACATTTCAAAGTTGTAAAGGTATTATTCTCACATGTACTTATTTCTTGGTGGGTGTGAACAACAGCTACTCACCAAGCTGGTGTAGTGTGAAATAGTTTCCTGTGAAATGATGTGCAGACATATGCAGAAAGCCACATGTACAGCACATGCACAGGCACATCCCTGACTTATGATTAGTGAGATTCTTGCTGATATCTGAGTTAGGAATGAGCAGTGGGGCACCCAGTGTTTTAATTACCCACACAACTATGTGGATTTTCCATATTTGCCAGGCTAAAAGCATGATCCTGTCCTGATGCTTTGAGATTAGCACACTGGAAATGACCTTGACTTCTCAGCAGTAGTTCACTGTTACTAGGCCAACTGCAGACTGAGAATTTGCTGTGTGCATGGTTATTCTCTATACATTCCTTTGTTTGTCAATGCCCGGGATCAATTTTTCCCATGCCCCATAAAAGTAATTTTTATTCTACTAAACCCCAAAAGTTATATCTTCATCAACCTAAATATGTCCACTAATTCACACAAAAGAAAGTTAAGTCTTTTGAGCAATTTTCAAAACCTGGGCAATTATTTGATAACTGGCTATTATGGGGATGAATATACAATACAGTAGAACTGCTACTGCTAATAATTTACCTTTATCTTTTTAAGGCAGTGAATAGGACACCGGTTCAAGTGGATCCAAAGCTTTAAACAAAGCCTGCTCAATCACAGATGCCTAGTGTGACTGTGACCAGAACGTCGAGCCTTTCCAACATGCACAAACGTGAGCTCTTCCTGCCCTAATGCTGTACACCAGCACAGCCACACCTTTGTGGTGGGCCAAAAATTAGTGTGACACATGCCAGAAATGACAATAAGAAATGAAAAGGCCATATGGAGCCATTGCTGCCTGCCAGTCATTGCAGTAGGTGGCAACTGGGACAGGAGATGTATTGGAGAGGGCACCATGCATTGGGGAACTGAGAGAGTAATGCAGAACCGGGATATGATTCCTGGCAAAATTTAAATTATTTCCCTCTCTATGTTACTTTGCTCAGTTGTAACACATCTATTATGCTAATAACCCTTTATTAAGGTTATACGGAGTTTTGCTCTGGAAACAGAACTCAGATTTGCTACAACTGCTAGGATGACAATTTTCTTGGAATAGTATTTGATGGATATTTATTAACATATGCAGATATTTCGGTCACCTGAAAGTCAGGCATTTAATCTCAAATAGTTGTGTAGACTTCCTCTGAAGTCATTGAAGAGAGCTAGATGACTCCAGGAGGGCAATCCTCCTATCCTAACAGAGGCAGGTTGGATAAGTCATACTTTAGTGGGTGTCGTGGTTTGGGCCAGAATGGGCACTCAAACAGTGGGGCTCATCTCATTCTAAAGTAATTGTCCTAGAGATCAGATGAAACATGCCCTGGAAAAGCCGGTTTCCCTCCAGTTACTGGAGTGACTACCTAAATGTGGATAATGCTCAGATGAGATTAATCCAACTCCTGGTAAATACTTTCTGATCAGGAACTTAGTGGGATGTATCAGCATTGTGAGGTCTTCTCAGATAATTCCTGGTTGTTATGCATAAAGGATAAATTCAGAAATGAAGTGTGGGAACCAAATACATTTAAATGGAAAAAGGTATTGCGCTATGAATTTGTATACTGAACTCAAGATACAGGCACATACTATAGTTTTGTTACTTTCATAAGAATACCTTATTTTACACTGAACATCCATACAGTCTTTGATTTCGATTCCTAGTGTACATCTCTGATGCTGCTTTGCTGTGGCATTGCCAGATTTCTTTATTCTTTTAGGCTAGCAACTTAATTTATCTTTCCCTGTTTAGGAAATATTTTTTGCTAAGATTTTCTGCATATTCCCTCTTCCCATCTTTCTATCTCTTCTCATATCTGATTCACTCCCTTCATTAGCAGAAACTTAAATTCTGATAACTATTGTCTCGAATACTAGAGAGTTTAAACATAACTTCTGTATCAGTTAGTGTGCTAAATACATATGCTTATAAATACTAAACCATGATGAAAATAAAATCTCAGTGCTTTAGCTATTTCCTCCAGTACCTGGTGAAGCCGTTCTTGAAGTTCTTCTGCAGGAATACCTCTATGTATACAGCAAATCACAAACAATTTCACTCTAAATTATTCCTTAATTGCTGTACTGTGCCACACTTGCTTGCCACACGTCCCACCTCAAGCTCTAACCTCGCACCTTGCCCTCTGCAGAACAAACTAAGAGTTTCTAAATTTTAGGAGTTTACTCTGGGAGCAAAGAACTATCCAATGTGAATAAGGCTGCCAGACTGTGATCCTAAAAAGAAAGTATTTATTTATGTGAGGCTGTAACCTAGCTTAAGCCAAGAAGATCCAAACCAAAGTGAGAAGACCAAAGTTTTTTCATGTCATTCAACAGCCTCCAGGCGAATAGCCCCATCCATGCTGGTCATTAGCACATTATCAGGCAAAGGAACCAGACTGCAAAACAAGGCGAGCAGGTTTCAGAACAAGGCTTATGCTGGAAACAATCTCAGGAGGAACAATTAGTTATCATCTGGCTCAGGTAAAACAACTGTCTATAACATAAATAGTTATTTTTCATTTTAAAGGTATATTAAGGTGTTAAAGTTTGTTAAATGTTTATTGATGAAAGCAAAAGAGAGCACCTATACAGTTTTGTATCAGTCCATCTACTTTGCACATTTGTTTGCTGATGAGCAGAATTTCCCTGAAGGAAAATAGGAAGAGAAAAAAAGAAGGTAAAAGCAGCTCATCTGGTGACATTATCATTAAACATAAATGCCATTATCTGTGATCAGGTGCCATTCTCATAAAAAGACAAATCCCAGATGTGTTCTTCATGACTCATGTGTTCTCATCATAGTCTCACTATGGAACTGAGTGTCCAGAGTGTGATAGAGTTTCCTCTCTGGAAAAGAGTGGGATTTCTATTTTTTTTTCGCTTCGTATTCAGTCCTCTTTATTTCAAACATTAGTAGTGAGTAATTTGGGTTCTTCTTCATCTTCCTCCTAACTACAATAAACTTTGAGGACATGACCACAGGTTATAGGCAGATTGCTCTATTACAAACACCATTTTCATTTGTTTCACAGTGGCTCAAGGAAGAGGTGATGTTACGGATTTTTTTAAAGACATTTTATTGTAAGTGTGGGTGTAAAGCTTTCCTCTTTCCACCAACTTGCAAGGTAGGTCTGTAGACTCATAAAAAGGCATAGAGCAACTTGGGAAAGAAATTCAGTCAAAAGGCCATCCATCTGGTCCAAATCCCTGCTCAACGCAAAGGTATTTGCATCAGGTACCTTATCCGGACAAGTCTGAGTACCTCCAAGGACAGAGGTTCCATAATTTCTCTGGGTAACTTGTTCCAGTGTTTGACCTCCTTCCCAGTGAACATTTGTTTCCTCGTATCTCATTGCAATTTCCCTTGTTGCAACTTGTGTCTGTTGCCCACGTGCTGTCTCTGTGCACTGCTAAGGTCTGTTCCCCAGGCTGTACATGGCTGGCCTCGGTTGGATGGGTGCACTGCTGACTCATCCTCAACTGTTTGTGCAGTTGTCTCATCTTGCAAAATATGTGATGAATTTCCACATTTGGAGAAGGAGGGGAACTGAGGGAAAAGCTGTGGATGTTATCTACCTGGATTTTTGCAAAGCTTTTGACACTGTTTCCCACAGCATTCTCCTGGGGAAACTGGCTGCTTATGGCCTGGACAGGTGTGCTCTTCGCTGGGTAAAAAACTGGCTGGATGGCTGTGCCCGGAGAGTGGTGGTGAATGGAGTTAAATCCAGTTGGTGTCCAGTCACAAGTGGTGTCCCCCAGGGCTCAGCGTTGGGGCCTGTTCTCTTCAATATCTTTATCAATGACCTGGATGAGGGGATCGAATGCACCTTCAGTAAGTTCGCAGATGACACTAAGCTAGGCGGGCGTGTTGACCTGCTTGAGGGTAGGATGTCTCTGCAGAGAGATCTGGACAGGCTGGGTAAACGGGCCGAGGCCAATGGTATGAGGTTCAACAAGGCCAAGTGCCGCTTCCTGCACTTGGGTCACAACACCGCCATGCAGTGCTACAGGATTGGGGCGGAGTGGCTCGAAAGCTGCCCAGCAGAAAAGGACCTGGGGGTGTTGGTGGACAGCCAGCTGAATATGAGCCAGGTGGCCAAGAAGGCCAATGGCATCCTGGCCTGTATCAGGAATAGTGTGGTGAGCAGGACTAAGGAAGTGATCAGACTGAGTCACTGAGTCACTGAGACTCAGTGACCCTGTACTTAGCACTGGTGAGGCCCCACCTTGAGTACTGTGTTCAGTTTTGGGCCCCTCACTACAAGAAGGACACTGAGGTGTTGGAGCGTGTCCAGAGAAGGGCTACAAAGCTGGTGAGGGGTCTGGAGGACAAATCTTATGAGGAACAACTGAGGGAAATGGGGTTGTTTAGCCTGGAGAAGAGGAGGCTTAGGGGAGACCTTATCACCCTCTACAAGTACCTGAAAAGCAGTTGTAAAGACGTGGGGGCTGACCTCTTCTCCCTGGTGACAAGTGATAGGACAAGAGAAAATGGGTTCAAGTTCTGTCAGGGGCAGTTTAGATTGGATAGTAGGAAACATTTTTCACTGAAAGGGTTATTAAACATTGGAATAGGCTGCCCAGGAAGGTGGTGGATTCGCCATCCCTGGAGGTGTTTAAAAAAAGAGTAGATGTGGTACTTAGGGACATGGTTTAGAAGTGGTTTTGTCAGGGTAAGTTAATGGTTGGACTTGATGATCTTAAAGGTCCCTTCCAACCTCAGCAATTCTATGAATCTGTGATTCTTTGATTCTATGATTCTATTCTACGAGTTCCCTTCTACTATTTCTCTCTTTCATAGTTCGCTACAAGAAAAGACTAATGCAGAGGAAACACAGTTACTCACAAAATCCTTATATATTTATTCATCCACAGAACCTACAGTAAATCTGTTGCTTGAATTCTTCATTATTGAAAACTTTTATTCCAAGGAACCATTAATTTTCCTGTTCAACGAGAGTGGGAATTTATGACACAATTTCAGATAGATTCAATAAAATGTTGTATTTCTGTGTGCATAATCTGTCAAATTATCAGACAGGTATAAGCTTTCATGAATAGTTTGGACTGGTTGGAACTGAAAGTAAGAAGCATGTTTCTGTTACAAATCACTGTTAGGTTTTGAATAAATAATAAAGATACATGTCTTGATACATCTTTCTGATGCTTCTTACATCTTCTTCTTACATCTACTACAGCTATTCACAGTAGTAATCTACTTAATTGGAAGATCCTGTGGAATATGTAAGACTGTGAGCACATCTGCAGAAAACTTACCCATATCTGGTTCCTTAAAAATAAAATTAAAAGAAAGAGAAGACGGAGAAAAGAGGAGAATTATATGTAGTAGTAATTATCTGCCTTCTAAAAAGTACATTGAAATTATGGGTGCAAGATTCTACTCAAGCAAAACCAGTGTTGCTTTAATTTTAATTATTCTTACAATTTATATTTCTTTAATGGATTTCTAATTAATCAATTTCTATATACAAATTTGTGTCTCATTGTATGTAAACGGTTGTGCCAACAAAAAATTGGGTTCTACTATCTGTAGAGAACAGAAAATTAGGCCCTGAAGAGAGTCAGCTCATCATTATGGAATTAAATTAAGTCTATTGATTAAACCTTCATATTGTGGTTGGGCTTTTTTGGAGGCATGAAGTAGTCTCATTTAGTTACATTACAGCAGTGAGGGGAATTATATTTAAGGGAAAGGGAATTGCCTGTTCTCTCCAGAACAATTGCAATATACATATTTTACTGACAAATAATAATAAAAGAAAGCCACGCAATTATAAACTAGGAGGAATATTTTTCCATGAGGTTTTGGTGATAACAGTTTTAAAAGCAACATTTGATTGACTGCTCAAGTTTCTACTGGAGATCTTGTGCCAGTCCTACCAGCCTCTCCCTGGCCAACACCATGGCCATTTCAAGGATGTGAAGTTCTGGTGTTCAGATGTCTTTCATGGTTCGCGTGCATTACAATGTGCTGAGTCAGTGGATGTCACTGCAAACAGCCTCCTCTTAGCATCCCTTTTTCTTTTCTCCCCACACCTCTTCCTCCCTCTCTAATACTGTTGCTGCATCTCCTCCCCTCTACTTCCCTATTTTCACAGGGAAAACTGAGGAATTATACTGTGTGTCAAATATTTACTGTGCAGCTGAGAACTGGAAGAGAAGCATATGCTTTTACCTGAATATCTCTTTCTAACAGTCCTTCTAATTGTTGCTCCTTTTGTGGATGGTTTCTGTCTATAATTCAGGTAACAAGTAAAAAATATTGCTAGTAAAATGCGCAGTTCTCTGTCATCTGCTGGCTAAAGCCATCCAATGCAGAAAGACATTTTCCTTACAACTTTGCTGCTGTGGCTGACTTATTTATAACTTTGTTATTGCTGTCCTGGATGTGAAACGAAGAACACTAGCTGACCTAACCTGCCTGATAAGGCTAAACTTCCACCAGAGATTAGGATAAAACCAAAAGACTCAAGGCCATTTGTGAACAATGGAAAATTTGCACCCAGGTCCTTCAGAAGTAAAAAGAGACTTTTCACCAACAATAGCGATTAGCACTTTTCTTACATCGTTTTATTGTTTAGCCATGTGTTGGTCTGTGTCAACACAGATTGACAAAGTCATAGAATTTTATTGGACAATGTGAAAACTCATTTGCACATTTTATTGCAGTCCATCACTGCCTGCATTCACAGTCCAGAGGCCTTCCATTGTTGTGAATAACAATTGGGAGCAATTTCTGGCTATGGTCAATGTAGAGGTTGCAGTCTTCTACCGACAGGTGTTCTTTCCTAATTGCTTCCATTAGTTTCTCTTTATTGCAGGGCTTCATTGCCCGATGAATGTAGTGCTTCAACAAATACCAGACCAGATCTATCAGCTCCAGTGTGTGGCATGATAATCAATGTACACTCATTGAGCCCAAGCTTAGTAAAATGCTCTAGTCAAATGTACAGTACTTTTTCCTCAATAAAATAGTTATGATACCAAATGCAATATTCTAAATAGAAAAAATATTGGTGCAGAATTTGTGGCAAATACAAGTCTTGCCAACATTTGTATCAGAAAGAGTGTGGTGAGCAGGACTAGGGAAGTGATTGTCTCCCTGTACTCAGCACTGGTAAGGCCACCATCAAGTACTGCGTTCAGTTTTGGGCCCTTCTCTACAAGATGACATTGAGGTGCTGGAGTGTGTCCAAAGAAGAGCAACGAAGATGGTGAAAGGTCTAGAGAACAAGTCTTATGAGGAGCGGCGGATGGAACTAGGGTTGTTTAGTCCGAAGAGACGGAGGCTGAGGGGAGACCTTATGGCTCTCTACAACTACCTGAAAGGAGGTTGTTGCGAGGCGGGGGCCAATCTCTTCTCCAAAGTAACAAGCAATAGGACAAGAGGAAACGGCCTCAAGGTGCACCAGCAGAGGTTTTGACTAGATATTAGGAAAAAATTCTTCACTGAAAGGGTTGTCAAATATTGGAACAGGCTGCCCAGGGAAGTGGTTGAGTCACCATCCCTGGAGGTATTTAAAAGACGTGTAGATGTGGGGCTTAGGGACATGGTTTAGTGATGGACTTGGCTTAGGTTTATGGTTGGAGTCAGTGATCTTAAGGGCCTTTTCCAACCTAAATAATTCTATGATTCTAAGAGTTGTAAATATACTGATAAGAGAAGACGTGATTCCCATGGGAAGTAAAGAAACTTCTGACCTGGTAATCTCACTGCACCATAAAGCCTGATTTCATTCTAGATCAAGAAACTTCTTGTTCATCAAATCTTTGCCTACTTTGAATCAGAAGCACAGGTATATTATGAAAAAGAAGAGTGCGTGTTGGTTCCTCTTTCTTTTCATACCCACTGAAGTATTAGTACAAGGTATCAGTACAAACTGGATTTTTGTTTTTATTTTGCATTCTGGATTATCCAAATGTTGTGGCACTGCACAAAAGTAAATGAAGAACAGAATATGCCTTTCAGGCCTTTTTCTGTTTGTGGCGATACTCAAACCAGAAACACTTGATTTTTTTCGGATCTGAGGTTAAATTTGCAGAAATTACATTTAAAAATAACAACAAATGCCCCGTGTTTCCTTACTTAGGCACTGAAGTAATTTAGTTGAGAATTCTTAAAGACAAAAAGCCTTGAGAATCATTGTATGCCTTTTTAGTGTCTTTCCTCAGAGCAGAAGTGTAGTTTGACCAAAATCACAATTATATAACTCCATAGCTGCAAGGAATTTCTTCAGAAGTGTCTTTCTGCTATAGCATTACCTTACTATTTTAATACTTCGGTATTAAGTATTCCCATTTTCCATTAAAAGTAAAGACTTTTTTTTGAGTGATTCCATTGTACCTTCATAGGTAGGTGTTGTCTCTAAAAGCGCTGGTTTTCATTTCCGAGATAAATTGTTCTCTACCATTGTCTTTTTGCATTCGTTCTCTCCCCATCTCTTTTTCTCCATGGTAACACAGAAGTTGATAATATTGTATGACACTTACCAGCAGAAGGATTCAGAAGGGAAAAGCATAAAGTGCAAGAAATGTAGAAACCTGTGCCCAGAGCTGCACAGTAGCTTTCTAACTTTTGCAGGCTTTAACCTTTTTTTCTGCTCTGTTCACATTTGGCTCATTCTCCAAAACGGCTGGGTCTCATTGGTTTTATCTGTCATTCGCCTTACCCTTCTTCTCTTCCCTTTATTGCTTCCTCAAAATGCAAAACAATTCCTCAGGCTTTCCTGTTGAATGTTTCAGTACTGTGAGAGGAGAGGAACACGCGGCTGCTAAACAGAACTCAAAGGCAAATATCAATACAGCTGATACCAATGGACGCTTGCAAGTGGAAACAGAACCAACCAGCAGCACGACCATGAAAACAGCAGACAGTCTCTGTTTCACAAGTGCATTTTAGGACAGAACAAATTTTCTCGGGATCAAGTTCCTCTGGGACACATATTCGTTTTCTGGCAAACTCCCAGCATTGGCATACTTGTGGCTCTTGTGCCTGAACCAGACTCTCTTGCTGGGAGAATTCTTTGCACCAAGAACAACCAAAAATTAGCTTTTTCAATCAAAGTAATTTTGTCTCTTTGCTCTAGAGGCCAAATTACAGAACAAAAGACCTTTCAGATCCCTCATTTATTTCAGCTAGAGTACATAGAAATGCCCCCAAATCCTCATCGGCTGATGCCCTTCCATGCTACCTGATGTAAACAGGAGGTCTCATTCATTGTGCTATTACTGCACCTGTACATTTTTGACCATGTTGCTTGTACCCCAGCATCTCACTACTGTGTTGGCCAAATGCTTACCCAAGTGAAAGGCCAAATTGGTCTGGAGGACTCCTAAAACACAGATCCTGACTATATTCTCCCTATAACTGCATTGAATTAAAATAATCCCTATTTTTAATTAGTCTCCCAGAAAGAATGCAAATATTAGCACGATGATAAAAATTTGTAACATTTTACACACACACACACACACACACACACACACACACTCTCCTTTGGTTTTGGGCATGCAGCCAACAGAACAATATGTGTCACTGAAGTTTAGAGCCATTTGCTTAATCCTACCTTCTGGCACGCTCACCTGTGAGCCACAGCCACGGTTACCGATGGGATAGATGGATCCTCCAGAGTGCAAACTCCTGCTTCAGACTTGTTCTCCCTTAAACCAGCTGGCAGAGACAAGGATTTTCTGGCAAAAACAGTTAGGTGCTGAAACACTCATCATTGGAAAATGGGGGGTTTGTATGCATTTTGGAGGATGATTTCGGTAAAATGTTGCACTGTGACATTTTTCAGACTAGATCATTTCTATTTTTGGTACCAAAACCAGTTTTCAAAAACCAATCTTCATTTCAGCTAGTGAAATCAATTATTCATAGACTTTTATTGCACAGTGAAGTTGTCTAGCTGTGTTTGGGCCCAGTGCTTGTAAGCTCGTCTGCCTCTGCTCTCACATTCCAATTTTTGCTCATCCATTTCCCCAGGCCCGTGTTCCTTAGAAAGAGCACATTTTGAGAACAAAAAGCTATATTTACTGCAAAGAGTTAAAACAGCAAACAAAGCCAACCTAGGACATATCACTCTGCTCTTCCCAGTTCAAAAGACAGAGGCATTTGTCACACGAAGGGTTCCTCTGTGGGAGCTGGTGGCTTGCATGGGTGTAGACCGGGTGAATATAAAGTGCTCTGGGGCAGCAAATAGAGGAGGAGTTGATGCTGGTTTGAAGTCAACGGACTACCTCTTGGGGCAGGGTGGCTGACACCTCCTCCTACCACTGGCAGTCTTATCGGCAGGGCTACGAATTTGCCCTTTTTATGCCAGGAGCCGTGATCTCATATTTGTTAGGTATCGGAAGCAGTCAAAGTCAAAAAACACTCCTACAGTTTTGAGGACGCGAGGATATTATTCTACTGCTAGGCTACAGCTAGTTATGCTGTGCTGCTCTCACTTACTACCTCCTGTGCCGCCACCTGCCAGACCCAGCCCGCCTCATCCGAGCGCCGTCTGGCATTGCTGGAGCGTGAGGGGCATGGCCTCCCCGTGAAGGTGGAGTATGTTGGCACCGCAGGCCAACAACCCTTCATTCTTCAATATGGCTGGCGCCCAGGGTCAGCGCAGGAGAAGTGGCTTTTTTTTTTTTTTTTTTTTTTTTTTTTCTGGTCCAAGTAGCTCAAACAAAAGCCAATTATTGCACATACGACGAGTCTAACGGCGGTCCCTGAAAGCAACGCCGTGATTGTATGGCAGATATGTGCAAGTCCCCGGCGCACTGTCGGATTGGGAAATGCCACGTTTCCTTGGCACTTTAAGAATTTAGACACTGAACTTGTCTTAAGGTATAGTATAAATTGAATGTCCTTTTATTGAAACCACGGAGCTGCTTCCATGAGGTCTGCTTTTACCTCCTTACTTGCAGTCATTACAGCTGGTAACAAACGGTCCAACAGGTTTGAGGTTTTTTTGTCCTTTTCTAGGACGAAGCCACTGCCCCCCCTTTGCAGTCAGGGTAAAACAGCAGAGCAGAGGCATGGCAGGGCTCAGGCACGTGCTTCCGTGGAAGAGCAGAGCAGGCGACGGCGTGGCAGCTTGTGGCGTTATGGTATGTAGCCCATACAAGTGTGGAGAGGCAGATTGGCTGGCCCGAGCAGAGCCTCTTCTGCCGAGACGCGCTACCACGGGCTCACTGAAGTGGGGACCTGTGGGCTGCGCCCACTCCTCCCTTCGCCCCCTCACTCGCTGCCGTGGCCACGGTCCAGATGGACACTGAGTTACGCAGGCTGGAGATGAGGCTTTGTTCCTGCTGTCAGTACTGTGGAGCCCATTTTTCTGAGGAAGCAGCTTTCAGATATTTGGGGTTGTGCCAGGTCCTGATAATCCAGAAAATCCTGAATTTAAGCATGTGTCTTAAAAACAGCGTTCCCTGCACCTTTCTGTCCCAGGCTCCAAATGCTGCCCTAGGAGTAAGGGCACCTTGTTTGGCAGAGGTTTTTGTAGGTTCATGTGTGGCTTTTGTTTTAAAATATATTAATTTATTATAATGTAAGATCATCTGCCTGGGGGATGTGGGATGTTGTTGGACCGCAACCAAGTATTGGCTTGTAGCCTTCTAAACCAGGGTGCTAAGAAATAAATCCTAAATAGAAATGGATGAACAGTTTATGTTGAAAATGTATTCAACAGACTTTATCCTTCTTTTCTAAGGGTTTTCCTCAAAACAGTTGATGTTTTCTAGATTTGTTCAGCACATGAAATACTGTATACTGATACTGCAAACAGGATAAGCTGTCTGCTTAATTGCAAATTATTTGAAATGTCTTTTCCCTCTTTAGGGGCTCCATGGTCTTCTAATTACATTGCATTATTCCTTCTCTCCGATAAGATGAGTAAAAAAATCATAGACAAAAAAAGACATTAATTATAACTAGTTTCCTTTAGGTTTTATCTTAATACCAGTATTCTTATATAGAACGCAATGACCAAAGAACGTGGTAGGGAAAACATACTAAAAAGTTATTGTAAAATTACTAAATTGAGTGTTATGCAAGCAGCACATTCTTTTCCTTCCAAATAATTTTAAAGTGTACTTTCTACACCTTGCAGTCACTTCCTGCACATTTTAGTTCTCATTGTGCTAAACCATTGATACTGACTTCCTGAGGTCTTACAAAAACTAGTTAAAAAGATCCCTAAAAGGTGAGGATTTAAAGATTCACAAATTATTTTTTCTCTTTCTATTGGTGTTTTAGCAGGACAGTGCACTCTTCTGGAGTAAGATCGTGATATTGGCTGTGATAGTTATGACCTCTCATGTTCATTTACAGAATTTGTCAGACTTTTTTATCATGTTTGGTGAATTCTAATGACTCTTTTTGGTTCAGTTGCTGCCAAGTGAAATGTAGGTTTGTATAATGTTGTTACATTACTGATGATTAATTTGCATATTTGTAACATCTGAAGATCAATATGAGGAGAAGGTACCATTGTGCTACCCCCTTTAGAAACACAAAAACTAAGCGAGCACTGATTTTTAACATCACAGAGTTTATAGTCCTGCGGCACTTCTGCAATTGGTGGTATTTAAGGCAGTTTGCTGCATCCACTGGCACTTCATTGACCTTAAAGGAGCGTCCCATGGGAATGTCAGTCTTCTCATATTCTGCCAGTTATAAAGTTGGGAGGAAAAGACAGAGAAAAGAGACATAATGTGCAAGCAAGATTGATGGACACAGATTAACCCAAGCCAGCCCCGTGCTATATGAGGTATTCAAATCTGTATTTGATGCTTTTCACATTGACTGCTTCTTTTGCAACCTGAAACTGGACTAGAATGGTGTGAAGGAATAGTTAGAGGGATTAGCTTTGAACTTAACTGAATTGCAGAATGATCAAATTTATGGTTACAGGACCACCTTGTTTTTAATTGGAAGCTATCAGAAAGAATTCACCGTTTGGGGTTTGGAAGAATAATCACAGAGTATTGGGTCGAAAGTGCTGATATTGCCTCAAAAAATTCAGAGATTTCGACAAAGAACATCAATACCATCTTCTAATCAGCACTCATTATGCTTGGGGAAAAGCTTTGTCTAAATCCAGAAATCTGCCACGTTATGCTCCTGTAATTTCATCTTCACAGTTAGTTTTTAACACAGTGTCAGCAGAAGATTGCCAGTTGACAATGACTAAGCAGAGGGAGAGGAGTCTATTTTTTACACGGTAAAACATTTTTCTTTTTCATTTCCTCACTTACCCACACTATTTGTCTCTTTCCATCATCTGTTTTGTCTCTTCAGAAATCCCGGCTGTGAGCTGCTGTCTGTGGCAGGCACCCATTTTTCATTATCTGTGCAGGTAGCTACTCTAATAGAAATAAATAAATAAATAAATACAAACTCTTTGTCACTCCTCCGACAATGAAACATGTAGTGCAAGCGCTGAGACTCCTGCTTGTGTGTGAACATGTCACATCGAGGTTCCAGCTACAGATCATTTAGATAGATCTAGAGACTCCATGAAGAAACTACCACAGACTTGGTACGTGTTGAGTTGAAAATGTCCCCCACCGAGCCCCCTGTTGTGGATTGTCTGGGGAAAAAAACCAACAACCCCAAAAGAGAAGGAGGAGGACTGTCATCTTCTGATAATACCACTAATGGTAACAGCATAGTTACCTGCATGTTTGATTACCTCAGAAGGGGTTTATAGCTTTATGCTTGACTACCTTAAAGATCTTGAAATTTAGATTGGTAGTCAAAAATATTTTGATTGCAAGCTTTACCTCTTGAGATGTTAAAAGAAGGCATTAAATTCATATAATTAACTAAGTAAATAAGTAAACCAGACAATTATATAAGAAACCTTTGCTGAAACAGACTTCTGAGGGATTTGACAGATTACAGGCTGCTAACACTGTCATAATCAGGGTTAAAATCTGTAATCTCATTAACATCAAATAACTGAAACCAAATTGAACAAAACTGAATAATTACTCGAAAAAGATATGAAATCTTTTACTATAGCCTCCAGTACTGTTGTGAAATATAAGAGGGAATGAAGAAGAGCAAGAACATTTCAGAAGAGGCTGATGAAATGAAAGCTGGGATGAAATATCTCCTGCCCCTCTTTCCACCACTTAAAACTGAAGATCTCACATTTACTGCAACCTCATTTTTGTTAAAAGTGCTCTCTCATGGGGGACGGAGGGTACCTCCAGATGATGCATAACAGGAATAATAAAATCAGATAAGAGAGAATGGTGGAGCTTATCATTTTCTCCTGCATATCTGTTCAATGATTTTTACATCAAATGACTCTTTTAGTACATTCTTACTGTTTATATAAAAATTACCTAACAGGATAGAAGCAAAAAAATCAGCTTTTTTGTACTTATGTTTTTATCCAGGGTAGAAGGAACTGGTGAGCTTAGCTAGATTGTATACCTCGGTTATTGTTGGTTGTGAGGACAGAATTGCAAGATTTTTGCTGAAGATAACATAATCAGGTGGTTTTATGCCTTTTTGCCACCTATGATATTTGTACAAGATTTTGAACATTCAACATTTATGTAGATTTCAAGAAAGGGGGAGCTTTCTATTTGATGTAAGCAGTCCTAATGAACAGACTCAAGAGAAACTGTAAATTTGGCAATTCAGCATAAAACATAGCAATTCTTTTTGCATTATAACACTCCCTTTGCGTTACAAACAGCATCTCGTCAAAAACCAGGATGGCAAGGCGAGCAGATTCTCCTATGTCAACACCGTGCAAGAAATGAACTCAAAATAAAGAATAAATTATAGATAAATAAATAAATTCCTGCTGTTCACAGCAAGAGATATGACATGAAAAGCCCTCTCCAGGAGGTGGGCTTTAAGCCTTTTAGTGCTGTGAAGTCAAAACCATCAAGCCCATAGTCAGGGTGTGTTGGCCATGGCACAGTGCTAGAACTATGCTGGTGGAGAGCAAGCGACAGTACTGCCCTAGCTCCAGTTTCGGTGATCGTTTTACTGGGTAGTCCTGTTTAGAGTACATTATGATAATGTAATCTGGAACATACAAAGGGCTGGATGATAGCTGATGATCGTCTCTGCAAGACACAGTTAGTATCTATCTGTAAATACATGCTTCTAAATGGGGAAAAAAAACCCCAATAACTGACCTATTCGCAGCAGCTAACTGTTTTTCAAAGAATTTTGCTAGTTCTTAGATTGTAAATCTGATTATGTAATATTTTACTGCAAATTAAATCAAAATGTTATGTGAGATGTTGAAGAAAACAGAGTCCAGGCCTGTGATCCTCCAACATTTGCTAGAGTTGGCATCTGATTGTGGAATAGAATAAAAGAACTCTAGAATGGAGGTAAAATAACTAATTTCAGATAAATGACATGCTTCAGATTAAGACTGAGGCAGTCTCAGAGAGGTCATAGATAAGAAATACACATTTTATATTCACAGCAGAAATGCAACAGCAAGGTTATTACAAACAAGACATGAGCATATTCATACAGTTAATTATGACTGCTAACGCAGAGATGTTAACTTTCTGGTCCCTTATCTATTTAGGTTTTTTAAAATCAAGGTCATGTGGAGGTTAAGCAGAGAGAGGGAGAACAGGGTTTCGTGGGACAACCCTAGCTGGGGCCTTTGATCATCATTCCAGAGGATCTTCTGGGTCTAGAGTAGGAACAGTAGAAAAACTGCAAAGGAATACAACGAGCAGGTAGATTAACAGGACCTCATGGGGGGGCTTACCAAAACCTGCTCTCAGGTTTAAAAGAACAAGGATGGACACCTGACTGTTTCGTAGAGAAGATGAGATTAGTAAGCAACCCAGTATATGCAATCTCCTGTCTTAACAACACACTGAATATAGTCCAGAGTTTTTTGTCTCTCTTTTGTTTTGGCTATCAGAACTGCAGATGCTACCAAACCTGCCTTTTTGACACTTTTTCAATAGTCTGTTTACTGCTATTTGAAGAATACGTGGCTGCGTGTACAGGGGTCTAATTTAGGGGAACAGAAACAGGGCTCTTGCTCTCTGCTGGGACACACAGAGACCCATCCTTCATTAGGTGCAAAAGGGAAACCCAGCACCAGGAGGTATGGTCCAATGGACACGTGGTGGTAAGCTCTTCCAACCCCCAAACCATATGATACCTGAAGCTTGGTGTGGCTTTGCTCCAAATAAGGGAGGTGATAATAACTGCTCTCACTCATGCCACCAAGGTCCTTATGTAGCCTTTGTTGCATTGCGACCCATAGGAAGACCAATATTTTCCTTCCTTCCCCGAGTCTGTCTGGACCATGTATCGATGCTTCTGGGTCAGCTACAGCATCTGAAGTCATGGGTGCTGTCTTTTTGCTCAAGTGGGGGAAGTCTTATGTTAATTAATCCAGCACTGCTGCGTTCAGTCCCTGTAGTTGGGGTGCTATTATACTACAACTGCATCTTCCAGTAGGACAGATGGGCAATATCAACAATGGCTCTTTGAAAACAATTAAGAAGCATTTTTAAGCAGAGGCCAGCGTGCCCACCATCATGGTAAAGTAGTTGGTCTATCTTGGGTACCGTTCCTATTAGTTTGATCCAAAGAGATAGAGAAAGAAAAACATCAAAACATCAAAAACATCAAGACAAACAAAATGGGTCCTATATTTGGATGTATTAAAAGCAAAACATGCATTTTTAAAAAATGGAACTGGGCACTATTCAAGCAGCGCTCTACCATTTTGACACGCCATGTGGACTCCGGTGTAAAAGAAAAAAAGAAAAAGAAAAAAAGAATAATAATGCATATGTGTGGTAATAATCTGCACATGAGTGGTTGCTGTAATGTGCACTGCTGTACTGCCAGCAGGGAAGTGAGTGATTGCCTCTCGCCTACACAATGGACGCTGGCTTTGCCTCACGTGGTTTTTCAGCAGGAAAACAAATAAGAGGGGGGGTACAGAAGCAACGCAAACCACTGCCTGACCCCGCCACCTCCCAACCCTCGAGGCTTGATCAAGTAGTCAATAAGAAGTTTTTTGGCTTTTTAAAAATTTTTAGGTGGACACAGTAAGGAGAGAGATGAAAGGCAACTACTTGCTTTTTGCTTTGACCTCTGCATCGTTTAGCCTAGGTGGTGAGACATAGGTCACTGGAGCCGTGCTCATCGGGAAAGTTTTTGCTTGTTTTGCTAGTCTGATGGCTCATCCGGAGCAGTTTGATATTCAAATGAATCTGTCAAGAACAAGAGTGCGGTGCTTCAGTTCTTGCTCGGGCCTGATGACATTGATTTGTGAGCATACTGCTTGACTACGGGATGTGTGACAGATAAATTTTATCAAAATTAAGGCACAATTAAACATTTCATCTTCCTAATTACTGGCTGTAGATTCAGCCTGATGACCATGTGCTGTAAGAAATCAGCGACCATTACACATTTTAATGGAGCACAGCTGTCTTACAGCTTGGTAATATTTGCACAGTGCCACAGAACTGTAATTTATGATAAAAAGAAAAAATGTGTATTGGCTCTTTTTTGCCAAAATAGATTAAGGATTCATATACTTTAATGAGATTTGGACCTCGCCTTGGATTATCGTTATAAATGATTTATGTGCATGTTGGTGGACTCCTGTAGTTTTGAGTTGATTTGTGTTTTGGTCGACCAATATGTAATTCAGTATTTCCTTGTGTGCCAGTATTTGCATTCTTTCCCCTCTCTCCATTTCATTTCTATTTTTCCACCATAACTTAGCGAGAAGGGCAAGCGGGAAGGTTAAGAAAGCATCGAGGCATATTTTCCAGGAGCCTCCCTCACAGCAAAACCCACTCCTGAAATCCCTTCCATGCTCCCTCGCCTCCGCACCCCGAGCGCAGAGAGGACAGGAGGAAGGGAGGTGAGGGGAGATGGGATACACTGGCCTGGATCAGGGTCACTCCTGCAGCCTGGAAAGCAGGGCACAGGGGAACAGATGCTCCCTGAACCCCTGCTCAAGCAGAGACCAGCTCGAACGTTGCCGTATCTCAAGGCAGAGTATGAAAAACCCTCCTCCTGCTTGTTTAAAGCATGACCTACAAAAGGGCGTTTGCTCCCCCACTTGAGATTTTTCCTGTTCCAGTCAGATTTTCCAGAAAAGGTGCTGCTTCTCTAAAAGAAAAAAAAAACAAAACAACAACATATGTACCCAAGTTATAATTTTTCAGAACCACTTTTCTCCTCCGTTCTTTTCTTCGGTAGGTTTCTTTCACAGATTATTTAAACAGCGTGTGGAGCAGGGGGAATGTCATGGTTTGGGCATGATGAAGATAAAATTAGGTGTCTTATATATACATACACATATATACATACATACATATGTACACACGCAATGGCTGTGTTTGTATTTGTGCATGTTTTATTTTTACATTAAACTTGGTGAACCAAATTCACCCTAAGTTTAAGTACCTAGATTTCCAAGGAGTCACACTCAAGTCCAGAGTTTGGCCCCATATGTTGTGAAACCCTAAGATCCGTATGCGCAGATGAAAAGAGAAACTAAAATCTAATTTTCATAATAAAAAAAAAATCCTGTCCAAGCTTGATTTACTTCAGTGTTCATATGCTGGAATGTTTCATACTGTACCAGGTTGCATATGCTTGCACACTAATTCTCAATTGCCGTATGCAGTTTGTGACAACCATCTGCTAAGACCTCCCTTAGAGTTCTTTCTCCCACTCAGCCCAGCTGAAATAAAAATATGGACAGAAACAACTTCTGCAGGGAGATGAAAAAGTTAATAGGGGACTTGGAGTTAGACTGCGTATCTGATGCGAATTCAATTGCTCCTACAACTTATGCCCTACTTATAAAACATTTCTGAGGTGTAAAACATTAAATATAAGAGAAAACTGTAAAATAAAGCCATACTTCCTTTGACAGACCTGACTGTGCTAAAAAGGTAGTAATAAAATATGTACGCACAGCGCACATGTGTTAGCTAGCTCTCACTAACAATTCTAAAACAGCAGCTTAGACTAACTGTGTATAGCACCTTATCACATTAAAGCACCCTAAAGCGGGAGGGGGATGAGTGGTGAGAACAAGAGGGTGTGAGAGAGACGGGGCTGAAAAATCTGCTCTTGGTTTCATCGCCAGAGAAGTAACTCCATTTAAGCCAATCTCATCAGAAACTCCAAGTGCCGGGTGTCAGCTGCTCCCGTTCAAGCCAGAAGGACAAGCCAGTGACCAGAGCATCTGGAAATCAGGTACTGTGGGTAAAGGAAACGGGAAGATGAACAAGCAATGAGCAAGGATAGAGGAGGGAACCGTGGAGTCAGAAAGTGAAGATGCACTCTTACCTTCAAGTGTCCGATCATTTCCAGTTTTCCATTTCCCCTTATCATGCAGTAATGGGTTGAATTCCCCATCACCTGGGTATTTCTGGATACTTATTATAACAGGAGAGAGAGAGAATTCAAAAGGCCAGGTTGTCAGACCCCTGCCCGCAAGCAGGCCTGGCTATACCAAAGCCATGGAGTGCAGGTGGCAGTGATGGTAAGTCAGTGTTTAGCTGATTTGTTCTTTAAAACCTCCTGATACAATAAAATTGATCTGATAAGATTTGTCCTAAGGTCAAATCTATTTCCATTTCTACCATTTAAAGCCTCATGCTCGTTGCTGGAGCGTCAGCTGTCATGGAAAAAGGTGGTGGCGGGTTTCCTTACTGCTGCTCCTCTGCACGTTTACTGAGGTGCTGGTAGTGTGGAACAGAGGTAAAGACAACTCCAGGTGTCTTCTGGCAAGAAATCTATATCCTCATGCTAGGATGATGTTCATCTATTTCATAACAGCGTGACATTTTTGCCCCATGTTTGGTTCGTGAGAGGAGACTGATGTCCTAACAGGATAATGAAGAATTATATGTTTCGAGGTGGAAATCATGGGTCTTCATCTGCATTTCTGTGATGACTTGACTTCAGCAGGTTTTCAGTGTAAGCCTGAGTGAAAAAACAATTCCACCAATGAAGCCTAACTCTTCACACTTAAAAGGGGGACAAGATAAAAGGGAAAGGAGGAATAATTTTAGGTCCGATGAAGAAAGCATACCTGGAACTCATGTTTTTTTAGGTTTTTGAAGGCAATGCATCAGGATATTTGGCAAACACAGTATTCCTAGGTGAGACTGTCTCAGGTGATACCTTGGGTTTTAGAGGCTCAGGAAGTCATACAGGATTTTCACCCTAGAAATTGTAAGGCTGCGCATATGTAAACCTTGGAACTGAAATGGGTTTGAAATATTTTAAGAGCTTTTGGAAGGCAGGCATATTAAGTTATATATCAATCTGCCCCCCATTGGTTATTATCTTAACAGCTGCTATGAGTGTAGCCTATCAGTTTTAAATATAGGAACAGCAGTAAATAGTGCATTATGATATTCCAGATGGAACACTTAAAATAAATTGAAATATCCATATATTTGAGAGTTTTCTACAGTACCATTATTATGTCATCATTTTCTGTAGGTAGCGTAACAATCTCTTATCCCTACGGAATTAAAAAGTTTGAGGACATGGATGAGCGGAGAACTGATGACAACCAAATATTTAGCAAGACCTTTTGGCTGCAGAAAATATTTCAGGGTTTGACGCAGGAGTGGAAGAGAGGAAAGAGAGCACTCGGCTCCAGGACCTGGTTTCTCTTCTGGGTTCTTTCTACTCATGACAAGTGTTGGAAATCTCTGTGAGGCCATGGCATTGTGAACCACCTATTGCTGACTTGTAGCATGTGGTGCCTTGAGGGGTGTCTGCTCTAGAAGGGGAACAACTACATTAAATGGATTTAGGGAAAAGGGCAGCTCTAGTGACCCAGCATTTCTGATGGGGAAAACATCCTGAATCCACCTGAAGGCTGCACGGCCTTCCCATCTCACGACATAGCGGATGTGCTTTGTTTACGAAGTGGAAGGGAAGTGAAATGACATTGATCACTTTTCCTCTGCTGTAAAATTAGCTGCACTAGGGTATAGTAGCTTGCTTTTGAGGGACCAGGGCTTGATGTAAAGTGGAAGGATTCAATAGCTGAGCTGAGAGACTGGCCTGACGAGCCCTGGATGTGATACCTAAACTAATTACCACGTGGTTTAGTATCGTGCTAATTAGCACACAGAAGCCTCTGCAAATCTGCTTTTTTCCCCCCACTTGCATTACTTAGGATGTTATGTCTGGGGCAGTGACTGGCTCTTGCAATGTGCTTGCCCCATTGCACAGACAGGCAATTTAGCCGCTGACCTTACTGTGGTCGCTCCAGAGGCCCAGTAGCTCGGCAACTTTGGAAACACAAGAAGACAGGTTATCTTTGTGCACGTGTACTTGATCACTGGGGCCTAGAACAGGTCAACTTAACCTTGCCATAAAAATATAAAAATACATTCCAACATATATCCTGTCTGGATGATGAGATCAAGTATATCCTGATGAAGTTTGCCGATGATACCAAACTGAGCGGGGAAGCGGACACTTTGGGAGGGAGAGCCACCCTGCAGGAAGAGTTGGCTTTAGAGCACCAGGTTCTTTGGAAGCTGCTTGGGAAAGAGGCATTCAGCAGGCCCCAGGAAACACTGCTTTTATTACATGCAAATACACATTGCTTGCTATCTACTTCAGTTTTCCTCATCTCTTTAAAAGCCACTTCCTGGATGTTGTGGTCACTTTCCAAGGGAGATAGAAGCAACATCTTTAACGTGTAATCTACAGAACTATATAAGCAGTAAGCTTTTCTTACTCTTGTTCCTACCTTTAAAATCCAGAATCTTGTGCTCTAGGAGGTGCTACAGCTGGATAAGAACAGAAGACCAATTGCTGATAGTAATTTTTGTTTAATTGACTTGGTGTTATTCTACTGCCCAGCAGCTATCTGGGATGTTATTAAACAGCGGATAAATGTGCAGGTTTCATCTTTAGAACTGATGAAACTAATAGCTCTTCCAGTCTGTATACCTGTAGCTTTTCTGAGGTACTTTTTACCACATTGGCTCTGTGTTTAAACTGCTGGAATTAATTAAAATAGACTATAAAGCATTCTGAAGCTGTGACCAGGCAAGCCCCTCTCTCTCCTGTTAGCTTCATATGTAAAGCTGTTTCTGCCCAGTGGTTAATTCACCACCATGCCAGTGGAGATATCAAAATGGACTGTACTCGTGCTTGTTAGGCACGACGTAAGGGAAATGGGTCAGCTGATATCTCTGCTGAAAACAAGGTACTATGGAGATGGCTTATGCAGAATCACACAATACCTTAGCGGCTTCTTCGCAGTGCTGCTGGTTAGAACCAGGTACCTCTTCTGCTAGTGCATCTCAACTGGGGGTCAAGGGTCTTCAGCTTACTGGTGAAAATCTTTTTAACCAGGAGCGTGCATGCTCATCTCATCACGCCAAGAGACTTGTGGACCGTCGTTCTTAGGAAACAATTCAGCCTCCAGCAGTTTCCCTGGGTAAGGACAGCTACAAAATGAGCTTCCTTTGATAAATAGGGAAAACCCTCAAAACTCTCCACCTCCCTGAGGTCAGTTGGTGAGCCCAGGCCAATTGCACATCATAGAAGTGTAGCTCTCAAATGATCAGACCAGTTATTCTAGCTATTGGACTATGCTACACACCAGCTTTATTTCTGGAGAACGTGCTATTTATTTATAATAGATCACGCTTAAGCAATCAAGACAAACGTGACACTGGAATTAATTATAAGACCTTCCGCAGCACCTAGTTCATGGAGTCTCGATTCCTAACTTTGGGTGCAACCATAGCAACCTTCTAGTTTTCAATAAAATTTCCACTAATTGACACCAGTGTGAACTGCTGAAAGCAATTACCTATACATTGCTCTGTATGTGCTGGGAAGAAACACATTACCGGATGCCTATAGCCACATAACTCAGTATCAGCGGCAAGAGTCACTATAGGAGCAACTCGATAACTGGATGCTGAAAAACCTCTGGCATATTAGTTCCTCTTACTGGTAGGTGTTACTGTGACAATATATCAATCTTTTTAAAGTAATGCATTGCCATTCACAGGTCTGTGGGCTGCTTTTATACTTCCATCATCATATCTGTGGCCTTCAAAGTTACAGCTGATGGACCTTCTGTCAAGACCCAGATATTTAATCAATGTGACAGCATCCTACATTTTTTGAACACCAGAGGCCTTGGAAAAGTTTAATGCAGCTTCCAGGTAAAGTTCAATCCACATGGCTGAGTCCCCTGAAGTATTTTCTGCAGAGAACTCCCCTCCCCCACATTTTAACGTACCCAATGTCCTTTACATTTGAAGAAAGGGAAGAACTAAGCTGGAAGGCCGAGTATTGTAATAGAAATACGCGCTTTACAAGGCTCCGCTGCCCACTAAGAAATTGGGTGCAAGACCTATAGTTAACCCCCCACTTGGAAGAAGCAGTTAGGACTTTTGCCAACAATAATGAGTTTCTCCCCATCCCAATAACCTACCATTAAATGTATGTTTGTGAGCATTTCTAGCCTAGAATATGAAGAGAAAAATTTTCTGAGGAAAGGAAAATGTGTGTTAATATTTGATGGGTACAGCAACAGTTTTATTAAATAAAGAAACATCCTGATGCTGATCTCAGCTACAACGTGCATGCACTACAGACACAACCACACCAGTGACATCAAGTTATTTAATACTGTTATATCTGTAATCACCAAATGATGCTAGGGCAAGAGGATAACTTGAGAAAGCTGCTGTGATTCTGGAGGCGTCTCTGCTCTCCCCAACAATAGCATCTGACCTCAGAAAAGACAATCACTCTTTCTATGTATCTTGGTTCCCCAGGATAAAATTATTCCCTTTCTGTCTTTATACGTATACACACACATGCACACAGGATCCGAATCTGGCCCACAGTTCTTTTGTTCACAGCACTTGCGAATGAGTGATAATTATATACTAAATAAATAAATGCTAGCCACATTATGATATGAATTTCCTTCAGAAGGGAATGTTCCAGAATCCTAATGGCTGCATTTTCTTTGTCTTTTTGAATTTCACCCTTTACATGCAACATTATTAAATATGGTCATTATCCAACTTAAACAAATAATAATGCCTGGAACTATAGCAGAAGCCAGTTCACTTATGGTTAAGTTAAAATGCTATATATCAGATATGTCAATGTGATCTGTATAATACCAAAAATTTGAACAATGAAAAATAACATTATCAAACATGAAAATCTGTTAATGCTGGTCATTAGATTTTAACTATGCTTTTAGTGTTGTTAATGTGGAGAAGGGGAAGACACTTCAGCTGACCATGCCTAATTCTGCAAGCATGCAGCAGAATTAAATTCTTTATTTTCTCTGTACTCAGTAAAGAAAACAGGAGCATTGCCGATTAAAATATAACACCTTTGACAAAAAAAAATTCTTAGTTTCTATCCCTGACTATAGCTTTTATCCAGAAATTGTACTGCAGGTACTACATTGAATAAATAAGCTGACCTGTCAGGTTTTTGGCAATTTATGGGGCTGGTCAGCCTGTACATTCGTGCAGTTTTTTGTTGCAATGAGATGTAATGGCTTTTCAGCGCACCATAAGCACAGTTGTGACCACAGGCTCACTAGTGTCATTTTGTGTGCAGTAATGAAGCCTGACGAGTGGTCTCCTGCTTGCAGATAGCCGGCTGTTGTCCTAAAAATGCAAACCATTGCCTCAGGCCATGGAATCAGGAACAGGCAAAGGACAGTGGCACAGGCACGGCTCCCCACTGCTCACCCTCCCTTTAGCACACTGTACTTGGATGCAGTAGAATAGTCTTTACCCTTGTACATAAGGACACGACGAGAGAAAGTGATAAAAGCAATTGTATGAAGGCCGTGTTGAAAATCAGGTTTTGAGAAGTTGCTGAGCTGACATTCGGGAAAAAAAACATCCGTTGCCAATACATTTCCCCCCCTGCACAGTGAGTTCTTTAAGCAAAAACGCTGCTACTTCATCATAGTTTCCCTTCCTGTTTTTTTTTTTTTTTTTAATCTGTATAAATATTTGTGCAGAAATGTGTGCGTGTGCTTATTTATATTTATTTATATTTTGAGAATATGCACTTACACCCACACCAGCGCACACGCGCGCATGTACATACAGAGAGACGCGTACATACAGAGAGGCAGAGCTAGCAGGCACAGCAAATCGTAGGAACAAGCCTTGCTGGGTTTTTTTATTTTCACAGCTCATCATTATTCCGTGGCCCAGGAAGGCCAGGCATGCACGGGGGTTCGTGCTTCCCACCGCACAGCCGGCCCCACCACAGACCCCCCTCCTCATTCCGGCCCCCAAAAGTCACCAGACGGCCACTCAGAGCTGGGTAGCACAGTGCTGGGAGATGGCTTGTTTTCTGGAGAAAAACGAAAGTCTGTCCTGAGTCAAATAGCAATTAGGCGTCATCCTGGAATCGGGTGATTTGTGATTTAATTAAGCCCCTTTCCGTACATCAGGTACCACCAAGCACCCTGGGTGCTCGTGGCAGGAGAGTGTCTAAATGCTGAAACATGAAGGGTGGTTTGTTCTTCAAGAGGGTAGGAACTGCTATCGTGGCTTCCACAGGCACACCCGGAGTTTTGTAAACAACCACAGGCAAAGGATATTGGAGGAAAAGTTACAAATCTGTTTCTGTTATAACCCTGTTGTCATCTTCATTCTCACAGTTTCATAGCTCTCTGGGAAGTCATCCTTCCCCCGTAAAACCTTTCAGGTGGTGGTAAGCATCTTCGTAAAATGCCACGTTAGAAGAGAACATGGAGCCCAAGGCTCTCACGCTTGGCTTGGCTGAGACCTTTCCAATCTTCATCCTCAAAATATTTCTCCCCTCACCTCGGAGAATGCAAAAAGCTGCAGCTTACTTGGTGTTTCTTGTGCAAAGGTAGAGTTGGGTGGTGCATCAGCTGAGAAGGAGGGAGACCTGAGGGAGGAGAGGGGAATGTTTGCAGGCACTGCCCATCAGCTGCATTTTTGTCTTAGAAGTGAGCCTCTGTCCCTCAAATATAAAACCTAGACCACGTGTTTTTACATTACTTCACCTCTGGAATATGAGGAAAGGTTTGGTGAAGTATTAGGTCTGCTGCAAACTAGCGCGCTCGGCACAAACAAGCGGTTTATCACATTATGTGACACAAAAATAGCAAAGGCAAAAGTAGCAGTTTCCACTGTAAAAGCCAGTCATTAACACGGCTTATAAGTAACGCATTACATTTGTCTTTATTTCTTAAATGTGTAGCTTAATATTGATATTTTTGAAATGCTAAATATAAATCAGAAAACATAGAGAATGTACAGCGTTGCCTTGGGAACCTTTACTTCCTTTTTTTTTTTTTTTCCCATTTGTGAAATTTTATGATAGAAACTCTGCAAAGTTAAGGTAGCATTAACCCAGTCTTTGGGTATATATAATAAAAAATGCTCGAACTTCTGGGACAGCAGCTATTTCTATGGATACAGTATGTTGAACAGACATGGAACAAAGAAAACCAAAACAGTTGGTTCTCTGCTGTCAAGGAAACAAGCTGCTCTTTCTGCTTAAATATCTCTTACCAAAACTAGGAGGAAAAAATCCTCCAAAACTCAAGTTTGCACTTAAAAAGAAGAAATCTGACTTACAGGCACTGGAATGAATGTATTTTCAAATATTTCAGTGAGGGGTATTGCTATGTCTGATCTAGGTAAATCAACATATCTCCCTGAAAGCCCCTAAGGTTAAGGTTATTCTTAAAGATAAACATTAAATCATTTTTTGAGAACAGTAGCAGTCCAGAAGGAAAGTGAGAAAACATTCTGCAGTGTTCTGATTTTTGTGCTGCATGCAGATTACTTATTTAGATTAAATTCTGCTGTTTGTGCTCCTGTAATTCAAATTCTTTTTTTTTTTTTTTTTTGCCCCTATCCAAGTCATTAGAAGCTTTGTGGTTTAAAATAACGAAAACTAAATCTCATATTTCTTGACAACCAGAAAATTTTAATTGGTAGATTTATTTCAGAAGTATTAAAAAAAATGTATTGAATAGAATTACTTCATCTGATAAAAAGGATAAGTGAAGATGCACATATATGTTCTATAAAACATTTAATATCTACAAATGACATGGTAGACAGCAGCTACTCAGAACATCATTAAGCTTACATGAAAGAAAGGGGTCACAGGAAAAAATGAAATGACTTGTAATATTTTTAAAATCATGGAGTTCCCTCCTGGTAAGTGACATTCTGGTTCTGGTTGGAATAAACTTCATCTTGAGCTCCTGCACTTTACTGGAGGATATTGCAAGACTCTCAGGGAAGCACCAAACCAGAAAATAGGTCTCTGCCTAGGAAAAAGATTGCAATCTGACACATAGCACATAAGCTCACAGCATGTCTAGATGTGTAAGTAAGACCCAAAATGCCCAGCTAACTTCGAAACAAGTTCACAGACATGAATCCTTGCCTATTCACGGCAACATTTCTAATTTAAATCAGAGAGCACAAATGAGGTTAAAGGAAATGATCTGTTGAGTTAAAGTTGGCTTTGTTTATGGGCCTTGTAGGCTTTCTCTGACAGGTTTTGTAGCACCACTGGTGGGGTTACATGTACGCATGTATGATGGCTGGATATCGAGTGCCCTCCCAGCAATAAGTACTCTCCACGTGCACGTTCTTAGCCCCCGGTAACAGAAAGGTATGCGTATTCAGTACTTTACCCTTCTGGCAACAGGAGTTGAAGTAAACCATATCCCTGTATTCTCCCTGAGGGCGAGGAGCCTCAAAGGAACATGTGTGTGCGTAAAACAATCTTGTGTCTGGAGACAGCATCTGCCTTTGTAGGAACTTACAGAGAAATTCAGTGTATTCGGCCCATCGTATACAAGTGGTTAAGGTTGATTTTTGAAGAGGATTGCCGTGAAACTCCCTGCTCCACATAGAAAGTGACCAGCAGTAAGCCCTTTGCCTAGGTATTCTTGCTTGCTACATTGGCTTTGTTTGTCTTGTAGGCCAGAATTGTTTTTTAGAGTGTTTTTCTTGAGTAAAAGGTGTGAAACAATTTACAGCCCTTAAGAAACAAGAAACTGATAGATTCAAAAAGCTTACCCTGAAATGTCGTTAAAGATGCTACACATAACCCCACTAAAATAAGAATTACTACTGAAGACCTAGTACTCATCCATAATTAACTTCACAGTGTCTTCTTCACAAGTGCATGGATTATAAAATTCTGTATAGTAACCTTCTTATCTTTGAATTTCCTGGCTTTTCTTACTTTGTTTAGACACTATTGTAGCAGAAGAGAGGAGTGGGTTTGGGGGGGAGGGCTAGTTTGTACACTTCTGAATATTTGAGCTGTGTTTAATCATTCTCATGTGTGAAATCCTTTATTAAAAAAAAAATCAGTTTATCTGATACTTACTGCTCTTTAGTACAGCACAGCTTGGTAGCACTAGGTACGTCTTGTTGAAAGTATGTCCATAAATATGTCCCTTGCAGCACAGAACAGCTTGTTAACTTGGCAATCCTCAGCAATTTGCTTTGAAAAGTTTGCCTCAGTTTTGATAGTCCAAATGTAGGGCAAAAACTCAGAGTAACTTTTTAGCTAATTTTACCAATTGACACTTTCCTCCTGGTTTTAACTGCCTGCTTGCTAGAACAAGGGCTGCAGTGCTTCTTCCTCCTCCTTCAATAAGCTTTTTTGCAAGGTTTTTTTTTCATTTTTAATGGACGGGGACTACTGATTTTCTTTTTTCCTAATGTACAATCTAAAAAAAAAGAGTCCATTATCTTGAGAAAATATCATTCTATTATCTTAACTGTATGTAAACCCGGTGCCACTATTATGTAGGGATGGTATTACTATGAATTTGCAGCGCTTTCAATCTAAAGGGAACTGAAAAAGTGGGCAAATGCTATCTGTCCTTATGTTACAGGCAGAATAAATGGGGCACAGAAAGGACAAGTAAATTGACCAGTGCCCAAAGGCTGCAAAGGATCAGCAGCCTTAAGAAAAGAACAGACTTTTGCATCCCTGGTGCTGTCGAAAATTTCTACACTCCTTTTTCATTTTAGTAGCGCTTTCAGCTAGCTTTGTTGGATATCCTTTTTAATGGGAGAATGGAAGTAAGATGCCTGCATTATTTCTATATCAAATACATTAGGTTGGCCTATGGGAAAAGCCCTGAAGTGAAAACTCTTGAGTCTATCTTCTAATTTAACCACATGAGGACTGTGATTGGAGATACTTCAAACTGGGTTACGATGGTTAACTAAGTGAAAGATAATATCCCTTTGCCATTACTGTCTAGTAGGTCTCATTACTCCTCTGGGCATGCTCCTTAGAATAAATTAAAAGGATCCACTGAGAACTATTTTGCTTTGGGTTTTTTTTTAATGATTGCCAAAAGCCATTTGCTAGAATAGTACAGAATGTTTACAGATGCCTTAGGAAGAAAACAGCAGAATGTGGAACTAATTGTGTTTATTCAAGATAATTATGAAACACAAATGACCATTACTTACAACAAGTCCCCTGACAGCTAGAGTTTGACTCATGGGGCCAGGATCAAACTCAGTAAAGAAAGGCGTTAATGTTAAGTTATACCGTCCATATGGACACCAAATATCAGCACTAGCTATTGCAGTTACTGTTCGCCCCTCAGTGCTCTTGTACCCAACTAGTGTGGAGTACAGAAGAACCACAGCTGCTAACTTTGAAGGGGAAAGGCAGGTGGAAATGATGAGTGCTTCAGAAGGAAGACCCTGCTGGGTGAGAAGCTCTGAGAAATGCAAGCACAGACTTTTGTGGCAATTAAAGTAGAAGTTCTGTCATAGGAAAATGAACCAGCTTTTCTGCACTGGTGATGGGCATTTAATCTCATCAGAGAATGGGATGCATAGAATCACAGAATCATAGAATCATAGAATGGTTTAGGTTGGAAAGGACCTTGAAGATCATTGAGTTCCAACCCCCCTGCCATAGGCAGGGACACCTCCCACTAGACCAGGTTGCCCAAGGCCACGTCCAGCCTGGCCTTGAACACCTCCAGGGATGGGGCCTCAACAACCTCTCTGCGCAACCTCTTCCAGTGCCTCACCACCCTCAAAGTGAAAAACTTCTTCATAATGTTCAATCTGAACCTGCCCTCTTCTAGTTTAAAGCCATTCCCCCTCGTCCTATCGCCAAATGCCCTAGTAAAAAGTCCTTCCCCAGCTCTCCTGTAGGCCCCCTTTAGGTACTGGAAGGCCGCAATAAGATCTCCCCGGAGCCTTCTCTTCTCCAGGCTGAACAGCCCAAACTCTTTCAGCCTCTTTCAGCATAAAGCAACTCTTTCAGCATAAAGCAAATCTGAAGATATGACTATTAATTCCACGGTAAAGAACAATGCTATACACACTGCATCTGTGTTCATCCCAAAATGGTTTGTCAAACCATCCCTACACATCCCTGTAAAACTGGTATGCATACTTCATTCCTGAATAAAAGGACAAGAGGAATCCGGTGCAGTGCAGTGTTGGAATAGCATAAATGTAGATAGAGAAGAAAAATAGTGAAAACTTTCATAGTGAAACAATTTAAGTACATTGGATGCTAGATTAAAGGAGCTAGGCATAATGGGATTTCCTGGTTTTGTATGGGGCACTGAAGTGTGGTTTTTTAATTGATCAAGGAGGTTTTCTCTAATAATACTCAAATGGGTCAATATTGTCATTACAGTTTCATTTCGTTTACTTCATTCTTGCTGTTGCTGTAGTTGAATTGTTTTTGCTTTGGACAAAAAAGCAGATATTTAGACTACCCCAAAAATGTATTAACATGTGGTTCTCATACAGAGAGGTCATTTATATCCTTAACAGTGTGAAAACATGATGCAGGCTGTACTGCTTCTGTTGATTTCGTTTTCTGGCGATATACACAAAATCCCAAGCTCAGCAATGCCCAAATGAAAAACCAGGAAGTTCTTTACAGACTTTGGATCTCACTTGCCCATGTGGACACACCTAGGTAAAATACTGGCCCTTGAATCACTGTGAGTTTTGGTTCATGGTCACTTAACATACCATGCACGTAACTTATGTTGGAAGTTATAAGCAGCATTCAGTATAGATTTCAAAATTCCAGGAAAAAGGGTGAGTGTTAGAACTGGCACACTAATACAGAATAGTTGATGAAGGTTGAAACCCACGAGCAAATCCATGGCGACAGAAAAATTCTGGCAGTTCAAGGGGACCAGAAATAGTCTCAGAACACAGGTTGGATCTTAGGAGTCTGGATCCCTAATAACAAGCTCCCGTGTTTCAATCTTGGTACTTTTTCTTGGGAAAGAAAACCTCCACTTAGCTCAGCATTTAATATGGCCAGAAGAAATTGGACCAAGATCTCAAATTAATTCCCAAAAATTTTACAGATGGTTTATCACACCTCCTGTGGTTGTTCAATTTCTGAAGTAAGTAATAGTAAGTTCACTCATATCCAGTAATGACCCCCATGTTGTCATTGTTTTTCCTTGCCCTTTTCCTTACTCTCTCCCCAAGGTGCTGCCAAGACGGCGGGCTGTTGCCAGTATACCCAGCTATGTGCTGATACTGGGCAGGAGCGACCCACCGTGGGCAGGATTCACTTCCCTGGGGGAGGAAAAGAATTCTAAAGGAAAACAAGAGGGTCGTCAACCAAGACCTTGCCCACCCTGGGGAGCGGGAACAGGCACTATTCAGTTGTTTTGGGGCACAGCTGTGAGAGAGCAGCAGGAGAGCTGGCTCCAGCAGCAAGGTCCAAGTGCCGCCAATGTCCGGGGAAGTGCCCTGGCAGGGTCACCTCCACCTTCCACTGGGCTCACAGCAGAACCAGACACTTCTCTGTGGAAGGTGAACAAGCAAAGTTGTTTCAGGTGGCCTGAAACGATTCGTGGTGCTGGGTGGAACATGATGACTCCTTTTTGGCTATTTGGAAGAGGCAGGGAATTAGAAGAATTCAGAGAACTTTTGCTGTAACGTTTCCGCTTTGATTTTTATTTTTATATAATGGGTGATATATCTATAAGAAGAGAAAATTATTTTAAAAGGACTGAGGAACCTCAGAACAAAATTAAACATATAACTGCGTCAAGCAAAAAGCTTCAGCAGGATTTGAAAAATTTGCCATGTGTTTTCATTTAATACCTTTAAACAATGTTTTACTTGGACCTAGGCCTACTTTTTCTCATTGAATTTCCAGTTCAGCCAGTTCAGACCGGAGGGTCAGTCCTTCCTGGTGACAGCCCTTTTCCCTGCCTCTTACAAGGACCAGACTGTGCTGAGTCCACTGGTTTCCCAAACCATATTTTTAGCCAGAAGGAAGCCTTACCTCTGCCCTATGGGACATTGTTTTCTTCTATCACTACACTTAATGGTACAGGTTGAAGGGATATGCGAGGGAAAGAAGGGGGAGAAGCAGAAGGTAAAAAGCATCCTCGGGTTGAGCAGTTTGTACTAGTGAGAGTTCCTTGAATCTCTTGTCCAGTGCATCTGGGCAAGGAGAAGAGTGGGAATTAATTTTATGGGAGCTGCGAAATAATAACAACAGTGAAAAATGAATAGTAAGCTCTTTTTTTTTTTAAAAAAAAAAAAAAAGAAAAAAAGCTTGTCAAAATCTCCTGAGCCATATACAGGCTCTTTTAACAAAGCAAAACCACAGCCTGGTGAGCTTGACCTCTAAGCCCAGGTTTGAGTGGACTGCCTTCTCAGAGGTGGCTGCCAACAGCTTCTAGTGATGACAGTCAGCTGGGCAGAAGCATAGAGAAATGGAACTCTGCCTTCCTTCCCTTCCTTGATGGTCATACCCCATAAGATTAATGAACTGCCCATCAGGAACCACCCTGCTCTCCTCCCAGCCACCAGCTGATCCCCCGCCAAGCCGCCGAGGTGAGAGTTCACTGACAGAGGTGGCTTAGGTTAAAGATAATAAGAGTCTAAACATCCACAGGGAGTTCAGCTCATGTACAAAGTCATAATTACATAAGCCATTGCCATTGTCTGGGTGAAAAGAAATCGCTGCGAGAAGGGGTAGAAAATATTTGCACAGACAGCCTTAAGGAGCAAGGATGGAAAATATCAGACTTTCTCCAGTGGATGCACCGTGGCTTTAGCTAGGCTATAAAATGAGGATTGTTTGGTTATTCAAGTAGAAACCTGTTAAATGGATAACCTTGTTGCAACAAATTCTAATTCTTTTAGCAGGTCTGTTCTTTCAACAGGTATTGATTCAAGCAGCCTCTGCTATTTTTATCAAATGTATTTTCGAGGCACAGAAAATGCCACTGAGGATTTAAACCCCCAGTAAGCTGCACAGAGGCAGCGTTTGTAATACACTGCTTGCTGCTTTCACAAGCTGGACAAACCTCATACATTATGGGCCAAATTATGCCCTTGGATGAGTACGCCTGATTCCCACTGCTGTCAATGTGGCTGTCACAGAAATCTGTGGGAGACCAGCTTGTGCATCCAAAGAGGAATCTGGCCTAAAATCTATTGTGCTCATATTCCTTGTTACTTAGATATTTCTCGTGTCTGCCTGACTCACTCTCTTTTTTGTCAGGGTAAAATAAGCACATTTAAAGATGTTCTTAAAAAAAAAAAAAAAGGGATAAAAGACCTTAAAGACCTCTAGTGCTACAATGTTTTGTTTGTGTGTGTGACTATAATTAATGGACGTTCTTTATCCCAGGTTTCCTTGAAAAGTCACTATATAAATGGATTTATAGAAATCTACAGTGTTCCTTCAACCTTTTGAGTTTTGGACAGGCCTGGCTGATATCCCCCACAAAGTGAGCAAAGACGGTCAATTGACCCCAAGTTTTACTCTGCCAATCCTCAGTTGCCCGTCAGTGCTGCCCCCCCGCCAAAGACAATGCCTGAAAAGAGCCATTGAGGAAATGTTCTGCTGCCTCCATGGTGCAGGAGCATCCCCCCTCTGGATGAAGTAATTTGCAAATATTAAATACCAGGAAAAGCCAGTTTTGAGATGGGTAGCCCCCATGAAACTCAGGTTGAACATACCTTGTGCATCCCCCATGGGTACCATTGTAGGGAGCGTGGACCTGAGGCCACGTGGATGACGGCGGGAAGGATAGCACGAAGGGCCAGCTCCCCTGGAGGTATTCCCACTGGCCCCTCTGAACATCTCCTGGTGTCCTGGCCACCTCTGTGAGTTGCATACCAGGTTCAAGATTTACTTCCCTTTCCACGGTTGCTTTGAATTTATTTTATTCCTAGGCAGCTAGTTGGAGTGGTGAATTTATACATGCATTCAGCATTGTCATAGTCATATCTCGCCTGGGGGCATATTGATCCTTGTTACCATATTGACTTGATGCTTTTACATCTGCCAGCAATAGGTCTACACATTTTTTTTTCTACAAAGATTGCACATTTTCCTTCCCCTGCCCCAAATCTCCTTCCACACAGTCTCCTTTTATTAAGGTAAAACGTTTTTTTTTTTTTTTTTTAGTGCAGCTTTTTAGATGTGTCTGTGTTTGCTCAGGTAAAGGTTGCGCAATGATTTCTGACTCTAATGAAAAGGGAGGGTAAAGCAAACAGTTAGTAATTAATTGGCAACAGAACTTCCTTTCTAAGTTATAAATACACAGAAAGCACGTTTTGTATTTGCTTTCTAGAGTGCAAGAAACAAAGAGAAGGGGAAGTTACCTGTTCATTTATAATTAAATCACCAAAGAATAGGGGAGCAGCAGCAAGTTGGTCCTTGGCGACTGATACGCTTGCAGCAGCAGAACTGCCACCACAGGCAATTTCTTATTTTTACTCATGTTCTTCATACAATTTCAACTGTAAAGGTCACTAAGCAAAAACAGATGCTAAAGTGGGTCCAAAATAGTTTTTGCTTAACTTTTAGCATTTACTTAACTGATTACTAGTTACAAATCTGACACACAGCAGACATAACAGTGCTCTCAAGGAGATTAAAGGATTAGTCACTCACTAGCTTAATCAGATTAATCAGAGATTTTGAACACAATATATAATTCTATCCACAGAGGGGATACATGATAGCCACATGCTAGCCTAATTTGAGAAGGGATACTAGGGATGGACAGACCCAGACAAAAGAGGGCAGAAAAAATTGCTAGTTATCACAAGGATTTTTCTATGTACTGCACTTGTAATACCACTCAGAGACCTTATATTTTCTATTGGAATTACAAATTCACAAAATGTAACACCAACATGAGCTAGTAGCCCATGAAAAACTGTAAGACAACTAACACAATGTCCTGCTATAAGCTAGTGATATTGGTATACAGTCAATATAGGTGTGGTTTTCCTTATTTAATTTCATATTTGAAAAATTGGTTTTAATTTGTGGGGAGAAGTTCTTTTTTTTTGTTTCTTTTGATGCCATAGCATCCAGGACCTGAAACATAAAGTGTGGGAAAGGGTTCTGTAAAATATTAAAAGCTTTGTGACAAAATTGGATGATGACGCTATTTGATACAGTAAGTTACTCCAAAGTAGGAAAAAAAAAAAAAAAGATTCATTGTCATCCGTGAGAGCTGCCAAAGCTAGAATTTAAACCTGGTTTAACCTGTGGAGAAATGTAGTATTTTTGAAGAAAGCACGTGTTTCTCTTCCACGTGATTTGAATAAAGGGAAAAGCGGGGTGGAATCTCAGCATATTGAAACCGAGGTTTTCCTGTAGTAGAAGTTATTTAACAACTGTAGTATTTGCACCAGCAATTAATAAACCGAAATCATAGACAACATTGATATCATCATAACTGATGCTATCTTAATCTATCGTCCTCTTCTTAACAAAACCCCAGAATCTTCTATTCTTTCTTAATGCGTTTTTTTCATTTTCCTGTTTTTTTTTTTCCTTTTCTGGGATAGTGACCCTAGCAAGTCCCCTTAGCATTTCAGAAGGTGTCAGTCTCGTGTCTGAATCATATCTCCCCGACACCCAGTCTTCAGAAAAGAAGCACTTTTAAGAAAGAAACAAACAAATTAATCTCCATGTGCTTCAGGAAAGACACTGTAGTTGGAAGTAGGCCAGGTTTTCACTCTGAAGGATGCTCTGTGCTTGGCAAAGCCCAGAAATGTGCGTCTGCAATGCTTCTTCTGCTAAGATTTTAGGATTTAATAGTTACAGTTCTTTAAAGGAGGAACTGCAGTTTAGCGGGGGACATAGCGGCTAACAGGGAAAAACCGCGTTACCAGCAATGAGGTGTTTGTTATGCAGAAACTGCAAAAAGAAATCTGAACTCTCGGAGAGAAACGCTCAAACTGTGCAATCTGGCAGCCTGTACCCGGGGTCACGCGTGCGGTACGTGTATTAAGCGAGTCGAGGTGAGCGTCTGTGCTACGTGCAGGCTGCCGACGCTCCCCTCTCCCTCGGCAAAGAGCGACCGGAGGATCGCTCTTTGCCCAGAGGATTCAAGAAGCCTATTTACAGCGGTCCACCCCATCCGCTCAGTGTTTGCCATCGCCTCTCCGGCGGCTGCCCCGCTGCCTCTCCCAGCCGGCCCCAGCCCCGGCACGGCTCCTCGCGGCCGGCTCCTCTTCCCCCGGCCCCGGCAGCCAGATTTCAGCCACGCAACCCGTGGCAACCAGCATCCCGTCACTGCTCTCCGACAGGAGAAACACAGACACAAACACAAAGCTGCCTTCGGAAAAACAGCGATCGGGCGCTCGGGCTTTGCTATAGAGAAAGGACGCGCTGAATTAAAAATGTGCCAAGAACAACCAGGATGGCATCGCTTTATTTTCACAAAGAAGTCTCTCCTAATTGCACATTAACTGTCTTTTCGCGAACAAACTTGTTTCCACCTAACGCTGACAGTCGCGGGAGCCCGAGCGTATGTGTGTGCCGGGGAGGGGGGGGGAAGGGGGGGGGCTGCTTTGTGGCAGTGTCTGTACGTCTCGTGCCTGCGCTGATGGAATTATTGTTTATTTTTTTAATTTTCAGAGGTAGGTTGATGACAGCTGAAGAAGACTGTATTTGCTGAAGAGCAGCATGATGGTAGAGAGGAGCGGAGCTCCTGAGGGAGATCTAATGGTGCCTCTCCTTCCTGCACAGAGATAAAGACTTATAATAAGCGTGTATGTTCACCATCTGGCTCTGTGCATGTGGTCCTTATGGAGGCGAAAGCAGCACAATCTGTAAATGATCAGGAGCCATCGCACTCTCTCCAGAGAATCCACGATGCAATCAAGGTGACAGATGGCATGGCCGCTGCTGTGGCCTCATGGAGAAGATCAAAATCACCTTCAATAAACTCTGACTGAAATGGGCATGAGCACCTCAAAAAAGTCAGTTTGTCAGTCAAACTGCGACAGCAAGCTGCATTGGGGAAACATAGCGGCCAGCTCTCTGTTTTCAATCGTTTCCGTCTGACTGAGCCTGAACTATGATCTTTCTCAAATTGTCCTTTCTGTTTAGCTGAAGCAGGCCAGCAAATTGCCAGATTCATAGCTTTATTGAAGGAAATTGAAAACATGATGTCCTCAATTCAAGGGACAAACAGCTGGCAGGTGCTTGGACACCCAAGCACATAAAATGGACCCCTAGTCTTTTGGACAAGTTTGTCCAACTTTTGTCGGAATAAATATAGATATATAATAAAATAGATATAATAAAATTCCAATTTAGGCAGGGTTTATCAGGCATTAGCTGACAGCGATTATATGGCTGCAAATGAACCTTGCGCTGTGCATTAAATGCTGGGTTCTCCCATTTACGCTAAAAATGCCACATCTACCACTAATTATAGTGATTTTTGTTTCCCCATTTTTGGACGACTATCTTAGTACAGCCTTTTTGCCATGGATGCTTATCAAGTATAGGCATTAAGGGCCCGATCCCGCAAGGTTCCCAACACCCCCGACCAGGTGGCTCAGCACCTTCCAGGATCAGCCTGACCCCCTGAAGCCCTCGGCTGCTCCCTGGCAAACCGGCACCTCCACCTCCACCCATACCACCAGCAGCCCCAAACACCAAATTCCCATCCTCGCACAGGCAGGGAGGTGCCTACCAGGCATTTTCTGTTATTTGTGCAATTGCCTGAGTAGCCAAGGACTAGGTGAGCTTCCCCGAATGTGATGGTGAAGAAACATATCCATTCTTTTTATTTTTTTCTAATTCTTTCTACTTTTTATACTTATTTTTTGCCGTGTCCTTGGCTTCATCAACTCCTTTTTTTAAGGGAAGCTAAAGTAATGCACTTGTCATTGTTTTCAAATTGGCACATGAGGGTTTCCAGGCTGAAGCCCTATCACCAGCCTGAAGCAAGAAGGACACGCCACAAGGTGACAGAGGAAGAGAAGGGCAGCCTTCCTCTCGCCTGCGGGATCCTGCCTCGAGATCGTCCTGGGGCCCACCATGGGTCTGCTTCGGTATGAGAAGTGGATTGTCGGCTGCGTCCCCGCTCTGTGTGGCAGATGGTCACTGTCTTTCTCAGTTTGCTTGCTTGCATGTTTGGTTTTCTACCACCACATTTTAAAACATCCCTGTCGCCCTTAGCCTTTCCAGCTACTCATTTTTAGCTCTGTTACTCATGAAATATTCTAGAAAATTCTGGCCTGGTTCGAAGTCTGTTAACGGCAGTGAGTCTTTTCATCAACTCCACTGGGTTTGACTAAGTCCTTGGCAGGCACTTCTCTGTCCTACAACAGAGCGTTGTTAAAGGCAAAATTTTTTTATTTTATTTTTTGGTTGAGTGTGGAGCATGGAGCATGGGGCACATTTTAAACTCCAGGTTCCTGTTCCATCTGACCGATTTTGCACGTATAGCTGACCACCCTGGGTTTCACATTTTATGTCTGCAAAATAGATAAATACGTTGCCTTTGTACTAGCTACCCCTGTTTCTCTCTCCCAATGCAACTTTTTGCACGCGTGGGAGAAGGGCCATGCTCCATCTCATCAGTACAGAGACATCAAGAGACTGGGACAGAAATGGATCGGTGTAAGACCATCATTTTCACCAGGCAGAATGGTATTTTGCTAGTCCCGCGCTCTGGGAGTTAATTAAAAAGGCAGTGGCAGAACCTTGATCTGACAAACCAAGAGGTGTTGCTAGGAGAACGAGGAGGGAGTTTTAGAGCTAAACACCTGTGGGTTTCTGCCCTCTCTATTGAAAAGTTTGATTTGGGATTATAAGGTCTTGCACTGCTTTTTACTGTGGTGTGGTACCAGGGAGTACAGCAGTCCAGCTATATGAACGATTTCTCCCAGAGCTGAACCTTTTCACAGTTGACCATGCTGTTGGTGTCCAGTTCATCTTCAGGGAAACATCTGAGTATTGCATGGGCATTTCCTATGGTGAAGTTTCCAAGACGGAGCTAATATAACAGTGTAAAATATTAATGTACACTCAATAAGACTATAAGCTTGAGGTCCTTGGGTGGACCTTGTCAAAACATCTGAATATCTGAAATCTTTATTAGGGCAACCCACCTGCGTGGTGAGACACGAAGCATTTGGATGCTACGATTTTGAAACAAAAGTCTTTTGAAAAATTAATGCACTTGCCACAAGCAACACTGAATTGGGGTCTCTAAGCTGTAGCTAAACCTTGGGAGTTTTCTGCCTTTGGACTATCTCCTCATTACGATTTTATTTGCTCTTTGGTTCTCACACTGATGACAAAGGCAGTAGCAGGGAAGTGTGCCTTGCTCGTTTGGTAAAGAAGGCAAAGTCCAGGTTGGGTAATTTGGTTGACAAGCCTCAGTCTATATCTACGCTGTGGAGAGCCCTCATTACGGAGTGTATTTTCCCCTACCTTGATCTTCACAGGGTCCCTGCGAGGACTCGGTCTCCTGTGGGAGGAGAGACCTGAATGGGTTCCTGTGTGGGAAGATGAAGGTGAAATCCCCTTCCCAGGCTGTTTTGAGTATAATTAATGGCTTTACTTTTTATTTAGGAGGTGACATAATGCATGTCACAACGCACAGCAAACTTCAATAAATATCTGCATTAGATCAACGGAGAAAAAGGCAAGCCTGACCGAAATTTGCTGCTGCATGGCTGAGAAATCTGGAGGTCTTTGCCCAACGGAGGGAAGTTTCACTTAATGCACAGAAATTTGATGTCATATATTATAAGAAGGAAAAAAGGATAGGTTTGTAGATAATTGAATGAAGTGAAGGGAAATTTAGGGCCAGAAATGCTTTTGTCCTTGAATGTTCTTTTATCATATTCCAAATAGGGACTCCGTGTCATGGACCTGTGAATACAAAGACTGCTTTTAAATCTCTACTTCTTGCATGACTGACACTTACAATTCAGTAACATCTTTCAAGACATCCTTTGTGCACATTTATTTCAAAATAATGTATTGAACCTGTAAAATCTTATTAGAGTATTTTTGCTGCAATTACACTCCCGTATTATGCGATCAACATTTAAGTTGATTGTCCCTTGTTTTAATATGACCTTATACCATGACAGCATAAATACAATGACAGTCACTGTCTGAAATTAAACAGCTTTTATACAACGTACTGTGGGTATTTTTTTTACCTATTGATGGAAGGGGTAGCTGATTGAAAAAGGAAAATGGTTTGTTTTCTGGAAGAAAAGTACAGAATTTGGAGCCTAGCAACGTTGCCTGGGGAACGTTTAATAATATTGCCATGCCTGCCACATACCGGCGAAATGAACTTCCCAGCTATGCCTAGAAACCCAGGATCGCTCCTTACCCTCCTTTTGTTTGTTTGCTTGCTTTATCTCTTTGACCCTCATTCTAGTTAGAAAAACATATTGCTTCAATCTTTTTTAGAAATCATTTAAAATGGGAGGAAATCAGGAGAAGGGGAATATCAGCATAGAGCAATCCACTCTCAGGAGTGGAGTCTCAGTTCAGGGCAATTTCCATTCCAGTTCCCTGGACAGCTTTATGGGGAAATGGGATGTTCTACTTCCACGGTTATCACCGCAGCAAAGGCAATGAAATACCCCCTTAAGAGGAGGTCAACAGAGTCCAGCGTCAAGAGCAGGAGGTTTCAAAGGAGAAGAGAAGATGAGAAAATTGAAATAAAGGATTGATTTTGAACAACAATACTAGTGCTTCATACATACGACTGTCTTTCATCTAACGAAAGTACCTCATAGAGGGGAAAAAAATAATTCATAAACAGAGCAGATATCTTGTGCATGTGAACTAAGATGAATTTCTCGCATTGCTCTGAACAGCTATCACCAGAAAGAGGGAATGGCTATCATAATGTTCCACTGTGAAATTTTTCTTTGTAAAAATTTGAAATTTCTGGGGCATTTTACATAGTCTGAATGGTGGATATGCTGAAAGGCAGAGGAAATCAAACTGGTGTGGAGTGGCCATTTGGAAATATTTGGATGTGTGGATTAAGATTGCAAAAGTTGATATGGGCAAAAAGGGAATGTTTTGCATTCCATTTTTTCTTTTGTGCACGTGGACAAGGAGTTACCATCCCAAAAGGTAGACAGATACATTTGTGGATGGTATTAAATAACTACAAAAACTAAACCCCTATTCAGAAAGGTCCATATACACAGTGTTTTCAGCCTGAATTCTGATTGTTCATGTATCGTTATTTGAACATAAAATCCTGTAATTTCTCTTGTGGTAGGAGCAAATCAGTGAACTCAGAATGGTCTGTCTAAAATCAGAAACCAGGAGCTGAAAATATTCATTACGACTGTGGTATATTTTGTGTTATGAACGCACCACAGAGCCCTCAGACCATTACGTTCTTGCATTACTATTTTGACAACAGCTGCTACATCTGGATGGTAGGTAGGGTCTGCTCCTGCCTGCCTGCAGGTCCACCAGAGCCAAAGGAATGGAAGTCTAATAAGAAGAGATTCATTGCTTTGTATGATAAAAGGTACTTTCTTTGTCTGGCAAACCACTCCTTTTGTATGCACATCAACCAGATGGCCATTTCAGTTTGTCTCCGGCTGTGAATCAGACAATATGGCAGAATTAAGGGAAAAGCAAAACCTTCCCCTCCACCCCTCCTCTCTGTACATAAAATTAGAAATCAACAACCTTTAGGATGATTTAATTTTAATACTTCATTTCTTTGGTAATTTGGAGACTTTTGACTTGCTCAGTCAGCGACCACGCGACACTCTCTTTAAGGTGCAAGTAGCTAAATGCTTAAGGACCATGAGACAGAGAAAAGGGAGAAAGAAATTAAGTGACAAAAAAGGTGGGTTATTAAAAAAAAAAAGGGGGTGGGTGGGTGGTAATTTTGGTGCTTCCATTTGATACAAGCTACATTTTACATGGTGAGATTCCTGATGATGCTATATAGGCAGTGACTGTGGTTCTCTTTCGTTTCACGTCAAGAAGTTTGGGGTACAAGACAGGATTAAACACAGGAAGTTCTTTGGTGGTCTATGCTGTTTTCTCCTACACTGGAGATCCTTCTGTGAATTTTGAGCAGCCAAATCATTATGCTGCAGTGTTTGTAGAGAACTTGGAAAAACAACTTGTTTTGAGACCAGGAGGTGAAAGGCAGCAACCCCACCGCCGGCAGCTCCCACACAGCTGGGGAATGTTACATGCTCCTATTATCTGAATTTCATGAGTTCAGCTGGACAGGAAAAAAGAAGGTGAGGAGAGAGGGCCAACAGAGACCTCAGTAAAACTGTATCCAAAAATAACTTAAAACTGCAACAGGAGCCCTAAGAACCTCAACTGTTGGACTTTCAGGGCAAAAAGGCCTTATGAGGTTTACAGAGACCTACTGTACACAGCACGTAGTTACTAAGAGAATTTTGAACCTCCTGACACTGTTCATTTCTTCTGTCTGGCTCAGCTCTGTGGTCTAAAATTTGACAATAGTGAGAAAGTGACACAAAACCATTATGCCAGAAAAAAAACTCTGGTCCTTGGTAGGAAATGACAGGTCCATGTTAAATCGTATATTTAACTGGGGTTAATTTTGCACTTTTCCAGATATTGTACCAGAAAATTTCAAGCATACGCATAATGATTTTGGCCCGTTTCTCAACACAAAATTATCTCTGAGTACCAGTAACTTTGCTATAACACGGTGATAGCCACGTGCGGTTGTGAAGAGGCACATTCCTCATTGAAGCATTTAGCAACTGCTAAAACTAAATCCATGGGTTGAGTCCTCAGTTTACCTGCTGTTTCCACCTACCAGTAACCAAGGTATTAAGAAATATGAAGGTATTTCTCTAATGTGTGAGTAATGTAACATCCTCTTGGCTCATAGAAGATCTCCAAGAATGACCATGGAAGTTTAAGTAAAATTAAAGAATAGAAGAGGACCTATGAAATAATAAAACTGGGCGCTCTCAGGATCCTACCTGTAGTTGGCAAGAATTCCTAGTTGACTTCTATTAAAATAGAGTTTCAAATCCAGAGCTAAATCTTTAGTCAGCAAATATTGTAACTGCGTTCAAGGGACACTTAACAGCGAGGGCAGTGGAGAAGAGCACTTTCCCGTGCTTCCCTTTTTGGCCACTTTGAATTTAAGCCAATAGTGACAACAAGCAATTGTATTTCGTGGTTTCCTTCATGTTATGTACACCTGATTTAAGTCTAGCAAAAATCACACAGTATTCCATTTATATGTACAAATTTTGCCAGAAACAGTGGGAAGAAAACAGTAGTAAAAAACATTTGGGAACATATAATTTATTAGTGAGTATCACTCTACACAGGAATAAGAGAATAGGTTATAAATAACTCAATTTCAAGAGAATTTGGGATGTTTTACACCTTCAATCGTTTATCCTAAGGCTCTGGAAATTGGATATCCTGGGGATGGCTGCTGTTGGAGTAAGTAAACATAACAACAGGCAAAAAAAGAGAGACATTCTGGAGTTTTGAAATGATTGGTTGGAATTCTTATGTATTAACTTATGTCAATAACATGTTGTGAGGGCCTGCAGACATTTTACTAATTTTTGGTGGGAGATGGCTTTTGCCCCAAAAGTTTAAGGGTCAACTTGCCAACGCAAAGAACGGACAAGATAGAAGAAAATTAATAATCGTGATTTTACAGGAATGAAAGTTTGGTTTCATACAGAGATTTGTGAGATATCTCTGCTGGAACTGGGGTTGAACCCTGGAATGCCAGATCTATACTACCAAATAAATATCAACCACACAATGTCCGCTTATAAAATCGCATGAGTATAAAGTTGGGACTAAAATATTTCACATGTTTTGCTAATGAGGTAAAAATTCTTTGAAAAAGTTGCATGAGGGTTCATTGAGTACTTTTAATTTTCTAGGTGGGGAAAAAGATAGAAGAAGCAAACGTTCAAATACTTTATGAATTTTCTCTCTGTCTCAAGATTTGGATTCCGAAATTTAAGCATTAACACTAAAGAGGCTTCATTTTCAACAGCATTTGATATGTATTTTCAGCTTTACATTCGATATCTTCCACTTCACAAGCTTAAGTTTTATCTATTCTTTACTGTGCCTAGGTCAAGTGAGACATCCATTACAGTCTGAATGCTGTAAGATCCTTGAAAAATATGTGAAATTAAAATACCTCAGTGCAAATCTAAGATCTACAGGGAATAACCAATTCTGATGAGGAGTTTCTTTGTACATTTATGTTCCTGTCTGTAGAAGTGAGACAGTAATATGTAATTCTGTTGCAAAGTACCTTGAGAACTGAAATCTTTCAACATAACTATGTGATAACTAGGTTTTGTTATTAGTTAGTAGTGCATTTTGTACCAGACATATATTAGAGAAAGACAGAAGAGACTGTGTGATGTACGATATGGAATAAACTCCCCAAGGGAAATTCCTTCTTTAACCATGACATTTTTACCTAAATGTAGAGGAAAAAAACAGAATAGTATTCTGAAAAGATTCTGCTCAAATTGCTTTTTTATCCAAGACTGGTAGAATTAACATGCTATCCGGTGCAAGGTAACCATTTTACTGGGAGAAAGAATACATTTGCCAGCATAATATCTGCATTTTGATAGTCCTGCCATATAAAACTGACGCACTAGATCTCGAATGCAAGCACAAGAATCCAGATACCCATCCTTATCGTAATGATTACAATAAAAAGGAGGAAAACTGTTGGTTTGCTTGATAATTAAAAAAAAAAAAAAAAACAACTTAATGGGCAGGAAAATTTTAGCAAGATAGCTGTAAATCTCGGCACAGTCCTCTTATCAGGTGATCTGCAATCTTACTATAAAGTGCCTTCAAACCTATGGAAGAAAATCCCAAAGGTCAACAAAAAAAGTCATTTTTCTTCTTTGAACTGGCATGCAATTTTTACATTAAATAAAATTTATACCCCTATATAAACAGATTGCTCAAAATTAATGTCTTCCTACCTTTATCCAGTTATCTTCTCCCGATTTTAAATAATCAGAAGTCATAACTTATGCTATATGAAGACTTGAGTGTTTTATATGTTGTTATCATTCCTGGGCATGGCTTCCACAGATGTACGTATAGCCTGTAGTGTGTGTGTATATATCCTCTCTCTAATAACTATGAGCCTCTGGAGACAAAGCCACCTCTTGTGCAGTTCTTAAGTACACGAATAACCTTAAGCACATGACTCATTCTGTTGACTGGGATATCTCATGCATTTAAAGTTACATATGTGCTAAAGTGTTTTGATGGATCAGGGCCAAAACAAATAGGGACTATAACACTGTTGGGGCTAATGATGCTCTTATTGTAAGACTCATTATCCCTGTTTTTGCATGAATTTCAACAAAGCAAAGGGTTTTTCATTAGTGGGAATTCTTTAAGGTTTATTTTAATTTGTTTGATTTCATTCCATTGTGCATGGCCCATTTTTATGCCTGTGTTTCCAAGGAAACAGTTGTAAAATGGAATTTGATATGATGTGTTATCAGGTTCCTTGTCAGCAAGTTTCAAGTGATAGTTATGAACTTGACAAATTAAGTTAAAATAAATTATGATACGAGTATTAAGATAGAACTACACGTATAATGTTTGTTGTCGTGTGAATGATGTTCTAAGGCTCTAATTTGTTTGGGGACAGAGAAATTGTTCTGATTGCTGCAAGGACATCATAGTATTGATAGCACATATACAACATATGCAGTGTTGAAACCAACGTTTGAGTGTGCTACTGGTTTGATCCCAGTAATACAATCTCAGGAGGAAGTGCACTGAGTTAAATCAGACTGACTCCATGTACGGGATCCTTTATCTTTGCTGGACGGCTAACAATAAAATGAAAGTGCAATCTAAATGGGAGCTGTGACTCATGTACCAAAATCCAAGTAGGGGTTATATATACAATAAGTCTAAGTGGACGCAGTACTTTGGATGGTATTTACAATCTGTTAATTGCTGTGCAAGCACAAACACAAATGTTTGTTCCAAAACACTTGTACAAATGTATATGTTTTAGAGAGCAACAAACAAACTGAAGTTCTGTTCCTCAGCTCCTCAGCTGCTTTATTATTCTTATTGCAATGATGAGGGTCCCTTGAGTAAATACATTAGGGGGCGGGAAAAAGAATTGCTAGAAAAAAATACGGCTTCATAAAAAAGACTGTAGATCTGAATTTGTGTCTGTGACATTTTTCACAGTGATTGAGCTCAGGAAATAGATGAACAGGAAACTCCAAATTCATACTGAGGACTCCATTTCACATAATAGTGTTTTTCAATGACACTTGCAAGACAAAATATTTCAGGAATAGCTCAGGATTGTATTGGGGATGACTTTTTTTCAAAGTAATCTGTATGGGCCAGTTACCTCAACAGAAGCCTGAGGAACTAGGCAAGACCCTAAAAAAAAACAGAAAGATCTCTGCAAGTGATATGAAATCCCTGGGCTCCAGGGAAGGAAAATAGGGGTTTGTCGCTGGAATGTATTCCAGCGGTGCTCCCTTTCTAAGTAGGGAAATTATTCGGTTTAATTTTAATTCAACTAGTATTTGTGTTTCAGGCATTTAATAAAAGCCATGTCAGGACTTGCAGAACCCTTAATATCATGGTTTCTTTGTGTTTTGTCTGAGCATCCCTGTGAGGTATGTCAGGAGCTGAGACATCAATGTGTGGACCTCTGGTAGTTGACATGGCCTGCCCTGAGATCATGGTCTCCCTGTCGACAAGATGTGGGACACACCAAAGCCCTCCTCTACTGTCTCTGGCTCACTTTTCTGAGAAAATTAGGGTGCTGGAGACAACAAATGGGATTGCCAATATGGGCGTTTCTCCAGCATCAGGGTGCAGACGGGACATACATTTGAATCCGCAAGATCAGAAACAGTCCTGGTTCCCCACATTTAAAGGTCAAGTGTGAAATCTTAACGGTTTTGGGGAAGGGGGCAGGGGAGCAGTATCTTAATTATACCTAAGGAACAGGATTGTGCAGGAAATTTTAGGCCAAGCAAGGAGTCAAATCTGGTGTTCCTCAGCTGCAGGCTATTGCCTTAATGCCTGAGCTGACCTTCCTCCCCCAATTTACAAGAGATGAGTAAATGAAAACAAAAAAAGAGATCTAAATGGTGATTATTGAAATGTTCACATCTTGACATCTTCAGAGCACAGAGAATTCTCTCTGCTATTTCTTGTTCCCAGTCTTGTAAAATTAAGGGCTAAGACTCCCAAATCCTAGTTTTTGTATGCACAAGAAAGTTACCGCCTGCTCCTAATTCGGTGTTCTTACCTTGAACCTTTGGTAAGTGTGATCCCAGGGAAGTGAATCTTAACACTGGAAAAGAAGAAATGATTTCCCCGTAGACTAATATCTAAAGCGTTTGGGGCTGCCCAGAAATTTGGCATTTTTAAGGTTCTTGATGAGATGGATTTCTGAAAAGAGGCAGGTGAGATATCAAAGTTGAACTAATTTCAAACATGGCCCTGCGTGGAGAAATCACCTCTACTTGTATAGTTGCATCTGTGCACACACACACATGTGTTGACATATTGTGCATTTTTTGGTTTTCGTATATTAAGCCTAAAACCAATTTATGTCTTTGCATTAACAATTTGAAGTAAGTTCATTTAAAATCACAGTAGCTGGACTTGGTGAGGCAAGGGTGAAGTGTACGCTCTCATTCACAGAAGCAAGTAATTTCATTAAAAATGTTGCGTGATTGCAGTTATATTTTGGTCTTAGCCTTTCCCTTTAGTAACAGTTTAAAAGAAGGAAAAGGAAAACAACTCCTCTTGAAGACAATCGAACCTGACACAAAAGACTGTAAAAGCTTGAAAGATGGTCTAAAGTGGAAATACATATTTCAACAATTTGTAAATTGTGCATTATATACTCAATGAAGAATTGTGGTCTGTTTACCAAATATGAATGCAGACGACTGCTAATGTACTATCATGTCAGTCCATGCGACAGAGACATCACATTGTTGATATAAATATGCACATTGAAGAAACTGTACCAAAGAAATAAATACTTGCCACTGTTCAAGCATTAATAAAAGAGCTGCTTTAATGTTGTTAGAGGTTGGAAGAAGTCTCCTTTTGAGGCAACTGAAACTTTTAAGACTCCATTCCCTGAATGTATATTATAAGAGTGCAAAATGCATCCACATATGATGTGTTGTTATCTTGTCTGTCTCTTTTTCTAATTCTGTCTTTTGATGTCATTTAAAAATGGCTAGGGGAGTGTTTTGAAGGCTTGTAAAAAAAAAAAATAAAAAATGCTACTCTCATTTCCAACACAAGTCTTGCTATGAAGTCTCAGGAATCAGTTTGGGTGAGTTATTGCAAATCCTTTAAGAAAATGGGAATACACAGGCTATAACAGCTCTATTTAAAATAGAAAATCTACTTTGTGTGTGTGTGTGTGTGCGTGCGTGCGTGTGCAGGCAAACATGGCATTCAGGAGAGTGAAATGAAATGAGCCAGAAACTTCTCACATTTTCCTGGCATCTGTGGCGTGTCGCCATATGAGAACCATATGACTGCTGGCAGATTGGCATGTCAGCTCAAGCATGTACAACTTGACCTCACTGAGCTCTGTGTTTATCAGTTTATAACAGGAATATTGATACAATTTTAGCTGCAGTCTTTCTGTGCAAGGACACTTCATCCTTTCACAGTCCTAATTCCCCTTTGCTAAAATGACAGCACCTTGTTTTTGAAGTTGCTTTTCCACTTGGGGAAAAAAAAAGCAAAGGCGGCAGAAGACAGCAGAAAGCTGTTCTGTGTGCCAGAATGATGTTTCATTCATTGTTTTGTTAACTGTGAAGTCCTTAGTGGAGTTTGTCATGGGATTGCCTGGCTGACTTGCGCTGTCTTTGTGGCTGAAAACCACAGCAGTATTAAAGACAGAGGTGGAGACAAAAATCTGGATTGCTGTTAAAGCTGAAAGCCAATGCTGAAGTATATCTGCACAGAGCAGACTCTTGTCCCAGCGTTTATTCACGCAGAAGAATAAAAGGATAATACATAAAAATGTGGACGGACAGAGTTTTCACCTCAGGTTGGCTTTAGATATCCTGATCCCCAAATGCAGTTGCCACAACTCATATATATGCAGTTAAATATAAGAATGGTAGATGTGATATAAAATCTGAGACAAATAGGTCTCCATCAAGACTGAGAAACTAGACAGAAATGTAATCATAAATCTGAGTTTGCTTCAAAAAATCGGATGTCAAGCTTGTCTGGCTGTTTATGGCTGAGCGAGAGTTGGTAACAGTGAAATGATGTGGGTACAGCCCAACCATGATCTGGATTGCAGACAGAAATAAAAAGCGCAGACAGAAATAAAAAGTACAGACAGTACTTCTGACCATACAATTTCATTTAAACTGCCTTCATCACCATCGTTTCCTTCAAGAATAAGAGTATATCTCTGATCCTCAAGCACTTAAACATACACTTACATCATGACTTGTTCCACTTAACAGTGTGGAAAGATGTTGTAATGAACATGCATTGCTTCACGTTAGCGTCTGCAACTGCACTCGCACTGTCTTTCAGAAATAATGTTACTTATATCTGCTCGAACATTCCTTGAAGATTAACCTTTAAACCGCTGTGATTTTCGAATTTTTTCTATACTGGCAACTTAATTAGGACTTCATCAGAGCAGATTCTAGGACAGAAGTTAAAACTTTCTCACCCACTGTCTTGACCAGAAACATAGAGACGGTACTGTAATGACTTTGTAAAGCCTGGCATGAAGAGTAGGTGGAAGAGCAGTGAAGAACACTGGCAGGAAATGAATTAGATAAGGTCCTGAAGACAAAAAAAGAAAATGACAGCAATTCTGCTTGTTCAATTTTTTAAAAAACTAGGAACAGAAAGAAAATGAAATCTAAAATTTCAGTTCCCTCAGAGACAGACTCTGGGACACTATGGGATAACAAAGAAACATCCTGCCACGTGCGACTATATAACTCTCTATAACTCAGATAGGCAATCTGAAGTGATCAAAATTGCCATTTACAATGCCTTTTAGGGAATTTATCAGAAAGCCTAAAATATTTGGATGTATTTTCTAGAATTATATTCAATAGTCTTTTCACACTAATGGATTGGAAGAAAGAGAAAAATAGAAATAAATAAAGGGAGGGAAAATGGCTCTGTTCTGCTGAAAATTGAGAGCTATTTATTTCTAGTTTGTTTTGGCAGGTGACATTTGGCCAGCAAATCTAACATTGTGCTAAGGCCAAATGTTTTTGAGTTTACCCACCTGTAACCTCCTCACAAGTACAGAATTTAAAAAATTTAAAGTTTCAGAATCTTTCATGCATGACGAACTCAGATTTAGTTTTCATTATCATCTGTAGTCGGAATCTCTGCTGATAGCTTGAGAAAACTTGCCATATCAAATTACCGCAAAAAGATGTCCAGTCTCTGGAAATGAACAATGAGCAACATCTATTTGACAATTGTCTTTTCTGTTGGCCAAGACATACTCTGTCAAAAGCACCAGTCTGGATCGATGCTGACATCTAAAGGGGCAAAGTGTATACTCAGAAAGACCACTGAAAATCAAATATGACCACAAATTCTCATGAATGTGTCAGTTCATGAATTTACACACACATTTGCACTGGTGCACACTCATATTCAGACTTGAGAACCCGCTGACATTTATGGGTGGGCTAGACTCTCTCCAAAATGTATATATGGGTCAGTGATCCTTTTCTTTATTAGGGGGAGAAAGAAAAAAAGAAGATTTGCCACTACAGTCAGAGTTTCTTATCATGTTTCTTATAGATATAATTTATTATTTTGAATGGTAGCAAACATATTTTGAGAAATAGTAAGAACTGAAAGCATACCCGTGGTTCATAATGGTGATATGCCTTTTTAAGGAAAGGTAAAACCACTTCTGAATAATGAGCTGGTCTTAAGCAATGAGTCCCAAATAATCAAATTGTAGTCATCTGGGGAGAATGACATAAATCTGCACAAAACAATACAAAAGGTCTTACAGGAGTTATAGTATAAACTCGACTAAATGGTAGATTTATACATGAACAAACAAAGCCCCTCATCATTAAATAGTACTCAGTGTAAATGGACGAGTCAAGCTGTTTGGGTCTTTTTGTTTCTTTTCATAGAAGTGTAGTGGGGGGTGCTTGAGTGTATGATTCAGAAGGGAGGGAAAATCATTTACAGCAGCATGTGGACAGGTTTGAGTGAGAGCAGATTTCCATGCAGGAATGAAATACGAGCCAGGGAAAACACCCCTTTTTGAACACACTCACAAACCCTGATTACATGGCCCACAGCTGGAGTTAATCCAGATTCCTGTTTAATTAAATAGTAGCAAGCATTCAGCTGCATTACATCGAGATGCACAAAGGTGACAGGGGGGTGAAATGCAAACCGTGATATCCACCTCTCTTCATTGCTACTGAGAAAAGGTGAGATTTACTTAAAACTTTTAATAAAAATCTATTAACTGTGCAGAATAAATTCTAACTGCAGAGAAATGTGTGTGATAAAGTGATGGTTTGGTACTAACATACCAAATTTTGTTATTGAATAAACTCTGTATCAAATTACCTGTGCTATAATTTGCTGTGAGAAAATCCATCCTATCCTGGGCCCACATTATCAACCTGTTCCTGAAAAAGAATAATCCTTTTTTTTTTTTTTACATCATAGCAATAAGAAAAACTTCAGCTGAAGGATCTCTATATGAAAAAAAAAAAAACAAGATACACTGTCCCATTTTAAAGCTGGGCACTTAGTTATCCCATGTGCAGCACCTATTCTTCAGCATCTGTCTGTCTGTGTGTCTGTCTATCTATCTATCTCTATTCAACTCTTTCACAGGTGAGAGTCTGAAATGTCCTCAGTCTTTGGGGACTAGCAACTCATCTATAATGCAAGTTGAGTGAGATGTGAAAGGCACCATCCAAGGTCAAAGGGTATGATAGAAGTAACCAGGTGAGAACTTCCTTACAAACTTAAAATGAATATAGATATTCTAGTTGTCCCTAGAAGAAAGATCTTTTCTTTATTAATCTGCTCATCTGTGGCACAGGTACCCTGATTTCATTACATGCGAGAGGCTGCCTGATTTAGAAGACACAGGTACTTGGGGAAACACAGACCATGGATATTTCCTTGCATTGAAAAATCTATTTTTCCAGCATATCATGTCATGTAGGAAACAGTAGGGATATATATTATGGGATTATGCATTTTTATAGCATCGTATGGTAAGCGTGGCTTGCATCCTTGAAGAAATAAGAACAGCAACCGCCACCTCCTCGGTTTCCTTCTGTCATGAAATGTAAGGGTTGAGTTAGCTTTGTTATTTAGCTGAAGTTAAGAGCAAAGAAAATTGTTGACCATAGACAGCAAAGAGGTTCTGGTTCCTTGAAGAGAAAGATGACTATTGGGTGGGTAAGCAAAAAGTGGAGGTCAGAGGAGGAACATTTTCCCCACAAACACATGCTGGTCCATTATTTAAAAAAATATTTCATTCCATACTTTTCCTTAAAAGCATAAAATGAGAGCAATAAATGAACCTGAATCGCAGATGGTTTAACAGTGATCAAAGCTAAACGTTGTCTTTATGTAACTTCTTATTAACTGGTGTAACTCCTTTCACAGATATTACTGAGCCAAAAAAATCAGCGGGATCCAGGAAATGTATAAACCCTTTCTGTGGATATTGAGACACTGAGAGCATTCAGTCACATTAAATTAGAATAAATTATTTCCTAACAGTATGAGTATTCCTATCTTAAAGAATGAAACGCCCTATCTGCCTGCTTATCCTGGCTAGATCATTATTTCCAGTGCAAGCAGATGAGTTAATATGGAGTTTTAAACCTTGCTGTGACACTTCAGAGGCCAATTAGATGTACTATTGGTCTGACCTGTTGTGGTTATTCTTATATCTCTTCTGATGTTTCTTATCTTTTTGTCTGTTTCAGCATCCTCCTTCTCATCACTTAGGCACATCTTTAAGCATGTAAAAATATGTTATTTACTTCACGTACCTCATCTGCCCCTATCCTGTTGCCTTCTGCTCCATCTCTGGCAGTCTGAACATGCCATGTCTCCCCAGCGTCCCTCTTTGTGTTTCCCCTCAACCCTCGACACCTTTCAGCTCTGTGGGACCAACCCTTAAAGACCCCCTTAAAGACTAAAGTAGTAATTCATTTTCACCTTTCTCTGCTCTTTCCTTCCACAGGCTTGCTTCTGTAGCAGGCTTGGCAGGGATGGAAAGGATGGTGATAAACACGTTCAGGGTTTCATGACATCCAGAAAAAAGAGCAACAACTCAGAGGAAGAAGAGGGCTGCTCTAAATTCTGCTTAACACATCTGTAACATCTGGTTTTGAAATCCAGCCTCCTTTTTCTTCTCTGGTTTTGAGACCAGCCTCCCCACACACCTGGAAGAGGGTCCTCAGAAGCAACGCTTTGCTGCAGGTCTCCTCTCCCAGGCAGCCCATGGGGGCCAGGGTGCAGCTGGCCTCAGCATGCTCTGCCCCTCTGGTCCTGGCTCCCGTTTCACCCTCCCTCATGTTCCTGGCGATGGAGCCGCGTTGGAAACACACTTGTGGGCACTGTGGTCTGGGCAGTGCCTGCTAGGATAAAAACTACAGGTAAATCATGTGCTTTACAAAATTAAGCATTTGGATCCAAGAGGAGAGGGATGTCATCTCCATCTTCTTGCCAGTCACATCGCAGCCTGTGCAATGCATTTACTTTACAACACCTAAAAAGGACAAGGATTTGCCATCACAGCTGCTTCATCTATAGGAATTTTGCGCGTCCTCCAGGCATCTATGGTGTGCCTATGGCCAGTCTGGGACTCCCAAGAAGCCTTACAGGGCTCCCATGCTGGCAGCATCTCCCATGAGAGACTGGGGTTTCCTGGTGGGGAGATGGAGGTCACATCCCTACTGCAGGAAGGAAGAAGTAGGCAAGAACATCCCAGAATGGAAACGCTTTTGTCCTACAGCTCAGTCCTGCCTCCTGGTGCTGCTGGGGGAAGCCTGGAGCACCCTATCTAGTTCATGTTTTCTCATGGCATCATCATTGTTTTGGGTTTTTTTCTCTCTCTCCTTGTTTTTGCTTCTTCAGACTATATTTGACCATCCTTACTGTTTTTTTCCATGTATGAGTCCTATTTCTCTCCTTTTCCTGCAATAGCGTTTTTTTCCACCTTTCCACTTTTACAGCTTCTTTTCTGCCCAAATTAGAGAACTTAATTTCTTCAGGGAAACAAGCCCTAGTTTGAAACCTAGACGTTTGATTTGGCATAATGGAGTTTCCTCTCCCCGTGGCAATTTCCCTCCTCACCTCAAATCCAGTTTTAAAAACTATTGGAAATATAAGCCAGGAAGGACAAAATAAAAAAAAAGAAAAAGAAACCAGGTTTTAATAAAATGTCATTCAGGTTTTGAATGACAGAGTAAGGCTGTGTATTTGATATACTATAAAAAGCCTTAAACACCAGTATATTATGTGAAAAAGTAACTGCTCTTCTTTGTGAAGGTGCCATTTATCAGCATCTGAGGAGGTTAGTCAAGTGAATAGATTAACAAACATGAACTAAAGTGTAATGTTTATCAGCTGTCCTGTTTAACTCTAAATAACATAGCAGAAGATGGCTCTTAAAAATGAAATGGCCATCAATCAATACGTGTTGCCATTTTACACGAGAGGTTATATATAGTTTCCCTGTGGAAACAATGCACGCGTGAGGTGCGCTGCCGGGGGTCACTCCACCAGGCAAAGGAGAGAGGCTGAATCGCACACCTTGGGCAGGCACAGACAAGCACTCTGTCATTTTAATAATGGTCTCATTGCAGAAAGTTTCACCGGTTATGGCCATGATGCTTAATTGCTCTCATTTATCTCCCTAATAAATGATGTCATTGACTTAGAGCTGTTATACAAATACAACTGGCAAGTCAGTAAGTAAACCTGTTATCCACACCTAGTGATGAGAGCGGGGAATAAAGGGGAGTCAGGAATGCAGCAAAGGCATTAACAATGTAGACAGATGAAATTTGGGACAGTAATTTTATTGCCTTATTTGTTTGCCTTATTTGTTTGTCTGAGACCATCTAAATTTCTTGAGCAGTGGCAAACTGAAAACACACACAAAGAAACTGCAAATGCTCTGAGTACAGAAGTAAGCCTATTCTGTAACGCTGGCTTGAGAGTTTGAGGGGTGACAGTTGTCCTTTGGTCCTGCTGCATCTTCACATAGATGGAGATAGCTGCGAGGTTGTGCAGCGGATCCCTCACTGTGCCTAGCAAAAAAGGCTTTCAGCTCAATGTTTGCCTTTGTAGTGAGGTTTTATTCTTGCATGAGGTAGAAGAATGAAAGCAATAAAGTGAAAAAAGCAAACAAACAAACCGAAGCAAACAAAGAGCCCCCCAAATGGCTTTACTCAAGCTGAGTGAACAAATAGGGAAAAAAAAAAAAAAACAAACAAATACATTCTTAGCAGTGACTCTGCTTTATCTCCATAGGGTACAAATCACAGCCATTTCCAAGTCTTTATCTCCCTTGCAGAGGTTACCACCTGCTGCATTTCCAGCAGGTCTGGATGGTGTTGCTGTGGCCTGGCCAGGGGCCGTCAGAACTACTGTGCCCAGGCAGGATGATCTGTGAGCGTGCGGGAGACGTGTCCAAGGTGGCTGGGTTTTTGTTTGCTTACTCGTTTGTTCTCCTGTGTTTCTAAGGGAGGAAACTGTCTCTAAGAGGAATCTGTTCTGACAGAGCTCAGCTTTTGGAGCCAGTCTGGGCTTCTCATCTCAGCTCTGCCCCTTAATGGAGGGAAACGTGAGAGGGCTGTTAATGTCCTTCCTCTTGGAAATCCTCCTTTCCCAGGCTCAGGGATTAATTGGCCGGAGTTTGACAATTAAGAAAAGTTGCCTAATCTCCGTTAACCTTTGTGCCTACAAGGGCAGAAAGCAGCAGGACTTTACAAGTCTGAGTGCGCTAAAAGTGGTCATGCGAGATGATGGGAGTCTTGGGGCGTCCTGTGCCGCTTCATGCAGGAAATTAGGTGATTATTGGAAATCAACTTCCTGGGAATTGCTAGGTTCCTCAACACAGGATAAAAAAGATGAAAGCTCCTTTCAGGAAAGCATAAAGGGAGTGAGGGTGGCAGACCGTGAACAGAGAAAAGCCAAGGGGCTTCTGCAGGGCCAGAAGGAGGTAATCGTCTACGTGAGCGAACGAGAGGTGGAGCAGGGGAGGATCGACGACCCCGCAGTCGCGCCAGGTTCCTCAGCCTGCTCCTTCCTCAGAACAGTTTATTTCTCTTTCTGTTATTCCACTGCTTTCCAAGCTAGGGAAAATGATTTTGAAAACTGCTCCCTGTTTGTGGCATGGCTTTAGATTTTTTTTTCAAGGTCTTGCACCTCTAGCTGGAGTGCTCAAACTGCCGGTGGGCAGATAGCTTGCCACCACAGCGCCGAGAGACTTCCTCGGCAGAGTTCACAACTGCGGCTAACAGTTTGGGTGGTTCTACTAAAAATACATTACACCTGGAGATACTTGATGACTCTTTTCCCGGAGCTGATGAAAATTACTGTTACTTTTTTGAAGGGAATTTTCAGGAAGTGTTAAAAATATCTATAATAAGAGGACTTGGCTTTAAATGTAATATTCACCACAGCTTTGAACTGTTGGTAAATCCAGTTTGCTTCCTACAATATCCCCACATTTCTTTATGGAAATAACTTCACACAGTTGGAATCTGTGAGAGAGAAGGTGATACAGGTCATGAAATTATACCAGATTTTAATTTCTAGTGTACGAATTTCATAGCGTGCAGGATCTCAACCAGCAGCTAACAAGTTAGATTGTATTCTTAATATAGACTCTCAAACCCTTTTATGATTAGACATTGACTTTTCCTACGTGAAAGCACAAAAGGTTGTTGCTGTGTGGGAAGTTCAAGGCACCCAGATTACAGGGTGTAAAAATAAGGAGAAAGGGGAATTTTTTTTCCACTTTAGAGTCCTTTTAAAATGTTGGAAAAAATTTTCAGGCCATTTCAAACCCAGTTTTTTTGAAATGTTGGTAGCATGGTAAACTATTAAAAAAAATATGGAATGAAACCTTTGTTTTTAAAATGGTTCTTACTGACCTTAAAGAAAATTGTAAACCAAGAGGAAGTAATTATTACAAACCCACAAATTCAAATTTGTGTTTAAAAATGCTGAAGAAAAAGACTTCCATTTGTTCCACAGCATCTTTAAGGCTTTTTAGTTTTCCTAGGTGAATAATTTGGTCAAAATAATGCAACTTTACAAAATGCTTCAGTTTTGCTGACAGAAATTTGCAAACATTTCACCAGGTGTCTATAGTAGAGACAGATACTTGCTTTGTGAAGGGCCAGGGATTTACTAGGACCAGAAGACTGCAGTAAAAGTAGGGAATAGAGTCAAGAAACTACCGCACAAGTCAGAGAGTAGTGGAAAACAGAGACACCAAGAAGAAAGTCAATAACAGGAAAGGAGACTCAATAACTGAGATGAAGGAGCCATTGAGAATATGAACTGCAGATGGAAAGACAATGAATTGCATTGGCATTGTGAGAGAAGCATTGAAAGGCTTTAGGAGAAAGACAGTAAGAAGCAAAAGAAACAGAAGAAAATAGACCTACAAGATAGTGGGGCTGTAAAAGAAGAGAAATATGATATAGAGGTAGTGGAGAGGGTATGGAACGACAGCTGGAAATGTCTGTGTAAGCCAACTGCCCGTACGTGTTCCACAGTAACACATATTCATTTATTCACTCTGGGTGAAATCCTGGCTCAGTCGCAGACCGTGGGAGTTTTGCCATTGACTTCACCAGGGCCAGGATTTGCTGGTTTTGGTTTAGTTCCACAAACAGTGTCTGTTGTATTTTAAGTGCAGAAAGATGCTTAAAAATTAAGAAGAAAATGAAGTTTGCAAATCAACAATGCCATTACTTGAAAGGCTGGACCGGGGCTACAGAAACCCTTTGCTCAGAAACCAGTTGGATGGGCAGCTTCTGCATTAATGAATTAGAATAGAATAGAATAGAATAGAATAGAATAGAATAGAATAGAATAGAATAGAATAGAATAGAATAGAATAGAATGTTTCAGACAGAAGGGACCTACAACAATCATCTAGTCCAACTGCCTGACCTATTAAGGGCTGATCAAGTTAAAGCATGTTATTAAGGGCATAATCCAAATGCCTCTTAAACACTGACAGGCCACCACCTCTCTAGGAAGCCTGTTCCAGTGTTTGACCACCTATGTCCAGTCCTAATGTCCAGTCTGAACCTCCCCTGGCTCAGCTTTGAACCCTTCCCACGCATCCTATCACTGGATCCCAGACAGAAGAGCTCAGCACCTCTCTCTCCACTTCCCCTCCTCAGGAAGCGGTAGAGAGCCATGAGGTCACCCCTCAGCCTCCTTTTCTCCAAACTAGATAAGCCCAAAGTCCTCAGCTGCTCCTCACAGGACATTCCTTCCAGCCCTTTCACCAGCTTTGTTGCCCTTCTTTGGATGCATTCAAGGACATTCAAGGACATTTCACATCCTTCTTAAATTCTGAGGCCCAGAACTGCACACAGTACAGGTTGCTCATGCCCGTGCCTAGAAATGGCGATAAATGCACCATCCACCGGCCATTCCTGTTGTGCTTATGTATGGCTGTACAATAGGCATAAGGTATATTCTTCCCCTCCTCTATTTTTGTGTTCTGCACGAAAATATTCACTAATGTAAAATTTCTATAAAAGTTGCAAAGAAATATTTTTATTTCTACTCAAAGTGTAGAAAATATATAGTAATAAAGGAGTGATTTTTTAATAACCTGTGAACTAAGTGTAGTTTTATGATAAATGAAATACCAAGGTATATTTAAACTAGAGGAGTAAAATTCTGATCTTTTGGGAAGCAATAGGATTTCTTAGCTGCATTTCAGTGAAGTTGTTCTTGATGCCTAAATAAATATCACATGGGAATGTTAGCGTAGTCAAGGAGGATATTATTTGATTCAAAATATAGATATATTATATACCAAATGATATCATGCAAATAGAGCTGCTTCGGGTGTTATCAGGGTAATGATGTTGTAAAACATTATTCCTGACTGGTAACCTTATCTTTCACACCCTTTGCAAGATAGCTAAAATGCCATATTAAGAGAATTTTAAAAATAAATAATTTCTTCCACTTCCTGAAGAGAAGTGCTTTTCATTGGAGCATAAATTCAGTATAAAAATAAAAAGAAACCTTTGCAATTTTTCTGCAAAATTAAACACTGCTATCTGAACCACTGACAGAAATATATTTACATATTTCAGGCTAAAGATCTTTTGTAAATGTTTAGTTACCACATTCAAACCTTTCAACACTTCTCCCGAAATCACATTATTCTTATGAAGATACAACAAGGAGTCAAAGAATAAAATGTAAAAAGCTCCACTTCAATAATGTGAAGGTTGTGAAATGAGCTGACAGCATCCAGGAAGCTCGAAGTTATGGCTGACAGTCTGTCCTTAACTCATGCTGTGTGAAAAAAGCAAATGGCACTAACGCATGTTAGCTGAGATCGGAATTTGAACCCCTCGGCCCATCCCTCCTTCTCTATTTGAGTTTCTGGAGCTGTTGTTTTGAGGTCTGATTTTCAAACTTGGCTGGGGTGTTGCTGTTAGAAGGCGCGCGTGGCACTTTTACACACAAAATAAATCTTTGCTCCAAAAGCTCTGTTTTGTCCAGGCACGTGCTGGTGCGGCAGCCGGGACGCAAGATGTTGGTTACAAACATCGGTGCCTTTCCCCAGGCTTTGAAGGCTTCAGCGAACGCGCAACAGCTTGCTCCACACCTATTCAGAAACCATTTGCTTTACCTGCTTTCTATCTCTTACCCCGGCTATAGTTTATTGGGCTTTTATGTGTTTCTAACTTGTAACATTCCATAAGGACAGCCCTTAACAAGGTAAGGACACCATATATGTTTAAAACCTCTGGGGAACTCAGAGATGACCCACAGATCTGAAGTGCGTTCCCTTTTAGGAACTGGATGATGCCTGTAACTGCATGGAGAGGACAGAGGACACTTCCAACAACGGCTCCCTTCCCAAAACCGGCCCTGGTGGTGCTTCAGGAAAATAACGGCGTTTCAGCATGTTATGTAGCCAGCTTAAAGGCAGCAGGACAAACTTCCACACATGCCTTGGGAATTTTAAGGGTAGAAATAGGTTCCCTGAAGACTGAGTAAAGCAGCTTTTACAAGTGCACAGCCTAAGAAATCTCTCCTGCACATCCTAAGATACGACCAAGAACATTGTTTCAGCTAAAAAGAAATACTTTCTCAAATTGTTTAAATCCTTGCATACCTTTTAAAAACAGAATTTAGACTGGGCAAGACAACAGGCAAAAGTCTGGACCTATCTTATAGTATTTTTCTCTTCCAGAGTAGTGATCAAATATTTAATACCTGTAAGCTACAAATCCAAAGGATTCCCCGTATTTCAGTAGAAGCAACGTGTCTACAGGATTTTGGTATTTACTTTCTTTGAATGCTCTTTTTCTTTAGCATTGCTTCCCACGTTACTCTGTAGTTGTACTGCAGATTAATCTGAGCAGTTTCCATAAGAGTCAGCCTTGACAATGTTCTCCGGTTCTTGCGGGATAACACTTCTGTGACTCCTATTTGTGAAACCTTCCTGCCCATTCCTGACAATGTCTCCTTCATAAACATGAGCTGAAACAACTAACGGAAGGTGCTGGTAGCAGAATAATAATAACATTTTGTAAAAAAAAAAAAACAAAACAAACCAACCAACCCCCACGCTAGAGGAGGTATTTAAAAAAATTAGAACATCTGAGATAAAAAGGTGTAGAGAACATGACAGTCTGTCAGTAGAAGTCCGAGCTGATAAAACCAGCAGTTTGTTGAAATGTAATGGCCTTCTACTAAAATGCTAGGAGAGTAACAAGGCACCCATGCAAAAAAAAAAAAAAAAGGCTGAATGAACATTTTAATTAACTCACGTGCAATTTTAATTAAAAACATAATGTGTCAGGAAAATGAATAATGCCTTGGGGCAATAAAATAGCTAGATTTTCTGTTCAGTCGTCTGCTTCATATCTTTTATGGAAGTAGGATATTGTTGTTAAAGGGAAAATACCACTCCCTCCAGCCTCCCACCCCCTCTCCACACACATCCAGCCAAGAACATGTGAAGTAACAAAAACCAAAGGTGTGGACAAAATGAACAGGATATCATACAAGATACTCTATGCGTTGCCATCGTGTTGGTTGTGCTGTGACTTTTCTGGCTTTTCACACGAAAACTTTGACCTTCAACTTGAAAGTGGGTGTCTCGTAAAGTATGTGCAAAAAATGTGGATTCCCCTATTTTTTCCAGTCAAACCTTGAAATTTCTAAGTATTATCAGATCTTCATGAAGAACTAATGGTCTCCACCCTTTACAGATGAAGCTGTTTTAAGCCATTGGGATTCTGTAACCTGAGATACCAGAAATTACTTGGCTTTTTAAATAAGAAAAATAAAGCTTTGAAGTACAGAAAGGAAAAGGAATAAAATAAACCAAGGGGAACAAAAGTTGAGGGAAGTTAGCTTTTCCCTAAATGGAAAATGTGGAATGTCCAAACCTATTTATTTCTTTTCTTTGCCCAGATACCACTCAGCCCTCGCTGAAAGAGATTTGAAATTCTAGCAGCTATAGCATAGCCCGGGGCAAAGGCAGGGTCACAAGCACCGTCATGTAACACATTTTAAAGGCTGTCAGAGATGTTTCTTCAGTCTCTGTGTCCTCAGCAGTCCCAGAGTCGCTGGCTTGCTGCAGGGACCTGCTACCTGGTCATACCTTTTCTGTGGCTCACATCATTTTGACTGTAAATCACATCTAAACTGCGAGAAGGCTGTTTGCCTTAATGCGCTCTGAAAGCAGATGAAGCTTTGTGTGCAAACAGTCCTGGGCCACATCCAGTCTGCAGCAGATTTTGCAGGCTTTAATGGGCTTCAACGGGAAGCGCTGACACCCAGGATCTCCTCTAAACAACCCTGTATGTATTTAAGACCCTAAATTTAGGCTTCTGACTTTGAAATCCTGGTGCCAGTTATAAGCAAAGTTTCTGGTCTGATTTTCCTTTTGTTCTTGCAAGGAGAAAAAAGAAGGTGCAATGCTGCGGCGGGCTGGTGCCCATGGGTGTCCAGGAGAGAAGTGCTGCCTGCAGAGAGCGCAGCACAGGCAGCACCAGAGACCGCTCGCGGGCTGACAGCTGCCTGCCACGCAGCTTTGGGCAAACTGCTGATTTGGAAGCGGAGGTAATGATACTGAACTTGGGCAAACACTTTGAGAGCAAACGTTGTTCCTCAGCATGAAGTACCACTGCTAGAAACGAAGTGCAAATCCCTGCGGGAGATGCACGTAAACAAGCAGATCTTGCGGCTCGCGACAAGCAGCCCGTTCCCCAGCCTTTGCATCAGTATTTCCCTGCGCGTTAGCAAGCACAAAGGGACCCCTAATCCAAACCCCACAACTTCTGTTCACATGAGTGGCAAACCCCTTCATACCTCGGCGCGGCCAAAGCAACTATTGCGTTGACATTAATAACCAGTGCCTGAAACGAAATGAAGGACACTGTTCAGGCTCTGAAAGGAGTGAGAGGAGAAGGATCTGGGGGCCCTAGTAGACAGTAAATTATCCATGAGCCCGCAATGTGCCCTTGTTGCCAAAAAGGCCAATGGAATCCTGGGCTGCATAGGAAAGAGTGTGGCCAGTAGGTCGAAGGAGGTCATTCTCCCCCTCGACTCTGCACTGGTGAGGCCACAACTGGAATACTGTGTCCAGTTCTGGGCTCCCCAGTTCAAGAGGGACAGGGAACTGCTGGAGAGAGTCCAGCAAAGGGAAACTAAGATGATTAAGGGATTGGAGCACCTGCCTTATGAGGAAAGGCTGAGAGAGCTGGGACTCTTTAGCCTGGAGAAGAGAAGGCTGAGGGGAGACCTTATTATGGCGTACAAGTATCTAAAAGGTGGGTTGAAGGAGGATGGAGCCAGGCTCTTTTCAATGGTTCCCAGTGACAGGACTCGGGGCAATGGGCACAAGTTAGAACAGAGGAAGTTCCGTTCAAATACACGGAAAAACTTCTTTACGGTGAGGGTGACGGAGCACTGGAACAGGCTGCCCAGGGAGGTTGTGGAGTCCCCTTCCCTGGAGATTTTCAAGACCCACCTGGATGCAGTCCTGAGTAATGTGCTCTGGGCAATCCTGCTTTGGCAGGGGAGTTGGACTAGATGATCTCTAGAGGTCCCTTCCAACTCTGAAAACTCTGTGATTCCATGATTCCATGACACTGACAACCAGCCTGCATAGAGCACCATGGCATTGATGCTTTCACTGGACCCTGCTGAAAGAGGTAGCGGTGAGCACTTGTAGCACTTTCCTTTCTGAACATGTTTTTTTTTAAGTGAGATTTGGGTAGGTAAATTTTAGGCAATTGGGATTGGAATCTTGGAATTTTTTGTATTTGGTTGGCAAATCCTGGTAACAGGGCAGGATTTTTATAGAAAAGGAGTGGGCTCTAAGCCGATTCCTAGTTTCTTAAGCACTGTTTACTGTGTCACTCCACCAGTTACATCAATATATATATTGATATGTTTGCTACAAGAAATGCATTGAAGCAGTCTATATTTTAGGCCTATGACAAGCACTGGATTTTTACTATCCCAATATTACATCTATGCTGAGTCCTTATGCCCTACTTGCTGCTAAGACGCTTGAACACTACCTCAGACCAAGCTCTTCAGCAACAATTAAACCCTATTTCTCTTTCTAAATACTTTGATCCTCAAGAAAAAGAATGAAAGTCACAGAATAGCCTTTACCATGCTCCTGCCTATTTAATTTAAGGCTTCTTGGTTAAAGGGAAGATATCTGCGATTTAGCAGTGGTGAGCAACATGTTTGGGACTGATACCCCTGGATGCCCTTAGCATGGACACTTGGAGGGGCAGCACCTGGTCTCCTGCCTTCCTGTCAAAGCTGTGGCCCTCTTGTGCCATGCACTCCTCCAGTCTTACTGTTAGGGAACACGGCCGCAACCAACACAGAAATGATCATCTGTTGTCCAGGAAATGATGGACATTTCTAATGGAGTATGAAAGATTCAAAAATAAATCAGCTTTTCAACTGGTTTGTCTTACAGAAAGAAAAACTGTGGGGTCTTTCATACAGCTCAAGAATCACAAATGGCTCTGATCTGGCCAGTTGGGTTTTTTTTGCCTGACACCAAAGTCATGGATATTCAGACATGGTACTTTCCCCTGCCCAAGGGTTCCCATAGTTCATGTCCTCTGTGATTAACAGATATGCTTTGGACTCGGGGAGAAATTTCTGCTAGCTGAAGAGTCTCTGAAACCCTGATTATGTGGGTTTTTTCTCTCTGCCTACCTGTAAGGTAGCGAGCATAGCACTTCCCCAGCTCACGAGACTGCTGTGAGGACAGATGGGCTACAGGGTCCTCAGACCCCAGCATGGTGGAGTCACACAGATGCACAGGAGAGACACAAGGGCTGTGGGATCGTATCTGTCAGAGTCCCCAGCTAACATACTTGTAAAATCTTCCTGGTCCATTTAGTTTTCTCTTCCTGGTCGATTTCATTTCCTCTTCCTGGTCGATTTCATTTCCTGTAATTGTGTCAACCCTCCAGTTTTCCCCTGTCAGTTTCAAGTTTCAGTTGGTTTGTGTTTTTTTTTTCCCCCCAAGGAACTCCTCACACTTGTTGAAGGGTTTTGGGTCTGCACCAAAGCAACAGCACAGGAGACCCTCTCAGAGTAAATGTTCGAGGACGAAGAGTTGTGGTATTTCACCGCAAGTTTGTTCCCTCCCCAGGGCAGAGTGGGGGGCACAGCCTGGTGCCCACCCTGCAGAAACGCCTCTGCCGCCTGAGCTGCAGTGGCGTCAGCTGCACCCTTGAGCATCACCTCCACGTCGCCACCGTTCAAAGGCCAAACTCAAAGAGCCAAGCCAAGCCGTGGTTTTCAGTCATCCAGAAAATAGTGCAGGGCTTGCTACAGAAACACACAGGGTTTAGAAATCTAACAAATGGGAGGTGAGGAGCAGCCTACAAACATGAGCTTCCAAGACCACTGCAATTACACTGCATGTATATGTCTGCATTCACTTAAAACACTGAAATTCCTGAGTGCAAAGTTGGAATGTCTGTTTTCCAGAGACTGAGGGGTAAACCTAAATTGATTTTCACTCTACAGAATATTTCCTTGCAAGAAATGCCTTTTTAACGTCTCCTCAGACCTTTTACTTGTCTTTTCCCCTTTTTGTTTCCCATCAAATTATAAGCTATAGCACATCTAATAAATAAAAAATATAATTCCAGGTTGCATGCACTATTGCTGAACAAATATGTTTAAAAACCATGCCAATCATTTATGTTTACTTCTCATAAATGAACTTGCTTTTGTCATGGCAGGAGTGCCCACAACAAGAGTTAATTTTATGTAAATTCTGGAGAATATTCCAGTTTAAATCCACCCTCCCTCCCCCCCACAGTCATTCACTTGATTCTAAGACTGTCATTCACTGAAGGAATAGTAACACACCTTTTGATTTAGGAGAGCAATAATAGTTCATGTTTCAAATCCTGAATGTTCACAATAAGCTGAGACAAATTGTTACAGAATTATTCATCAAATTCTTTGAATAATAAATAAATGTCATGGAATTATGGTCTGAAAGCAGACACATCACAAAGGGGCAAATACAGTAAAATGAATTAAATAAATTCATCCGTGCTAATTAGGGTTTAAACTGCTATACTCTTGGATCCTTTGAGAAGCAAGTTACTTTGTAACTCATCCTATTGATTTTAGTGGGGTGATTGCAAGGTAGGTATTTTGCTGTGGAAGTGCCTGAGCAATAGAAAATAAAAATAATTTGATAGTTTGACCCCGTATCTTTGTTTCTGGCCACAGGCTGGAAGTACCTGAAAAGATGTACTTATTCTCATGAGCCAGAGAGCAAATTTCTTAGTTTGCCTCCGAGTCTGTTTGCAAAGTTACAATAAGTGTTAAGGAGTTGAAGCTTGTCCACTGAATATTGCAGGTGGTTCTTCTCATTCCTCCACACTTGGCCAGCCTTAGAGGTCTCTGCAAACCATGTCCGTAGGTCAGCTGGGATGCCCGATCTGCATCTGTGTATATAAGGGACATGCTGCCTCTGATGAGAGCAGGGTCGTCTCCCCTCGGTACAGGGATTTGTACAGCCTGAACTGAGCAGGCAGCGACGAAGCAGAGGCTCCAGAAGGCTAATTCCAAATACTGGCTGACAGTTATTTCCTCTCAGTTCCTGCTTACATCACTTTGGTTGAAACTATTAAAATCATGTATTTGTATTTTGCTTAGTAAGGATTTGCCTGCATCAAAACCGGAGCCAAAATTCAGTTGGTCACATTTGTTTTGGTAGAAGTCCACATGGGGACACTGCTGCAATAAATGTGCCTGCTTTTGAGACAGACCAGTAATAACAGTACTGATAGTTGAAAAATCAGAATTTTTCACGGACTTCTTGAAGAGGTACAGGTATAGTTTATCGTCAAGTTAAGTAACTTGTTCTGAGGTTCCATATAGACAAGCTTTATACCATTTTATAGTCTAAATATAAGATCTGATTTCTAAAAGCATTCCACGAGAAGTGATTCCCCAGCCCTTTAGCGTACCAAACAACAGACTTACCTGCCTAAATATCTGCTGAATCACTTATGCTACTGCGGCCTGACTGGCAGTTAAATGGTGGCCAGCAGAGATTTTCCTCCTGTGTAGCAGAGCTCTCCCTTTCCATACCTGCCAGGCACTTGCCGACAGCTCAGGGGTGGGAACACCGGTGAAACACAACTCTCTCCTCTGGTTTGGGGGCCCAGAAATTATTCAAACCACTGTTGTAAAACGAAACTGCTCGTGGTAACCTTTTTCTCACCTGATTTCTCCCAAAATACTTACATTACATCTACGGAATGGCTTTTAGTCATGATACATATATGACAGCACTTGGCCTTCCAGGTTACGTGGTTATTAGTCTTTTGCAAAAGGTTTTTGAACAAGGCGACTATAAGTGGGCCTAAACATGAGTGGAAGAGACCCACATACCCTTTACAAGGAAGTTTCACGCCTATAAGACAATCCAGATCATCTTGGCTTTTCGTCTCTAGATCCCTACAAATATTTTGTATGACAATAAACTTGTGAGGCCTAAAAATGGGCCTACAAATGGAGGGGACTAGTTCACTTACAGACAAGTATTTGCATAGAGTATCTAATTTATATATACAGTGCTTTCAGCACTGGAGGTCTATAAGTATTTATATGTTTGCAAGTACATAAACAGTATCTACCATTATTTTGACTACCATATGTAAGTCAACCTTCCTGCCTCAAGTTATCAACTAATCCTTATAAGATTTATCCTTTCTGCTCTGCACTCAACATTTCCAGACTGTCCGGGTAAGTTGCATGGGTTGACAATACGGTGTCTCAAAACCCTTTCGAGACAAGAGGTCACACAATTAGTCTGCAGCGAAATGAAAAATAGTGGTCTTGCAGGTTCCAGCAGCAAGCTCCGCCCTTCCCTCTTAAATTTCCCTGTACAGCAAATACACATTGTCAAGAAAAAAAAAAAAAAAAAAGAACTTTTAAAAAATTCAGAGGAATGAGGTTTACATCCACCATTAATGTTCTCTGTTGCAGATGCAAAGATAATTAATGTAATCTAACACATCTTGAGGTAAACTAATGTGCATACAGATACAAACAACAATTCCAATCTTTTAAAGAGCGCAAATCTGGTGCTTATTAGAACAGTTCATAATCACTTCCATTTCAAGTTCTGCATGAGAATATGCTGTAATGAGGAATTTAAAATCTTCTAATTAGACATGATTTTATAAAACAGACAGATAATTAAAATGGTGAGGGTTACACAGAGAAAGATGAGAAAACACTGTAAAACAGACAGAAAGGAAGAAAAGGGGAATAAATAAAGAAAAAATAAACACAAAGCATCACTGATGTATCAAATTTATCCTGCAAAATTTTAAGTGTACTGCAGTTTTAGATTTCACAGTGCCACAAGCTACTATCAAACATTTTTATAAGGTTACGCTAGCATAGGTAGATTCATACTGACAAATTTATTTGATTAAAGGATGCTTACTAAGCCTCGGGGGTTATTTTCTTACATTTTAGCACTGCAGAACGGGATATTGTGGTCTATAGACCATCACTGTTAAAACTGATCGAAACACATCGATAATAGTTCTTAGCTGTAGAACCATTGCAGAGCTATTTACACTGATTTGTATTCAGTGAGAGATTGGAGCAAATAAAAAATATTTTCTATGTATTGTAAAGAAGGAGGGTGATCTTCTTCTGCTAAAACATGGGAAGGGGTAAGAAGCTCATTCCACAGTGAGCAATTCTTCCTCTTCCACCACAAAGCGTGGGTGCCAGGTGGGATGCTGAAGGCTTGTTTATTCCCCACCAATACACAGAAAACACTCTACAGAACAGTCTGTTTGAGGGTGAAGGTGACAGAAGACAGTTAACCCTTGTTAGCAGGATTCGTTGCACCCCAAGGGAAGGGTGGTCCTATTTCCTTCTTTTTAATGCATTTAGGAAGATGAGTTCATTTTGCCTTTGTGGTTTTGACAGAGACATTTTAAAAGGCTCGGGAATGAAACTTTAACTGGGAGACTCGTTTTGTTTTGTGTTGTCACTGAACCAGCTGATTTTCCCCAACGGTTTAAGCAATTTCCAGATTGTAACAGGGGATGCCACACGCTAGCTAGATACTGAGCAAGCGCCTATCCAAAGAGTCGCTGCATTTCCAAATGCTCCATACCAGTGGGAGAAATTCAAGGAAGTACATATGTTGCTTCTAGTTTCCACAATATTTTGGGTGTGACTGACTAGACTCATATGTTCCCGTATTTCACCAGCAGATATGTATTGGACTCGGAAACAATTCCACACTATCAATATGAAAGTGATGTGCGAAGCCAAGAACGCTATTACTTAAGATCTTGCCAACTACCCTTGATCAATAGATGAAGGTCAACTCAGGCAAACACATATATCTATTTCTGATCAACCAGTTCTAGCTGCAGAGCTGGGAAATTGTTTATCGGTTAGGAGCTAATCTGCTTATATTAAAAGAGGAATGTTCCTCTTTACTGATTGATAAATAAATATCCATCAGTGCTGCAACCGATAATGTTTATCAGTGTTGACTAAATCTATGAATGATAGCAAAGAGAAGACTGTTTGAAACTCATCCATCAGTGGTCAGATCTTGCGGATTGTCTAGTTGTGTGTGTGATTGCACCAAACTCCATCACAGATGGCAGAAGGACCACCAGGGATGGTCTCTCAGGTCAGCTGTCTTCTTCAGAGGAGGGAAATAAAGTTTTCAAAGAAAAAAAAATTTGGTTTAAGTTAGCCAGCCCTGCTTCTCTGCTTGGCTCTGCAGATGCTGCAGCAGAGAAGATGGCCATGTTCACACCCTTCTCTTAAGCCTTTGTACTGTTACAGTTGGGTTTGTATCTTCACACTTCATTTGAAGTCAATCAATCGCTCATGAATGCTGGTGAACAGTGAGACCTACTCACTCCTCAGTATCAGAGGTAGGATTAGTTTGAACCAAAGAGATTCCATGCAGACAACAAAGCATGACTTTTAGCAAATAATCGATACCCACATTTTTCTGACAGCTTGGTAAATGAGGGAGCTTTGGCTTTTAAGACATGGAGCTGGAAAGAGCATTATATATGTTTATTATATGCGTTTTTAATCAAAACTGAGATCAGTAAATTGTTCCTTTACATAACCTTCATGACCTTCAGGTTTGTCAAAACTGTTAGAATTTATGAACATTGACATTTTCTGAGGCACGGAGGTAAGGTGATACTTCCTCTGTCTCAGCAGGATTGGATATGTAGTAACTTGAGGTACGGGAGAGTGATCTAACAATGCCATACTTCTTTCTGTCATAATAGGTGGATTCTCTTGTTTGATTTCTTCATTGAAAAAGTCTTTTATGCCCCAAAGTGCAGAACAGACTTCCACATCATGTATATCTACTTCCTCTCCTTCTTGCTGAGGTGTATCTACAATGGCCTTTCTTGCAATCCCGGCCACTGTTCCAGTGGCTCACTATTCCAACATGCCTTGGCCTAAAAGCAAGTACCTGAGACCACCCTGAGAACCATAGTTACCTGCTCTCCAACTTTAGAACCAAACATTAGTGTTTTCAATCCCTAGAACTGAGACGCCTCACTTGGACAGAGGCCATCCATCTTTAACTTCTATGTAGAGATGTGCAGGGCTGATGAATGACAAAATTGTCTCTGCATAAAGAGATGCAAAATATTTCTATGTCCAATATCTCACAATTGATAATAGAAGCTACCTGTGGCTGCTCAAGGATTTTTGACAGCTGGAGCAAGGAAGGAAACTATGTAAGATAGCAGATGGGAGATAGAGAAGGTAATCAAAGGTGTATAATAAACTTCAGTTCTCATAATTTTGTGGTTTATTACATTACGTAGTGTGTGTTCATGTGGTAGGGAGAGCAGAAAAGTAAGTATCGTCCCTCAGTAAAGCATTGTTCTGCGCTACTTTATTTGAGAATATCAGTAAGGCCAGTGAGACCTAAATAAACTCCAAGATGCCAACAGCTCATTCAAGGCTTGCACTGGAATGATACAGTAGCATGATCTTTTGATGGTTTTATTTTATTAAGCAAAAAGATGAATGAATTCTTGTTTCTTCTCATCTGAAATCCAAAGATTCACAAATTAAGCTTTGTTCAAGGTGTACAATAATTTCAAAAGTATATTTAGCCTTTGTGAACATCTGATCTGTTCCTGTCAAAATGCATTTTTAAGCTGTCTCTTCCTGTGTTTTCCCAGTAGATAGTTTAAATTGGAGTACGGTCTAAAAGATTTTCACACTGCAGGTGGGCTATTGGGAACTTTAGAAGGTAAGACCTGATTACTGAATAGCCATGAAGAATGTGTCAGCTCCACATGGAGAAGAAAAGGGAAGTAAATTGCAAAAATGCTCTGATGGAAATCATTCTTAAGTAGAGAGACTGGCAAAGATTATCTAAGAAATAAAAATGTTTAGTCTTGGATATTGAAAGTCACAATTTCACACTGTAACCACAAAGGACTCCGGTTTTTAGCAGAACTGAGAAGCTGGCTTTCACGGCTGATGTGGTCCCCAGTTACAGAGGTGTGAAATGTTTACTTAGGAAGTGCAATTCCTCACAAACGACAATGCAAAAACATTCATACCTAGGAGAAAACCTCATTTCCATACGTGCATGAATATATCTAAACCTCCTGGATTATAGCCACTGAGCGCAATGCAGGAAGCAATATTTTCTGGACCGACCACTTCCCCTATGTCTCACTGGGGACTTTGCCCCCGTAGGTGGAATCTGATTTTGTTCCCTGCTGCTTCTGCTCCCATCGGGGACTGCAGCGAAACCCAGTGGCAGGAGCTGCTGAGCCTGTGTACCATCACACTACGGCGTGGCCCTTCTCCTTCCCAGTGCCATCTACCTTGGGGCCATGTTGACTTTCTCCAGCCCTACTTCAAAGATGTTTTAACTGCATGCAAAGACCTTATAAAAGACAAAGACCGGTTCCAGTTTTAGTAAAACCACTGTCCTACTCATCTGTTTGCTTGAGACCTTTGAGTGCAATGACAACCCAACTGGCCTTGGATTATCCGTTCATAGCAACATTTCACCTCATAATTGAGTTAAACAACTAGTTATTCCCATAGCCAGAAAGCATGAACAGCATGATAAGGGAAGACTGATTTATGATCACTTGGTATCTGAAAGGTGTAGCGTTCTATTTAACAAATAGTATTCCTCTAGATTGGAAAACATCATAAACACATTGGAAAACCTTCAGCCAGACCCATAAACCACATGTATTTTTTTAACATTTTAATTTAGCTATCTGTTTTGGATTACATAAATTAAAAAAATGAATTCTGTATTTTCTTTCTAAAATAAATCAATTCTGCTACATTGGAATTACCGATTAGATTGAGCATTAGGGAACGTATAAAACTGCATCTTTAACAGACACGACAACATTTCTCAATGAGAATCAAGCAGTTTGCAGTGACCTTCATGTTGATCAGTGGGGGGTCAGTACTGGCATTAAATCATTTTGATTCACAGATGAGATCAACATATTCATATTTGTTTGCCAAATGTGTATTTTAATTTAAGCTTCCTCTGATTGATGCATGTAATTTATGCTGCTTAGAACTAAGGCGTCATATTTTTCTTTTTTCCTAACTAACCGGGGGAGACTTTCTTGGAAACAGATAAAGGAAAGAGTCCAGTAATTTGTAGCAATGTGACTACAGCCACACATGTTCTAGAATTAATGTTCTTCATTAGGGTGAGGAGTATCAGCTGTATATATACATCAGGATTTTAATTAACTTGGTCCCCACAACAGGACACATGATTCAAACTGTTTTTCCTTTATTCCTTATTAGATAAAAAAAAAAACCCAAACCAACATGATGTAAAGCTAAAACAGGAAAACAAAAAAAACCCTAACCCCATGCACATGCAACAACAAGAAACAAAATCTAAAAGCCGTAGTCAAGGTCAAGAATATTTCTGTAAGTCAGAATTAATCATCAGGAGTAACTTGGCACTGACTTCTCACCGAGCTGCGCTCTGACGGAGAGGTTAGCAGTTCTACCTGCCCTGCACAGCCCAGGCTGACACAAGGGTAGTGGCTCATTCATGGGATAGTTTAAATTCTTCTCGCATGTTTTTGGGATGGACACAATTTCATTTACAAGCGACTTGTAATTGGTCTGCAACTGCTGAAAAGGAAGAAAGGTTTGGACTCCGAGATAAGGGTATATTTTGAGAAAAAAAATTACTAACCTTCTACAGAAAAAGGTTTCCAAGGCCTGTTAACCTTACTCATCAGCCACTTTCTCCACATCTCCAAAATTTCCACAGATATTTTATCATGTAAGAAATTGCCATGAAGAAATGGAAGCCCTTTTTAAAGTGACCTGGGCAAGAGCGGGACACTGAGTTTCACCCAGTCTCAGGTATGACACGCGTCAGACCCCAGATGGTTTCGTGCGTTCAGGCAGTCACACACAGAGCTGGGTACTGGATTTGGTAAAACCGGTACTGACTCACCATAATCGAATGGCAGGGTAGACAGAAAGGGATTTACACAACTGGATCCACCACTGCACTGTGCTGTGACAGATGGGTTGTCCTTTAAGTGAGCGCAGAACAAACTGCTAAAGGAAGTGGAGCATCTCCCTTATGAGGAAAGACTGAGGGAGCTGGGTCTCTTTAGTTTGGAGAAGAGGAGACTGAGGGGTGATCTTATTAGCGTTTATAAATATATAAAGGGGGAACGTCATGAGGATGGAGCCAGGCTCTTCTCAGTAGCGACCAATGATAGGACAAGGGGTAATGGATTCAAGCTGGAACACAAGAGGTTCCACTTAAATTTGAGAAGAAACTTCTTCTCAGTGAGGGTGACAGAGCACTGGAACAGGCTGCCCAGGGAGGTTGTGGAGTCTCCTTCTCTGGAGACATTCAAAACTCGCCTGGACGCCTTCCTGTGCAACCTCATCTAGGTGTTCCTGCTCCGACAGGGGGATTGGACTAGATGATCTTTTGAGGTCCCTTCCAATCCCTAGCATACTGTGATACTGTGATACTGTGAAAGGAAAAATGCATCTTATGCTGGGAGTGACTGGTTCACGTTTCACCTGACCTCTGTGTAACCAAACTGATGACCAGATTTGGAGGCATGTTGGCTGAGGCTTCTGTATTTCACTGAGCATGAATTATATATATGAAAAAACCGATGGGTGAACCTCCATTGACTGAGCATTTCCATGACTTTGAATGCATAACTAAAGTCTGGATGCTTTTATGAACTGTAGTTGAACAAATAAGCAGGAAATTATGCATACATGGATCTTTAGCACACAATTTTCAAGGTGGGTTAAACAGCCGCAGAAAAACTATTCTTCTTCCAGAAATAAGTGCAGCTGACTGGAGATCTTATGCAGAATTGCCATTGCTTTTCAGATCCACACCCTCCCAACTTTCTATTGCTTCTTTATACCATTCATCCTTTAGCTACATAAATAAGGTTAAGAAATCTGGGGGAGCAAATCTTGTCATGAAATTTTTTGTACCTCTGCCTCCACTTCCAGAGAAGTAGGAATTACAGATGAAAGAAAAAAAAAATAAGCAGAAGTTTGTAAGATCTTTGAGGTCTGAAGTTTGGCTATTCATGTGCATTGACTGCAATAGTGTTGCTACCATTTGCTAAAGAATGAATACACATTGTGTTAAATGCAGTTAAACAGAGATTCAGATTGTTTTTCTTTTTTGGGAGGGTCCTCTATTTGTGGAATAAGGTATATAATCAATCCAGGCTAGAGTCTGACTTCTAATTATATTCTTCCTACCCCATCTATTTGAGACATACGAGATGTAATTCAGAGCAACTAATATCCTAAATTCTTTATAAAATTCGCAGAAGAGGTATATTGCTGGAAAGAGACAGGTTTGATGCTGAAGTTAGGACAGAGTCCCATAGCTCTGAAACGGTGAAAAATAGATATGCTGCAGAAAAACATGAAGCATCCTAACATGCTGACAAAATATTCTAAAGATCTTGGCACAGACTCTTAAATGGCATAATCCTGGTAAAATAGCACTAGTCTTTGTTTGCTATTTTCCAGTAAGTCTTCTTTATTTGTTTCTGGTATCATAAATTGTCCTGTTAAGCAGAGTAATAGAAAAGATGCCTCTTATCTGTCTGGAGCCACCGGAGCCAGCCGATACTTTAAATCTTTGTATTTCTGATAAAATAAATTGTATATTTAGAGGACAAAAAATTACACAAAGTTATGTTTCACTATGTCATAGTGATTTAGAAAACCACTTTGGATTATAAATTGAGGGTTTTTTTAAGACGTTAGACATTTTGCTATTATAGCACACTTATTTTCAGTTGGTAACAAGCAACTGAAAGCTATTAATTGTGGGTTTAACATGTTTGATGTTCATCTGACAACAGGACACACTTAATTTTATTCTGGGGGAACAATGTTATTAATTGTTTTGAGGATAAGAAGAAATCTAACTGAGTGTTTACGTCTGTTACATAATAAATCAAGATGTTACAGTAAACCTACTGTACATTTAGAGATGTATGCCTGGAAGCAGATCTGGCAGTCAAAAACCAGGTTGCACACCCCCTTTGTTTACGAAAATCACAGACTCCGCTTCCAGCCAACAAAAAATTGCCCATTATTAAAGCCATTTATCTGTAGATTATTTCCATACCATTATTTCTTATACTGTTCCAGCCATCGATAATATGGAAATGTTGTCAAATATTTCTTTAAAAAAAAAAAAAGCTTACACTGTCTCTGCAGGTTGATGGGATGAGCTCTCTCTCGTACATTGGAAAGCTGACTACTTTCCAACAACTTGATTTCACAAATGGAAAAACAGCATCTGTTTTCCTGCAGCTCCACATATGGCTCTCACTGTTGCTGCGCGGAGCCGAAGCAGGTAGCCCCCGTGAGCACGGCCCTCCGGAGCCCTGCGGCCCCCCAGGACCGGCCAGTGCCGCTCGGCTGCAAGGGACACCGGCTCCCCAGGCAGTTGGAAGCCCGTACTTCATCAGCATATGCAAAGCATCCCTCCCGATGTCAATTTGCAGGGGAAAAAAAGCTCAAACGTATATTTAGGGCTCCTGCGCTTGTCTTTTTGGTGTAGCAATTTCAGCGTATCTACTCCAAGGCATGATTGCTCAAGGACTTTAGAAAACGTCTAGCTGCCATCAACGGAGCATGAGGGGAAGTCGAATCATTTGTAGGCAGAGTGGTGTGTGCATATGAAGAAAAGAAACAGAGCATCTATGCTAGAATTAAGATTAAATGCATTTATTTTTTCTCCATGGCCCATGATTATTTTTGGCTCTGTAATGTTTGCTATCCAGCAGCTCTCGCTTGTCCATTCAGAGGAATTTGAAGCTGAAGTCAGATAAAAATATCCAGGCTTTTTTTTTCTTTCTTTTTTTTTTTTTTTCCTTTTCATATGTTTTGGTAAGCATGTGTGCTTGTGAAGGTCAAGAGACTGGCAGCGTCAGAAATTGAATTTCTGAATACATCCACAGTCCAGGTATATTTCAGACAGATGCTCTCATTCGCAGGCTGCCCTGCCAATGACCTTAACCCCGATTTGGAAGGACAACTCAATCTACTAGAAAGAGGAAAGGTGATTTAGTCTCCAACCATGCTGGCAGAGTCTTGGACCTCTCTGAACACAGTTTGTCATTTGTGCTTAAACATCAAATCATTTGGTAATGTGAACTATCTCCCACTAGCGATTAAACTGAGACTAATCACTAGTCTTTCCCTCTGAAATCTGGCTCTGAGTAATCCCAGTGATACAATATTCTGTATTTTCCCTTTTCATAAAAAAATGTAACGTATAACTATCTGTTTAGCCATCTATCTATGCCATTGTTCCAGACTTCTTGAAGACCAGACTCAGGAAAAGAAAAGACTATTTTCTGTGATCGTTGCTGGAGACTGCATTATAGCTGGTTACAGCTTGATAAAAATCTGATTTATTCAGAACTATCATTCCTTTCTTCAAAGCATTTATCCACATCTTCAAACACACCAGCTGGGCCCCCAAAACTTAAAGGCAGTGTGGATCAAATCTAATGACACTAAATAACTGTACACCCTCCAGTGAGGTGGCATCTCAGCTCACGGCATCGAAAGAGCACCATGATGCAGGAAAGATGCTGACACGTGGCTGCAGCAAGGCATCTTGGAAAGGGAATAGCACAATGCTGAAAACCAGATGCAGTCTGCCCTTGGGGCAGGAAGAAGTGAAAAAACCCACATAGCTGTAGTCACCACAGGAGATGGACGGCCAGCAGCAACCTCAGAAATTACCTCAGAGGGCCAGCAGGTGGGTCTGGAGAAGGTGCAGGTAATCAGGTAAGAGGTGAAGAAAGAGTGAGACCATGAAGAGAAAGTGGAAAGGAAAGAGAAGACAGAAGAAAAAAGAAAGAAAAAGAAGAAAGAAAAAAGAAGGAGGAAAATAGAGGAATTAAATCTAGTGAGATGGTGGATAAGGGGGAAAGATAGTGCCAAAAGTGGTATTTAGAAAATCAGACATCTCCCCCGACGTCTTACATAGTAGCTGAAGGAAAACAAAGCTCAACATGATTTTCCAGGGAAAAGAAACATCCCGTTACTGAAATACGTGACAGGGTACAGAATTACTGCACTGTCCTGTGTCAGGAAGGAGCTGCTAGTGCTTAATCGGCCAGGGCAGGCATCCCACGGTGAGGGAGAGGGAGAAAGAGAAATGTCAGCTCTGCTGCTGCTTTGCAGGACGTTAAAACTCTTCATTTTCAGTAAAGTGGGGAGCTGAGGTAAACTAGATCTTCCCATGGTTCCAGCCAGACTGCTTGGCTTGGCCTCTCCTGGATTTCGTTTTGCTCTAACTTAGTGAATTGTGTGTTGTGAAGCAAAGGCTCTCCGTATGCTCTGCAGACCTGGGAAAGATGAAAAGTCCACTGAAGCCTGACCCCAGAGGGAGAGACAAGTTTTAGGGGCTTTTAGGGGGTTTCACCCTCTCATATCTAGGAGATGGCAGAGTTTTCCTGGCACTACGTGAATATCTGGGTACCTCATTCAGAAAAATACAGGCACCTACACTGAAACTGAAAGACCAGGAGGGAAGCAGAGTCCTGGCCGTGCTCTGTGCCTGCCATGGGCAGACAGCGCAACAAGCAAGCCTCGGGCATCTGCTTTGCGTGGCTGCTGAATATCTTCTCAGGTACTGAAAGACTGATACATGCAAAGTTAAGTTGGAGTCATTTAATAGTCATCTTCAGCACTTGGAGAGTCAGTGCGCTGTAAGGTAAGTGCAGAAATCTAACGCTTTCCAGAAAATCATTGTACATTTTCTCTTTGGTTTATAGCCTCAGTTGTGAACGGTTTAGCAAAGATAAGTTTTTATTTGCTTTGTGGTAGAGGTGGCAAAGGGAGACCATCCTTTCTGTGAGTCAGGCTAGTTTATCCGCAGATAAAGCTCTTTGAAAAGAAAATACCCAAGTCCTGTCAAATATAACAACTGCTTCTAGGAAAGACACTGAAATATAAATGATGTAAAAGCGGGCATTGTGACACAATACAAAAAATCTGAGCCCCTTTTTAACACTGAGGTCTGTATTTTTATGTTGAATCAGGCTCACACGTAGCGCTCCATTTCACTCAGTGAAATGCCACGGATGTATTTGAAATGAAAAGCAAAATTCCTCCCTCGCAGAGCAGTAAATTTTCCAAGTGTTTGCAGTTTGTTCTTTTCAGATGGATGAAAAAAGGAGGGAATCCACCTCAGAAATTATTAGAATACTGTCATAGTATCATTCATCTTGGCAAAAGTTGACTGAGCAGATGATGAAGATCCACTTAACTTGGACTCAATCAAAGGTTTTGCTATTTTCATTTCACAGGCCAGATGTAGCTCATCACCAGTTGGAGCTGATTTCAGAAGAGGTGTTAGAGTTTGCCGGTCCAAGAGAGGATCTGATCCAGGCATCAAAGGGAGCCACGAGAGAAGTGTGTGCTCTCTCCCCTGCTCGCGATTGTCTGCGGCGCCGGCTGCTTGCTTCTGACATCCCCGTGCCACCGGCCCAGCCCAAGGGCTCCCGTGCTCCCCTCCTCAAGCCTTCTCTCCCAGGCTCCCCGTCCCAACCTACCGTCCCACCAGCAGCTGGCTAAACAGCATGGACTTGGTGCCTGCATGAAAGTGAGGAGGAATTGCTAATAAACGCAAGCCTGTCCGCTGGAAAAATTAGGAGCCAGCTTCCCGCCGTGTGTTTGTTTGACTCACTCATGCCCATACACTGAGCAAGGAGGTATCTATCTCCTCACCACTTCTCTGCCGTGGCTCTTGACCTTTTTCACTGTGTTGTGGGGAACACATTCCAAGTTATCTGTGCGGCATCTGTTGCCTGGTCTTTCTGACCTGTGCAAGAAGCTTTGTTAGTCTAAAATGACTGAGATGGTTTATTAGTGATGCCCAGAGCGCTCAAGATGCAAAAGGTTCAGCAATACTCCAACAGGATGCAAAAAGTGTGTGAAAATTTTCCTTATACTGTCTTATGTCCTTAAAAAAAAAAAAAAAAAAGTGTGCCTGAAATATTATTGATGCCTATTCTCCACTATTTCTATCACTGATTCTAATCAGAGTTCATCACACCTCTTGAAAATGAAAGCCCTTGCAAGCAGTGATAGATAATGTCATTTATTGCAGTGTTCATGCAGTACAGCTTTGTTTTGTCAGGCTGCGATCCAGCCTCATATAGAGGGTCCTCCTGAGACCCAGGCATGACATTATGAACTTCAGAAGTTAACTGGAATTTGTCTGGGTTTTACATTTTTCCCTGACACTTCACAATAGGTGACTTTTCTCTCTCTCATAGGTTTTCTGCGAGTGGGTTTCTCCGCCACATTTATAAAACTTTGTCAGCATTAGCAACTTAAAGCTTTCTATCTGGTAATGTTTCTTCTATTTCCAGTCTCTGACTGGGTAATCTTAAAGTGTCCAACCAACAGAGCAGGAAAACTTCATAAGGATGTTGCAATCAAACAAACTAGTGAAATAGTTGCTTGGGTTTTCCAGCACATTTCCAGCAGAGATATATGTTAGTGTAAAAAACTGTAGTCCAGTTACAAACTTTACAGGGTCAAATCTCTGCCTGATCATGAAAACAGACTGCACATCGGTTGCTTGCAATGTTCTGTTCCAACAAAAGCTATTCAAATTCACCGTCTACAAGTGTGTGAAAGGATGAACCAGTTGAAATTCCCATTGTAACAATATATGATAGGATATTAGAATAGTAAATATACTTATCAATGTTAGAAAAGATGGGCTGTCAGTTTTGTGCTTCTCCTTTCACATTTCTTCATTTTCTTCCTTACCATCACGCCAATGACAGAAACCAATAAAACATTTAAAAAACAGGAAAAAAAAAACACCATTGCCCCAGCAATCACCATTTGGAACATTTTCATAAATGTTCTTTTCAAGACATGCCCTACTCAATGAAATAGATGCCTGAAATCATGCATACTTCAACGTATTTCCTTTTCACATTCCTTCTGGACGTGTATTTATATGCCAACTCGTCTTCATAAATTTCATACTGGCCTTATAATAGCACAAATTAATGATGCCACTAGAAAAGAACTCAGCTGCTTTCAAAGGAGCAATAATCATGTCAGAGGTGCAGTTGGCATGAAGATGATTGAGTTGCACCTCTTCTCTGAGATATTTTCAGGGATGAATCATCCCTTACATAACATATAGCAATGGACAAATTTTCCATGTTACTCTGATACCTCATGCCATCACATTTAATTGTGTAACAGTCAATCACTATCGCATAAATTTGCTTCCTCAATGATTTGTTGTAAGGCTGTCGTAGATGTGTTTTCGGTAAGCTGATTCGAGATTTCAGGAGACAAGTGTCTGACACTACGCTGAATTGCAGGAACTGCAGGATAGTGATACACCTGTGATACACCTTTTCGGAGAAAAACTCTCCTTCTGACTTTTTGATGTGAGCTAATTGGAACTCCTGTCTCGAACATTAACTCCTCCATTGTGAACAATTAAAGGGCAAAATTATAGACAATTAAAAGTCACTTTAATGTAAATAAAAGGACCTTATTACACACTTTGCCTAACAGACTTTTTCATATCCTCATGTATCAAAGATTTTCTTTACTGCTTGTGACATTTTTCAGGTTATGCCTTACATCTCTTTAAGAGAAGTTTAGACTAATTATTCATCTAATATTGCAAGCTAAAAGCACTCACCAAAACCCCCATGCTTTTCCTGCACCATAGTACAGATATAGCATTGCTGATGTGACACAGATTATCATCAGACATTTGAGTCAGTCTTCTAGAGCACTCTTCGGATATTACTTAATATTTAAGAAGCCACAGTTCATTTTAACACAATGAATCTCTGAATTTTTTCATTGTGGACTCTGTTGAAGAATGAAATTGAACAGAAGTAATTTAAAACCAATATTTCTCTATTAAATTGTTCTTATTAAAGTGGGTTCCAAACCTGGAAAGGCCAGGATCGTTGGCCTTCCTCAGAAAAATGTTTTCAGTAGAAAGATGTAGATCTGGCATGGTGCATCATGCTGTTTTATAGTGCTTCACAGAGTATGGAATATCTATAAACCACCCGCGTTTCAGGGCTGATAATGTTTCACATCAGCTCGGTGCATGACACCCCAGTACTCCAGGGAGTGGTGAAGTGGGTTTATATCTACACTGACTTTAACCTGACTGCGAGTGATTTATCCCATTTAGCTTTAGACACATAACTGAAGAGACTAGGTTTGCAATCTGGGTGCCCTACAACTTCGGTTGATTGGGTTTTGTGCTGGTGCATTAAGATTTACATGCCCGAGCTGCCTCGCTCTCTCCTTCCACTGAGTCTAGTTTACCTCGGTGAGGTACCAAAAACTACATGGGGTAAATTAAAGTAAATTAAAATTGAATGACATTCTGAAAAAATGTAAGACCTGCAACAATTCAAGGAGAATCTCTGTTGATGGAAATATCAGATCCTAGCTCTTCTGATGAGAAGGATAGTTCACTAGGCTTTTACTAACACTGATATTTCAAAATCTTTAACGGATACCATGTTCTTTTTACCGGAGGAGAGGGGTGCCCACACACATTACCTAACATATTCCGCCTCACTGACACCTCCATGAAAGACCACGGATGCCCTCTGGTCCTGGTAGACACTTATTCTCTGACAGTGATTTTAATGTATATCCTTACTGAATGGGTTCTGCTCAGAGTTTGTCCAAGAGAGGGTTTGTCTAAGCCAGAACAATGCTGAAGAAGGGAAAACTAACCTACATAACAGCGTGCAGATAGAGAAGAAACCATATTTTGGAAACAACAAGTCATAAGTAGGATCTTCTCCATCTTACAGATTGATTAATTTTAACTTAAAAAAGGTTTCAAAATTCACTTAAAACATAATACTGTGAATTGTATTTCGGCTCTGAAATCTGCTAGAGTGTATTTCCCCTTCCACTGCAAAGTGTCAGACTTTGCAATACATTTCCCTCCTCTCCAGTTATACTTTGCATGCACTCAACACGCAGTTTATCTGCAGCCTACGTGACCTAAGCCTCCATGCAGAAAGTCATGCTGTTCTTAACTGGAACTGTATGAAAGGTTACCATATATTGAACTTCTCCCTTGATACATTCCCTTTGCCTGCCAAAAATTTTGTCCATTTAGAGTTTAAGGATCTTGAAAATCTGCCTAGGAATTCCAGATGTTTAGCAGCCTGGCTGGGGTAACAGCTCTGCCTGGGACACACTGGACATTCAGAATACTTGAGTCTGCTGAGGACATGTGCGCCAACCCTGAAAGATATGTAGGATATGGCTGAGGTTCTGGAAACATATCCATCCACGGTACAGCTTGTGCTCAGGAGACAAGATGGCCAAACTGCGTCCAGTTCAGTCTCCGGAGCTCCCTTTTGTACTTCATACTTAAAATGACCTGTGCAATAAACCTTGTCTCACCAGACTTTCCTGCAGCTTGGGTGTTGCAGCATTGTCAAGGGGATGTAGTTTGGTTTCCATCAGTTTGGGGAACTCAGGTTATCCATGGCACAGAATGTCCTCAAGGCTGCTGGCTTTCCTGTTTGGCCGTTCTGCCATGCCCTGTTGGGTTGGCATGTCCAAACTGCTCTGAACACAGCTACTGGACCTGACCCTACGAGGGCTTCTGCTCCGCTCTGCCCAATTGGGCTTCAGAGGGCACCAGCTGGTGAGGCAGTCCTGGGCACCCTCAGAAGCAGAAAATGTATAAAATGAGGATATTTCTGAATGAAGAGAGAGGTGTCTAGCCAACACAGACCTCTCCAATTTAAAGGTTTTTTTGCACAGCAGGCTTTACTATCAACTTTACATCTGTACATCTCAGGCCTTTTTTGAGCTGGACCTTCCAGCAAGGACCTCCAGACTCTGACAGAGGCAAGAGGAAAGCATCCTGGGAATGAAACCGATAGTGAAAAAAAGTATTGTGTGTTCATATTTTCTGCACGATTCCTTCTGTGTCAATGAATTGTATCTTTTAGCGAAGGGCCTGAAGAAGGCTCTGGCACCACTTTACTCCTACTGTCTGAATTCACCCCGTGTTTGATATGGTGGCAAACCCACGAAAGTCAAAGTACTTGCTCACGTGTGAGTCAGAGTGAAATACAGAATGTGGATGTCCTGTATTCAGGGACCGTATACAATTTTCGACTGATTCAGTCAGTAAGAATTTGGACTTGCCCAGAACAACACCTCCATAAAGATCCATTTACACCTTTACCTGCCTTTTCCAGTGCCACTTTGCAGAGCAGAACATCAGGCTTAATCTTACATTTTTACAAAAGATCTTAGCAAACCTAAGATGTTCGATGTACATGACACCATATGTCAAATCTTTTATATATCTTGCTGGATAAGCAGAGAGAATCGAGGCGAAAGCTGGTTACAAAAGACATCTGACAATAATTCGAGTTCCAGGAAGTTACATAAAACAAAAAGCAAGCCAGTAAACAGTTTCTTCATTTTTAAGATGCTTCCAAATTAATAGACAATTGCCTTGGCTGACCAGAGACGGATTTCTTTGGTAGCTTGCCCACAAAAACAATCCAAGAACAATTAGTGCATGTAGCTGGACAATATTTTTCTAAAAACTATTACTTGAGGGAGCAATCATGCTTCTACAAATGACCAACATGACTTCACATTTCCCTGTTTAAATAACGCGGTATTAATTTCCCTGCTTTTCCTTTTTTCTGAGTGCCGTCTCATGGCAATCCTCTCCCTGCTGATGGGAAGCTATTGTATTTCAGTACTTCTGCGAACAAAAATAATCTATCTTTATTTTTTCTTTTAATAATACATATATTAGAACAGTATTCTGTATTTTCACTATAGTGCTTTTGGCTCTGGTGTGATGTAGTGAAACTCAATAACTTTTTATTTTTATGTCTTAGTGGATATTCTAGCATGCAGAAACTTTCCTAGCTTCCAAATATTATGGATTTGCTGGCTTTTAGTGCATTTCTTGACAATGCAATCCATCTTTCATCCAGGTTTTTTTTTTAGCAAGAAATTGCACCTTTTTAAAGGAAAAGAAAAAAGAAACCTAATTTGAGGTCTGGATTCACACACAATTTTCTTTGGGGTAGGGATGAGGAAAGACATCGAGCCTGAGTGACAGCTATGTTATCAGTTGTGGAAAATGGGCTACTCTTGCCAGATTCTCCCCACCAAACTGTTAAAAGTCTTCCTTAGTCTTAACCTCCCATGGCACAGAAATTGAATGCTTGTATATAATCAAAGCGTGGGTTATTTGTTTCGTGTATCCTCTGTTCTTGAACACTCTACGTCTTTGCTTTTTTATTTCTTTTTGTTCTTTATAGACTGTCAGTTTGACAATATATTTAAAGAAATTTGTAAGAGTCTCTTTGCACACACTTATCAAAATTTCAAGGGTTTTTTTCCTTTATTAAAAACTACCTCATTAAAAAGAAAAACAGTCATACACTTTGGCATTCCAGCCTCCTCCCATGGCATGTGAGAGTTCAAGTATTTCTACGCCTGGTTTGTGGCAGTCTGCACAAACTGGGAAGTTGGCACTTGGGATCTGATATCAGGCGCCCAGCATTTATAGTTTTAACCAAATTTTCAATATTCCAAACTGAGTTTAGGGTCTTAAACCAGAAAGGATTGCTTTGGCAACCTATCAGCCACACTTACTTCACTTATTAAAGTAAGGGCATATACAAAATTGTTATTCAAGAATTGGAAAGAACTGTTTCTTTTTCGATTTTTGAAGAAAATTTACATTAAGTCTCTAATGTGAATCTTATTCAATAGCTGATTTTATTTCCTTGGAGAAATAAAATTTTCTATGAATATTTGCCACATACTAGATATTTTCCCCTCAAAATTCCAAAATAAAACTCCTGTTATTGAAGGCTTACTGAAGTCGAAAAGCATTCAGTTGTGGGTTTTTTCAGTCGAAAGCTAGAATTCAGATAGGAGGGCATGGAGATTTTTGAATTAGTTTTTTTTCAGAGATTTGACTCTGACAGCTAGGGGCTGGGTAGTTAACTGCTTTTAATCATATTATTCTCACAACTTGTGTCAGCATTGCCTAGAGCTACAGAAAGCTGCTCAGTATTGTAGAGATTGAGATTTGAGCAAACAAAAATCAGTGTAAAATGTGAACAAAACTACACCAATGTGGATTTAGACAAAAGGAGATGGGCAAGGGTAAACTCTCGCTTACCCTCTACCCGCTAATCTGCAAAAACGAGGGGGAATTGGGTGTAGCACGGGCTCCGCTATTGGGCAGAAGTGCGTGTGATTTACAGAAGCAAAGGTGAATGGAGGTGGGGGGGACGTGGTGGCAGGGAAAACGAGGGAGCCAGAGCCCAGCTGCCATGTAACCATGGGCAACTACACGGACTCACAGGGAATTTCAGAGGTGCCAGCACAACTGTCTTTGGGGTCTGCCAAGGAGCCAGATGCTGGTGCGGAGTGAATATTTTAGACCATTTGCCATACTGTTTTCAGAATTCTACCTGATCATCTTCCCATCTCCTTTGGAAAACCCAGCGGTGTGTTAATTACCAACTTCATAAAAGAAAAAAAAAAAAAAAAAAAGTCCACAGTAAGCTCAGTGAGTTTACAGAACTTTTGCCGAAATGCGAGACAAAGCACGCTGGACTAGCTGGGGAAACAAAAAAGTACATTGTTATAATCAGTATGTTAAAATTCATTGGCAACATATAAAATTCACGGCCTCTCTGATTAAAAATGAGGTTCCTTCTTTCTGTAACACCCAGGGATTTTCATTAAGCAAGATGAAGATCTTAACTGCAGCTACTAAAAGCAGCAGCTGGCGTTTCTATTGGTAGAGCTACACGGCCTGTGACTTGTTCTTTCCTCGCTTCCCATTTCCAGTGGGGCAACACATATCTGCTCCATCTTCCCTTCTTCTGAAAACCCTCTGACCACCAGAGAAATACGAGGGTCCTGTAATAATAATTCGTGGTTAGGTTGTTGCGGTGAGAAGGGTAAGCTGAAGGTCCAGATTTGCAATCGGTAGACGCCTGTCTGTTGATTAGATATAACTGTGTTTTTATTCCCGTCTCTTCCAGATTAGAGGATATAAAAGCAGTCACCTGTCAACCCAATCCAGCAATGAAATTCAGCAGCCTATTGTCCCAATCACTGCTTTCAATCACTCTAAATGGTCTCCAGAGACAATCATTATTATAGGACATGTTCCTAAGAGTAGATAAATGGAGCTCAACCTGCCAGCCTGCATAGGGAAAGATGGACAGTCTTGGCCAAAAATATGAAAGGGCCTGGAGCTTTATTGACATTTACATCAAAAATAGTTAGCAATGAAAGCAGCTGTTGTGGAGAGCTTTCACCACAACGTGTTTGGAATATGCTGTGAATTGAAATACAGACCTCCTGACAAGCAATTTACCTTCTGTCATTCTCCATGTGCTTGCAGCATTACTGGGTACTTGCTGTGATAGCCCACTTAAAGCTGCACATGTGTACAGTTTGGATGAAAGATTAACTGCAATTTGAGGCAGGAAGTAACGAATTGTGGAGTGTCATTCATAATGGCCGACATTGTCATCTGCAGGGTGACACCACAGCAAGAAGGTGCCTCTGTTGTGACGAGCTTATAGATTCAGATGTCATTCATCCTAATGAAGATCTGCCTACAGTTCTAATAAGCAGAGTGCGAGACAGCTCAGGATTATAAGCATTAATCTGCCTTGTTTGTTGACATTAACATGATGACTAAAATGCCATTATGCAAGAAATTCTTTCGAAAGCTATTAAAAAGGGGCGATCTTAATATGAGTATTACAGCCCAGAACAAAAGATGTGCCAGGAGTTAATTTCCATGTTTACTCTTGTCATTTTCTACACCGTATTGATTTTTTTTCTCCTCTAAATAACTTATGCTGCACAAAAGTTTTTGCTATTTCATGAATAGCATACAGTACCACTTCCTGTAGCTGAAATGCAAGCCGCATACTGGTTTTCCCTAACGCAAAAGGTAAATACGTTAACCCCCAGTGCTGATAGCAGGTTAAGGTCAATAGAAATAATAGCAATACAATAAATATTTAGCTGGTATTTCGTGAGAATAACAAACCCAAATCATGCCAAGCACACTTAAAAGGAAGACTTAGGGTAATATTTAATTTAAATAATTGACCTAATATGTAAGTAGATTGGATTTTCTTTTCAGCCACACAAATAAGCCATTTTCAAGCTGATGTGGTGCTCTTGACTATGGAGGTCAATGGAAAACTGCCAAGGCTGATTTTTCCAAAGACATCACGACTCTTACAAGTCATTATCAAGTGGAATTGAAATAAATCTGTGTGTAAATCTCTGTTTAAAGAGGGCTAGAGAAGGATATTAAGGATTTTGATCTTTATCCCTGCAGAAGTGGATGACATATATAAAAATGGATTTGTGTGCCTGTCTTTGCAACTAAGCTTAAACATCATTTGCTATCTGAAGACTGTATTCACTAGCAAAACCCAGACAGCAATCGAGTATACTCAGATATGGGATAAACTATTTTCTTTTTAGATGCACCTAAGAGACTCAGGGAACAGGTTTTAACCAACAGTGATGCACATGGGGGATCTCTTTGCACCTGCAGATGTTTCAGCATTTTTTTTTTTTTTTTTTTTGCACCTAGTTCTCAAAACCAAATTGAAAATCCTTGATTCTTTATGTAAGACAGATTTCACCAGAACATAGATATTTTTGCTGTCTGGATCTGGAAAAAAATTACGTTCAGCAGTAAGACATTTGGGTTGGGTATAGGTTAGTAAAAGATCTTCTAAAAAGGTTAACCAAAATTTTGTGGCAGGGCAGCTGTTATCTTTTTAATGTCTCAGTGGAGAACAAGGGGAAAGATTTATCTTGACATATGTTTGCCCATATATCAATGGATGCAGGTGAGGCAATTTAAAAACAAGGAGGACTTGAGACATGCTGAGGGACAAGAAGAATATGCAGTGCCTTTTCTTAGTCTTTTTTATCTCTGCAAAATGGACAACCCTAAATAGTCATATCTACCAGAGTCCAGCAAGAAAGGAGTGGGAAGTAAATCCATGCTATGTGTGGGACCACCGTAGGCTGCTTTCAATGAGAGCCAGAACGTGGGAGCCTTATTGTAATTCTGCGAGTTAGTGATTGAAAACTATGTGCTACAGCAAAGCTACGCACGGATTTTCTTTTTCCTGCTCATAAGGACTCTTTTTACTACTAAGCCATGACACCTTTAGAAAGGTCCTTTTGCTACGCTAACCTAACCATGTCTAAAAGGGAAACTAAAATTGCCATTTATTCCACGGGAGACACAGCTTCCTTCAGGAGGTAAATGAAATACTCATTTGTGCCTAAACCATGACACCATTTAAGGTGAAGTTTATATTAAGTTTATATTTTTGGCCTACAAGCCAAGTCTAGTATTGCAGCTAAAAATGACAGAGACCTTTATACTGGGAAGTGACTGGACTGCAAGGTCCTTAAGTGGGATGAGTTCAATTTCTTGGAGTGGGGTTTAAAAGGGCCACTGCTCAAAGTAAGGAGCTGCCAGAACTCAGCAGGGGTATGGCGCAACATTTTAAACTCAGATAAATAAGGGAGTATCATTGATAGGAATAATATCAAATATCAGGCTACGGAAATGTCTCATGAAAGCAGGGACTTGGTCTCCTTTCAAGTGGCTGAGCAGGGCACAGGTGTGTTAAATGGTAGGACCTGAAGAAGGTGGCGTTTCTCTTCTCCTGTGCTTCTGGGGCAGAGCAGAAGCTGGCTCATGGGGGGCTCAGGTTTGTTATATTTCCTCTGTTTGATGGGTCCCCCAGTTCTCTTGGCGGGTCAGGATTTTGGGTGTGGACCCCAAGTCTCCCTGTCCATGCAAGTTTTGGGTTTTTTTCTTAGCAGGTGAAAGCACCATTTGAAAGGAGAGGGTTGTGCTGGATGGTCTGAGCTGCTGGACACAAAACTCCCTTGTGCCAGGGACCAGCAGCTGGGCAATGAAAAAAGCCTAGGGGGGGCAGGGGGACTGGCCCCTGCCCGCTCCCCGTTGACTACACGGGCTGTGCTCTGAGGGTCTGAAGCACAAGGCTGCACTCACTCAGAGGCATCCCGCGCTGCTCGTTGTCTTCTCCGTCCCTCCGCGGTGTGACTGCCCTGGCAGCACTGCCAGGCAGTCCCCGCTGGCAGTTTCAGCTGGATGGGACTTCTGGTTCAGCTAGCGCTAACTCCCTGACATATTTCTGACTAGAGATATGCTCAGTCCCGAGGGGAAGGTACCTCAGAGAGCAGCTGTTTGCTGCTCGTTCCTACCCCCTGCACCAGCTGCGCATCACCAGACGCACACAGGAGCTTTCCCGGTGTCTACGCAGTCGGCTGAAACAGCACAGTACTGAACCAGTTTCCTCCTCTGTTTGAGCAAGGCTACTAGTCATTTCTTAAGCCTGCATCGGGTAGGTGAGGACAGCACACAATTACGATTTGAAGGCCTTCTGAATGTCCCTCTTGCAAAACGCTGTGCTCCGTCATGGTTGTACTTGGCTGTTGCGTGGGAAGTGTCCTACAGGTAAGAGCGAAATGCCAGTCGTAAGGGCGCTTCTAGACCTTCTCAAAACGATCTGAATCACAAGGCCATCAGATTTATTCCAGCCCATAGAAACCCTGCTTATGAGGATGTATGCCCACACCAGGGTCCTTTCCATGGAAAAAAAAAGGAGGCTCTGGGATGGTGAGGCAGAGAAGATAAAACCCCTGAATCTCACCCAGACAGGGCCAGATCGCTCCAGGAAAATGCCCCTGTGCCACAGGGTAGGCAGAAGCCTGCTGAGCCCACACTTGTTCTGAGGGTCCACCTACACCACTTCACCAAACAGCAGGGCCAGTCCAAACTCGACAGATTCACAGGATCTCGATTCAGTGGGAAGAGTATCTGTAGATTCAAAAGTTACCTTTGTGAATATCTTGGGGAACCACATGTTGGAACTGGGTTTTTTTGGACTTTATTTCTCACAACTTTGTAATCAGAAATACTTTTGAAGTGGGTAAGTACCTATATTTGTTTGTTTGTTTGTTTCCAAGGAACAAAATGAAGAATTCCAACAATCCAAAAACAGCTGAGATTTGGGATGAGATTGTTCTTTGCTGGGAAGAGCTTTTGCTTGTGACATATTTTTATTTTCTGATAGGATCTAACTGTCGAGAAATGTCCACAAGTTCTAAGTGGACTCTTCTGAGTCTGCAAGAACGGGGTTCTCACAAGGCTTTTAATTTCAGAACTCTGAGAGCAAAACCATAGCTGATTTGTTAGACACTTCTAGAAATGTGAGCTAATTACTTGCAGCTAACTACAGATTTTGGTGGCATAAATATCCCTCAGAGCAGACAGACTGAAGAGATGTGAACAGGTGAATAGTGTCCAAATTATTGATTACTTTCCATATTTAAAATAAGAGAGTGGAACATTTCTATAAGGCAAAGGAAATTGATAGCTGAAAGCGTGAGGAGAATTTGAATGAGAAATAAAAAAAAAAAAATGAGGGGGAGATTTTTTTTTAAGATAAAAGTGGATAAAAAAATGAAGTATAAGTTATTGAACAGACCCGTAGTATTTTTAACTAAGAGTTTCAGCTGTTTTGAATTAATTCACTGAATAAAAACATTGCCTTTTCTAAGCAAATTCTGGTGCACGGTTTTCACAGAACTTGGCAAAATTTCCTTCAGATCTTTAATTAAATCTTGTGCTGGGAAGAAGCTGACTGTGACTTTAGGGGTCAAGATGAAGCATCTTATTTTGAAGAGAGAATAATAGTGGGTCATTGAACCGCTGGGTAGACGTCCAGAAATCAGGAGTATTGGAGTGCCTATGAAGTTTCCATTTGGATCTAGGAGTAGATCAGAAAAATTCTATTAGCCTGGATGGAAAAACAGCAAAACTCGTTGCAAGATTAAGGGAAGTAACTGAGAGAAGTTATTCTGGTGATCAGACTTATCTGACAGAAGTTCTGCAAGGGCTTTCAGTCTGTGTGTTGATTTTTTCACCGGCCTTAATAACAGAAGGGAGGAAAACCAAAACTAGAGGTTTGAAAATTGTTTATTTTCCCACAAGTATTAGGAGAAGCAGCCAAACGAATACATTGGAGGATTATTTTTTCCTCTTTTCAGGCTGCATTAACTTTCAGCCAGAGCTATGCAGGCTTATTTCTAGCTCAGAAGCTGGACCTACTTTTGCCTCCTCTAACACTGTCATTAAACAGTAACACTATCTGGCAGCAACAAACAGCACAAAATAAGTCTAAGATTATCCAACAGCACACACAGCTGAGAACATTCAAAACCAGCTGGCAAATGTTTGGAGTTACTCCAGATTCTCATAGTTGTCTTCCTTAATGCAGACAAAGGTAACAAATGTGTAAGAGGGGCCAAAGATTCTTGGTTTGCTCCCAACCTGCGCTTAAGCCATCAAACTGATTGTCGGCTGATCGTTGCTAGCAAGGACGCGGTGCTATTTTCTTTTCTTAAATCCCTTGAATTTTTTTGAATTTCAGCAAGGGACAGAAAAAAGTTTAAAAACCCGACACCCACGAGCACAGCATGTGACAAAGCCTTGCAAACTGGTTACGTTGTGTATGACTTTTCTTCATTCTGCTCAAAGGACCACACAAAATCAGTCCTCCGAAACCCGAAGTCTTGGCTTATTGCCATCAAAAAAATCCAGACTTGAGAAACGAGTCCTTAAGCAAAGGACTTGTCTCTTTCATACAGCCCTTGCAGGAGAAGGAAAGACTTCAGACTGGCATTGCCTGGCATTAAAACCTGCTCGTCTGCCTAGTGGTGATTCTGTGCTTGATACACAGATACGGATGTCGCCGTGTTTGCCTTTCACTTGAGACCGTTCATTGCTCGTAGCTGAAATTCAAACCGGCAAATGGAAGAAAAGCTTGATCGCCCTGAACACGCCAAGCACAGGCTCCAGTCCCCTCTCTGCAGTGCGCTTGAGCTGCCGGCAGCAGCAGGCTGTTTCATATGACACTGGTTAAAGAAAAATTGTGAACATTCTCTTAATGTGTACTTCTACTATTTCTACTCTTTCTATCTGTCCCTAAAGTGGAAGCATGCTTTTGAGATCAAGCACAGCTGCTTCTCCCAAGTGCACGATGTTAACACAGCGGTGGACGGTGTCCCCAGCCCTACCAGGTTCCTCCCACAGACTCGGGAGCTGCAGGAACCACATCCCCTGTGAACCGCTGAGGTTATCGGGTATTGTGAGCTCCTGCCGTTTAGCCAGACAGTATATTTTCTCTGTGAGTAGCTACATGCGTACATAATTTTCTAGCTAAGCTCAGCGGTGAGATGCTGTTAGCAAGTGTAGGTGAATTCTTGCAGCTCTTGATCTCAGTGCTTTAAAGAGCAGAGGTGAAATGTTCCCTGATCAGGAAGGTCTTGCTGCTCTGGAAAGAGGTGTCCTATTCGGCATGGCTGAAAGACCCTTGTGGAGACCATCTGTGCCCCTTTCCGAAGGCCTTCTGAACAGAATCTGCTGAATCTTGGGGGGGTGAGGGGGCGGGTAACGCCCCACTATAAATAGTGGGGCGGGAAGGGACCACTTCTTATTTTGATGTGTGCTTTCTCTGGCCACTAGGTATTATCAGGAGCCTTGTTTTAGCATCTCCACGGGCAAAATCGCTGAGACGAGCTGTGTTTTTTAAGACAGAGGAAAAGATATGTTGTTGCTTAATATTCGCAGGCTGGCAAGACTCAGGAGCCTAAGTCAGTCTCGGGACTCCCTTGTGCTAACCTTCATTCAAACACTTTTTGTCCTTTATCCTATTTACCTGCTAGCAGGGCTCCTCGCTGCTTTTTAGCTTCTTACAACTCTGTTTTCCTTTTTTTTTTTTTTTCCGCTTTCTTTCTCAGGGGCTTGTCACCTTTTTCTTTGTCTTGTTTCTAAAAATCAGTACAGAAAGTGGAAAAAGTATTTAATTTAATGGAGTTCCCAGATTTTATTTGGTGACTAAGTTACAAAGAAACCCCCCTGCTAGGGAAAATTTCCTTTGAGGTCTTCCTTTCTCGTAACAGGAACAGTTTGAACCGGTAGTATTTTTTGTTTCTTTTCAAAGGCATTTTCTGAATAAACAATTTTAGCTGCATTTTTTTTTGCTTGGCTCCCTTATGACTTTGAGAGTACTGGTTGCAAAAGTTACCCTGCAACCTAATTCATAACTTATTACCCTGTTTCGCAAACACATCTTCATTCTGACCTTGTAAGTCAGCTATCTCCATACATGGATGAGGGTTGCTTCATGGCAGGTATCATTTGCCCCAAGTCTGAGTGAGGTACTGGGGGAGACAGAGAGAAGTGGGCAAGAAAAGAGGGCTAGTTAGAAATTTGGCTGAGACATCCAAGGAGACATCATTTCCAGGCTTTCATTCCACGCTACAGATGCATGGACTTACAAAAACCTGAGTGCAGTGGAACCGGTCAGCTCTACTGTGCTGTGATTTGCTTATAGCTATAAATTGTCAAGCCTTTAGGAACAAAACTTTTTAAGTACTGTTGAAGAAACAGCTGACAGTCTGTGGTGTCCATTAGACTGTCATGGCTGGGGACCTGCAGATCCCTGTTTTCACCAGTGAGAAGTAAGTGAACCCACAGTGCTTCTTTCCAGACCTGGCCCCCTCCTGCCCCGGAGTCGGAGCTTGCTGCCTTTGCAACCAGGGTGAGCAGCAGCTCTGGGTGGCAGAGGGGACCCAGGCTCTGCAAGAAGTGACCTAGTGGGTGCCGGTGGGCTGGGAAAGCCCTTGAGATGTGCCGAGGCCATAGAGCTTCACCCAGCGGTGCGCTTTCTGGCTGCATCTTCCTCCTCCCCTGCATCTCATCCTGTCCCACTGCCCATCCGTGCATGAACCCCACTACCTGTGCCCCCTTCGATCGAGACCACCGGTGCTTTAGACCCAGGCTGTCCCTCTCCCGCGTCATCAGACAGAGCCTGTTTCCAGGCTTAAATGACTAATGACAGCAAAAGGGGGGTGGGGCAGGATCTGGGTTTCAAAATCTAAAGTAAAGCCCTGAGATAAGGGAAGTTGTGGTCGTTTGAGCAAACAAACCTTGGACAAGTAAGGAAAGTTCTAGGGAGAGCAAATGAGTGAATAAATAAACAGATAAAGTGCCTGTGTTTTAAATAAAGAGTCAGCTGCTCCATAAAAACAGGAAGCCTTTAAAATATGAGGAGAAAGAGGCATTTGTTTTCTGTATGCAGAAAACCAGAGTCTTGCCGAGATGGAGAGAGCAGCGGTTTGAGTCTGGGTACTTTCATTTCCACCCACAGTGCACGCGAGTGTAGGAACAGGTTTCTGCTCTAACGAGACGGGGAGAGAGAGGGTTTAAGCCTGTAGGTTGAGCAAGTCCCTATGGAGGAAGGGTGGGTTAAGATGCAGACTGAATTAAGCCTCAAGCACGCCCGAGATCATTCCAGTTTTCCTTCTCGACGCTTGCTTCTTATTTTTTCTGAATTAACTTTTCCTGAACTGAAATATTTTTTAGTAGCAGGATTGAAAAGTCCTGCTTGATTGAGGATTGAGTATGAAAAAGGAGAGGTATCTGCATTTATCTGCTTTTGCACTTGACTAGTCTTTTTCTAGTTTGACCGCAACGTAATTTCCCAGTTTCTCATTCATATAACAGAAGAGTCCTCGCATGAAGCTATTTCAAATATCTTACTGATATAGATTTGATATAGACATATTGATATGCCATTCCTGACAGGAAGTGACGTATTTCTTCCTTTTTTTTTTTTCACAAGAAGACCAAATAAAACTTAAATTCTAAAGTGTATTGCATTAAGAGATCCCAAATAATCTCTTTAACAACATTCGCAAGCAGTTCCTTGTGAAGAAAAGTTTATGAAATGTGTTTAAATATTTATGGAATGTTAAAAATGAGGCATTAATTGGCAAACAACTTAATTAAAATGCTTTCTCGAGTAATTAGGAGCAAATACTTTCCTCGCTGTTTTGCATGCCATTTGTCTTGTTCTCTGTTTGATAAAGCCTGCCTGTCAGTCAAACTTTGCTGCAGGTAATTTTTTAGCTCTGTGGGGAAACTCTTCAAAAATTACATCTGAATTTAAAATATTTTGATTATCATTTTTGTCTAACAAATTCTCCTTTTTACTTCATCTTCTATATGTCCCAGTAAAGCAGCATCCTGGGAATTTAGGGCCTGAAGATGAAATTCTGCATCAAGGCATTACTGAATTTCCAAAAACGCTCTCCTGAGAACAAACTGAATCAGTCTAGAATCAACAAACAGTGCAGTTAATTAATGAGTACACCATAAGGGAGCTTTTTTAAACAATGTTGACTGCTGCTGCCTCAGGACCAATAGCACCAGAAGTTATTGCTGGTTTCAAAGAAGTGATTCTTAGGGTTCCCCCAAGGCACCTTTTGCTTACATTAGCTATTTACTACAACTTTTCCTCTTATTTGCACCCTAGGGAAACTATACTTATTTGCTAAATTACTTTTTAAGTGATGCTTCTTCGTGCCAGTAGCCTGAGGTGTATGAGGGAAGATGCTACAGCATAAATAATAGCAGAAACCGAGATGCTTTACAGCAAAGTGCAAGGAAAACCTTTGAGCTGGACGCCACCCCAGCAGTGCTTCCAAGCCAAGCTGACCCATGGAGAGCCCTGGGGACTGACTGCCCACCCAGCCAGCTGCATGCCACCGCTGGACACAGACCCACAGAAACGTGGGGCTCCCCCGAGGGAGCAACCTTGCAGATCACTTTGGAGAATCAGGACAGGATAACTGAGGGGAAAAAAAGCCCAGATTTCCAGCCACTGTGGACCAGGGAAGCTGAATTGGTCTTAGGAGAGTGATGCAAGTTTGCTCCAGGTGAGATCCTGGCTAACAGACTGTCTCCAACAATAACCACAATGAGATTACTATTCCAAATACAGCCTTCCACATACAAAAAATGTGGCCATATTTTTCTAAGCTCACAGTGCTTTACAATGGCAAAGCAGTTATTATTTTTCTGATGTAAATTTTGGAATTTCCCTTTCAGGCCACTCTGTAGGAGGAGGAAAAATTATCTAAAGTAGGAGGCTGTGTTTACCAAACACCCTTCAGAAGACAAGCCGGGTAGATCATAATGTTCTTGCAAAATGATGTTTTCTTATTACAGCTATGCAAGAAAAGTTATTATTAAGTAGGGCCAAACTATCACTGGCCTGGGATAAAGCTGTATTTGTGCATAACAAAATCCACATGTTGGATAAATAGCTGAAATTCATTTTTAAAGACCCCGGCTGGCAATTGTCCTTAGCCCAGCCATGTTTTGAGCTCTTTTAACTGTAACGGCATCTGTCATTCACCCAATTTAAAGTGTCCCATGAAATGAAAGTGCAGAAATATTAATCTGAACCTGAATGGCAGCATTATATACTAATATGTCTAAGAGACTGTGCAAGCATTGGGGATAGCAATAATGAGTTGGTATTACTGATTGGATCTTCCTGGAAGGTATTTCCAGTCTTCACGTGCTTTTAGTAATATTTACTTACAAATTACCACTACCATAAATACTTCCATGGAGATTCACTGATGTAATGTAATCCGTAAAAGGTAGGAATGGTTAACGTTCAGGTTTGTTCCTGCTATAGCACTTCAGCTAGATTTTTGTAGGACCAAGGAAAGTGTGATCACCTGCAGAAATGGGGGCGAAGCTGGAGAAACCTCTGTGTTTCTGGAGGGCTTTCTCTGCAAAGGGTTCGGGCAGATGGGAAAAGAAAGGATCCTGCAAAATGCAACCTTTGCTCCCAGAGAAGAAAGACAGTGAAATCTGCTGACAGGAGGGCAAGTGCCACCTAAAGCCAGGAAGCTAAACTCAGTCATTTAATTCTCTTATGTTTATGTCTGGTTTTGTTAATTTACTGTAAATTTGAAGGGACTTTGCAGCACAGGCACCATGACAGGGTTTGACCCGGGCAACAACCATCTGCTGGGAGGGAAAGACCTCTCGCCACCGAGGCTCGAGCACACGGCACGTGAACCTCGCGCAGCCAGCAGCTGAGCGTCAGGATGCTGTTTCTTTGGAGCTCCTCCTGGCATTGCCACTATTTATTTATTTTGGGGGATCCACTTTCACTAAGCGAGCGCTTCTGTGTGCTGCATACCACAGCGGCTTCGCCCAGGGACTGTGACCAGAGGTGGGGCATGAGGTGGCCCCAGGCTCTACTCTACTCAGCCTGCCTATGCTCCAGCAGGTTTGACTGCCGTGAAAGGTTCAAAGAAGTTGCCATTTCCTTAATGTTGTTTTGGGGTCAATTCTGCTTACTTCGGTCTCGACATCAAGGAGCAACTTCTAATTGTGTTTTTGATGCTAAGAAATTACACCTGATTAAAAACATAAAGCAAAAACCATAGATTGCTTAAATATGAAAGAAAAATGGGATAAAAGTGGGTAGTGAGGTGGGAAGCTGAAGTACTTCCATTAAAAAGAAACAGTAAAACCCCATCAGATTTGTACTGTTACTTGTGATGGTACTGATTTCAGCAAGCTCTCAGGGCACCTTCCTGAAGCAGCTTGTACATGCTGTTTTAAATTTCTCAGTAATAAACGTTGCTCCTCTCCCCCAACCTCAAATATAAAGTTTATTATGCTTAAAGGACATGACTTTGGATTAGGAGTGTTCACACCAAGCCATTTTTTAAACAATGCTTTTTGTATCAAATACCAACAAAAGCAATTCACACTGGGCATTGATAAATTGAATAATGCCTCAGTGGAAAAAAAAATGGATCGTTCCTATATCTGTTTGTTCCTTGACATATAGTTCTATATTCTGGGCTGCATCAAAAGAAGCATGGCCAGCAGGTCGAGGGAGGTGATTCTGCCCCTCTGCTCTGCTCTCGTGAGACCCCACCTGGAGTACTGCATCCAGCTCTAAGGTCCTCAACATAAGAAAGACATGGACCTGTTGGAGCAGGTCCAGAGGAGGGCCATGAAGATGATCAGAGGGCTGGAGCAACTCTCCTATGAAGACAGGCTGAGAGAGTTGGGTTTGTTGAGCCTGGAGAAGAGAAGGCTCCAGGGAGACCTTATAGCAGCCTTCCAGTATCTGAAGGGGGCCTGCAAGAAGATTGGAGAGGGAGTTTTTCCAAGGGCGTGTAGCAATAGAACAAAGGGTGATGGCTTCAAACTGGAAGAGGGCAGATTTAGATTAGATATCGGGAAGAAATTTTTCACTCTGAGGGTGGTGAGGCACTGGAACAGGTTGCCCAGAGAAGTTGTGGAGGCCCCATCCCTGGAAGTGTTCAAGACCAGGTTGGATGGGGCTTTGAGCAACCTAGTCTAGTGGGAGGTGTCCCTGCCCATGGCAGGGGGGTTCGAACTTGATGATCTTTAAGGTCCTTTCCAACCTAAACCATTCTATGATTCTATGATTATGTAATATGAGCCACCAAAATCCTGGGACAGAATTTCTGCTTTGCAAAAATGATCATCAGTAACTGCTTTTGTTTGTGCCATTACTGTACCAGGTAAAGTACAATACTGGCTGAATATCCTGATGACCAAAACCCAGGACTGAACTAACAAATGACGGTTCTTATTTCTATAGATTAAATATTGTAACTGAAAAAAAATAGGTCTTTTCAGCTCATGGGTATAATTTCACAGAAGTGGCTCTAGACAGCACAGCCCTGACAAAGTGAATCAAGATGATGTGGTGAAGTAAATGTTCTATGGTGATCTGTACTCACACTAAACATGCAGTTTTTCCTATGGGACAATCAACCACCAGTACAAGGCACTGGGCTTGATTCTCCAATGTTGATGTGAAGGAGTCCATATTCAATTAGCAAATCACTCAAAATACCTAGAATGTGAAGAAAACTGTTGACAACATGCTTTGTGGCGTTGACTGGTGGCAACATGCTTTGTGGAATCACCTGCTGTCCTGTCTAGTCTGTTTATATATAACTCAGCAATCCCACCTCAACATCTCCAGGCTTCTACAATGAACTTGTTCCACTAATGTTCCCAAATCCTTGCCTTTTCCCCCACTGGATGTGGGACCCTGCCACATCCTTTTTAATGGCTATAATAGGTTGACTCGTTCCCAGGGCTACAAGCTGTGCTTCTGTACCTTCACCCAGCTGTGTCCTTTGGCCTATGCTAAGTGTAAAGCCTTGGAAGAGTATTTATTTTATGTGCAGCTTGGCCAGCTGATGTAAGTTGTTTTGTAGCGGATCTGGTTCTCAAAATTACCTGTCAGTTTACAGGGATGTTTTCCTCCCTGATGATCTTACCAGCAAACTGTATACCTACTACCAGAAGACCTTACTTGCACCATCCACTCCAGAAATAAAGTATCTGCTCTTCCCTGTCCACATTTACTCTCTCTGGCATGCAAGATTCATCTAGTGCTTCTGGAAGAGTTTGGACTTAGGTACTGCTATTAATCTACATACGTACAGGGAGTATATTTGAGGTTTCTGGACATACTTCAGTATAAATACTTGGTAGGGACAAATGATAGCTCTCTCTGGACTGCTCTACCTCTGAAACACTTAGAAAAGTGTGAATGTCTCCATATTCTCATGGAGAAAATTTCTGACAGAAAAGAGAAAAACCTGGATTTCTGACTATGCAGGTCAGGTACCCAAAAGTTAGGTATGATACTGGATCCAGTGCCAGATCCTATAAGGACTGATGATGCTTCACAAATTTTGGAGTGCTTAAGGATTTGGTTCTTGACTGAACCCAAATCCTGGGTCTTTTACAACTTTAGTTGTAGAAGTTGTGGCCTAGTATGGACTTGTTCAACTGGTTCAAATTTCAAATTCTCTAAAAAATTTTTGAAGAGTTGTCTTGGTACAGCAGGTTTTATGACAGATCAAGTACTGTCTATGCATGCAGCTGTAATTGCTTGCTAAATCAGGCATCACAATCAGGCATCACCTATCCTCCCCCAGCTGACACAAAGCTACATAAAAATATATGGACAGAATGAAATCTGTATTCTGACTAATTTGACAGACAATTGTGAATCCACACTTCACCTGGATCAAGCTTGTATTAGCAGTTGATTCTATCATGGAGATGGCTGGTATGAAGGACTGGGCAACATAGTCTCTGACCTGTTCATGGTGAAGTTTAGAAAAAAAATCTTCACTTTTTCTAATGTCAGTTCATCTGAATTAGTAGAAGATGATGTCTAGTTTAAGCTGTTAGCTGAGCTAACATGTTTTAATTACTAGTGTAAGAGGATATGAATATTGACACACAGCTAGTCTCTAACTAGACCCTAGGAAATTCCCCGAAAAACAGAGCTACCAAGCATCATCACATTTCTGGAACGTGTATCATCATCACCTGGATTCTGGAAGAGGGTTTACAAAGCTGGATCAGTTGGCGGTAATGTAGCAACAGAATTTGGGACTGCTAACTTCCATGTAGTCTTTTGCTATGATCACTTGGAAATAGAGTTTGGGTGATGCTCTTGCTGCTTAACCATTTCTTTTTTTTTTTTTTTTTCCCTTGTACAACATCAGAATGCTTAAGCATTATAGCTGCAAGAGTTTGAAATGTTGTTTGCGAGTCAAACTGTTTCAAAGTAGCCCTGAGGGGAAGGAAAACAAATATTCCCTTAACCTTCATTCTAATTATATCAGTCATTAAAATACAAGGAACAAAGAACAGTGTTTATTAAAATTCCCTTCTGTCGATAGCTCCTCTTTATAGTGTGGTTTATACTAGCAGATGTTTAGTGGAAACATCTTTGTGGAAGGGAAGAAGAGAAAGCTTATGAACTGAGATCAGTTAACCAAATATTTTAAAATATTCAGAAACTCCCTACAATCTTTTATACTATCTGTAGGCAGAGGAGTTGTTTTAAGAATGCATTTCTGTTACAGTTATCTCTGTGACTGTCCGACTTTGCATAGTTCACTTAAATGTATGATCCTGATGAAATAACAGTGCTTGATAGCTGCTGACTAAGACCCAGAACTGGCACTGTATGTTCTTTAGATAAGCAAACAGGAAGACTCGAAATGGCTGTTTCCCACTGAAGACCTCATTTCCCTTTGCTATGAGAACTCTTGATTCTATAATCATAAATTAATTAGGTTAATTTTGAGATTATTAGTACAACTGCCACCTATTTCACACAACATAGCCATCTGCTTTTATAGGGGTGTTGGAGAGGTGCAGACTTCTGCTCTAGATCATTTACCTTCTTTGTAGGTCTTTCCTTCGTTCTTATGCTGCAAGTTTCAGAGTGGGCTTCAGAGCAGACGCAACTATCCTGAGTTTGTGACTCGGGTGACTATTGCACTGGGTTCAAAACAGTCACCCTGTGCTTCGGAAAGACTGATTTCAGGCTGTCCGCTCATCCCTAGAGACTACCAGAAGAACAGGAACACTCTGCTTTTTAGCCAAAATTTGCACCTGAGTGGATACTAGAGGATGACTAGAACGGGCTGTTCAACTCAATCTCTTTATTATAGAAGTTAGACCTGGAACCCTTTACTGGATTCAGTTTTCACTTTTTCCTTCCTAAATGGTATCTTTGTTATAACTAAGAGTTTTAAAAATCCTAAGAACTTCAGCATTTACTCTAGAGGTGATTTCTGTTTGCTTGCGCTTTTGCTTTCATAATCCACAGAAATGGACCGTCATAAGGCTTTAGAAAACTATTTAAATATTTTTAAGCAATATGTACATCTGGACAAAAATGGAAGTTTGGTATGGTGTGTGCTACTAGTCTGATATAGATAGTAACCGTGCATTTTCCTTTCTTGGTGTTCATGCCACAGGGCCTCCCACTGGCTTACAGGATGAATCTGTTATAAACAAAATGAAGCAGTCAGGGCAATCAGCATGGGACTAAGGGGCTCTGGCTCTCAGAGAGGTGTTGCTTTGCACATCTCCACTGCACAACACCTGTCTACCTTTACAGGGAAATATATGTTGCTCTTGATGAACATGACGGTGATAGTATATGCTGTTGATGTAATCCTCCGAAGTTGGGGAATTCTAGAACGTAAAACAGGTTACTGAGGCTTGTATGAAATTCAGGTCACACCTGACACAAGGAAGACAAAGGAGATGACTTCTGGGAAGCTGCGTATCCCAGCAGTAAAAAAGAGAGCACGAACATGCTCCTTAAGTCGCGTTCTCGAAGCTCCATGGCATGCAAGTGTCAGCTGGTATCTTGAACTCTGTCAGGTTTTGTGGCTGTGAGTATGAAAACCATTCAGACTGAAAAGAGCGCAACAAGAGCACCGAGCAGAGGGCTGGTGGTATGAAAACAAACTGTTCAGGGAGCAAGTAGGAAGCAACTGGGGCCAAACACCTTAACCCCACTTCAAGCACATCTACTGCTCCGGCAGCAGAAGGCAGCTGTAGCCAGGGTGGATACTGAGGCAGCTCAGAGCTACTGCGGTGACACGTAGATCCCTCACCACTGGAGTATAGGCTGAAACTGCCAAAGCATTTCTGTTACTTTTAAAAATTCTTCTTCATTGAATAAACGGATTAAATCATTTCCTCTGTTGTGCCTATGATATCAAAATAGGTAAGGAATGGGCTGCTACAATAGCAGAAAATCTGCTGAGCTACCTGCTATAGAGGTATATCAAGACAGAAATTACCAGAAACTAGTTTCAGTACATAACCTTCCAGAGCTCTTCAGTAAATCTAATTTTTTTTAAATAAAAATTTTAATTTTTTTAAAATAAAATTTATTTAATTTAAGAGAATAGTGTTGATTCATTAATTTTTTTCTTCATCTGTACCTGGTTTTCTTAGCTAAAAGAAAAACAATATCTGGAACTACATTTCTATTTTAAAAATAAAACTAGCAGATCAGTTAATACTAGTATTATTGGTATCTGCTGTGTATGCCGGGTGGGCTTGCTTCTGAAGACCCCTTTCTTGCCTAGCAAGAGGTAACTCTCGATGTGAGTAAGGCCACCGGGAAAATCTGCTGATTTGCAGCTGCCTGTTCCATGTTCTGCTGGGCCCTGTGGTTTTTGCCTCTAAAACCTGTCCCTTGTCTTTTTCCGCAAAAGGAAAAGCAGAGGAAGTAATTTTGTTCTGACAGATTTTTATTTTACTGAAATTACATAGTTTATGGAGCCACACGAGTATCTGACCATCATAATCCATAAAAACTGCTCCAGGTTCCCCAAACTCAAAATCTGACTGAATGGAAGAAGGGAGAAGCCTTACAGAGGAATCCAAAACTAAGGAAAAAGTGTCATGAAGACAAAATGCTTGAGGTCATCAATGTACACAACTTGCCTTCAGAAATGAGTTCCCATAGCGTGTTGCATCAAAGGTAAAGAATTTTTGTTTTGAACAAGAAAGTCTTAGATTCTCTTAGCGTTGACATGGACACCGGTACACTCAGCTCTAGCTGGAGCTGAGTAAATAGTTCTGCTCTTTAAATAGCAATACAGGCTATGGAGTGACTTGACCTTTCCAGATGAGGGGCCTCATTCCTTAAAGGTGGATTTCCATAGGGTTCTGGAAGATACTTCCTTACTGATGCAAGTCTGATGGCATCCTGAAAAAAAAAACTATGGATATTTAGAAGCCTTACACAAGTTGTAACTAATATTCCGCACCCTCCCCCGACCCCTTCCCAAGGCTGTCATGACAATAAGGTTTTCAGTGGGGTACTATTTTATGTGAAACCAAAGGCATAAGGGTTGCAAATCAGTGGTTCAGATTCTGTTCTCTGACACTGTAAATGCATTTAAATTAAGGATAATGCTTTCTACTTACACTCATACCAGAAAAACTAAGTGAGGGGTTTGCACGTTGCCAGATCTTACAGGAGCAACGTGCAGTAAGTCATGTATACTCTGGTTTTATTTCTGAAATATTACAGACACTATCTGCTTCGTTCTGCTTGGAGGCTTATGTAAAAAAAACACTTTCGCTTTTAAAAATCAACAGCAAAACTGAAATAATCCAGTACTACATGTATTTTGGAGAATAAATGTGACCTAATTTAAAATGTGAATATAGAGGTAAAAGCACCAGTTGCATTCAGTAATTGCCAGCAGTCAATGTTATTGCAGGCAGAAAATTGACTAGCACCCCCAATATAAATTATTGATGCGCTCATATTGACTTATTCTGACTTTGATGGATAGAAAATGTGACACTATTGTAATATGCATATTGTATTAATAACATAACTAATGAAAGATAATTTTTAACAAACTATGACATAAGGCCTTAAATTATTGATGGAGAACAGTTTAGAGATGGTTAGTGCATTAGTTGAATGCGTTCATTTCACTGACCATTTGGTCTGGTCCCATCTGCCACAAGTTAGCTTCCTCATCTCTCTAGTACCCATTCAGGTGCATTTGGAGCAGCTGGGATATTAGTTCTCTATGGAGAAATAAGATATCACCATGACTCGCCAATGCTCCCTGCAGTTCCATGCTCCCCAGCAGCCTCTTCAACAATAGGACACGGCCCTTCTCAGTTCCAGGTCTAATAATTTAATCTCATAAAAGAATGTAACTTAGTCCCTCGGAGAGCCTTGCCTTATTAATAAAAAATGCAGGCATACAATTTACATTGTTGCAGTGACATTCCTCATATTGCTTTTTTTCATTCTGTCAAAAGCTTCTGGAAAAAAACCTTAATAAAGAGAGACCTAGTCAAGGAAATAATGTGGCCATTTGAGGGAGCTGGACTAGGATTATAGCACGAAAATGAGGAAAAGGTAGGGGCAGGGGTGGGAGGGATGTGAGAGATGCATTAAAGGAGATCTCTTTCTTTAATTCTTTGGTTTGGCAATGCTAAAAAAAAAAAAAAGAGCATGGAATGCAAAACAGGAAATGCTCACTTTTGATCTATTTTTTCAGTTAAATGTTGTAATAGCAAATAGACCGTATTTGCTGAAGGACTTTTCTTAACACTAATAACATCCTTTATCAACCTGTTGGACAGTGAACCAGGACAATCCACAATGTGGATCAAAGCACTAACACAAGTGGCTTCCCATGACTTTTATTTAAGTTTTGTAGTACGAATTGGCCAACTGTAACATGCAGTGTTTTCAGGCTGTGTCCATTTCCACAGATGTTTTAAGTTAGAAGTTGTTCTTTGTTGTTAACCCTGAAGCAGCATCTCAGGAGGAATTTCAAGAAGCAGCGAATGGTGGGAAGCTTAAAGAAAACACTACCTAATGGCAGGCATCTTTTGAAAGAAAATACTCTTTGTAGGCAACCATCACTGGGGGCGGTGGGAAATAATGCTTGTTAGAAGACTGCATAGCAGAACTTCCAGAATTCCCCCTCCGCTCTGCTGATTTTCTGCTGAATGCTGACTTCAAAAATGTCTACATTTTCTGTCACCAGTTTTTAGACTAGGCAAGTCCCCTCTATTCTAGAAGACTTGCCATGCTCCCACGTGGTCTTCTAGGCCAGACCAGATTTCCCACCTAGGTAGCACTCTGTATGCTTACACTGGGTATCCGCCTTAGTTAATACATAGCATGCTAAACGGGCTTCAATAATTACGAGCAGCAATCAAGGCATGAGTCAGAGGATGAAGTCAGCCTCTGAATGAACAAAAAGATATGTCAAAGAACTCTTTGATTAATGTTGCCAAAAATGTCCTTTTTTTTTAGTTTCCATAGTCAGAGAGAGTGCAATTTCACTTGTTCTTCCTTTAGGTAGGCTGCAATTACTGTCCCCACCAAAACAGAATGAGGCAGGTGTGAAAAAGCAGAGGAATTTCAGGAAGTATTCGTATAGCACACCACCGTTTACTGTGATAACACGGACCTGGGAGCCAGTGGTGAAAAAGTATCTGGATTTTTCATGCAGCTCTAGCGAATCAAGGCAGTGTTTCTGTCTCCATCCTCAGCTTGCTTGCCTCCTCACTCTCTAAAAACGAGCTGGGAAGGACTTCTCCAGAGCCAGGTTTTCTGTCCTAGTCACAGGTGAGAGGTTATTAAGGACAACTGAGAAGTATCACATCCCCACTGCAGTGTGATTTGTCTTATGTGACTAACATATAACAAAGGAAACTGTGATGAAGTTTCCACCTTTCCAGCTCTGGTGGCACATGCTGAGGATGTCTGTGGCTCTCCAGCTCAGTTATTTGCTGGGGGAATGCTTGGGAATTTCCAAAAGCCTGAGCTGGACTATTTCCCTTTTACCAATGAAAACACCACGTTCGGTTTCCCCGTCCTTGCTAGACATGACTAACTCTCAGGACTCACAAAAGCACTTCTGAAGAACTGTTTTCTCCATTGTATATCAGATGTGTTAAATGAGATGAGATTTCTTTTTTTTTTTTCTTTCTTTTGAAATGATACAAGGACACTGTGTCCCATGAGACAGCAGAACCATCAAATTTTAGCTCAATGTACTCTGTTCGAATCTCACAGGTTGAACACGGCTGTGATATCAGTATGTGATTTTAGGAAACACAGTACAAAGTACAGAAGGGACAAAAAAGTGTTTTCCTACTGCTGGCAAAAGGAGTACTTATTTTGGTATTCTAACTGCTAGAGAGCATATGATCTCCAACTGTTTCTTCCAGAAGAAATAAAAATTGTCAAGTGGCATTCTGCCTTCTTCCTGGATTTCCTGGAAACAGCTGGCTAAATTTCTGCGCTCCCTCACCCTTCTGCTGGAGCCTTGTGTTCAGTCACTGGCTCGCTTTTTTGCCCTTCTATTTAAACATTTTTTACTCGTTGTTAGTCTAGGCCGAGTAAGACATTCTGCAAGGTTCTGAAATGAAGGACAAAAAATGTGTGGTAGATTTGTCAAAACGTACTTGAACAAGGACTGAGGTCTGACACTCCTGGTGTAAGTCAAAGGGTTTATCCATATTGGCAAAAGTTATTAAATCCCCATAACGATTTCACAGGTACACAACACCAACTGCCTAATTTGTGAAAAGAATCCATAAAAACAGCTGTATTTTTTCTGAACTATGTATTTTGTGATTAAACCGTTTGTTCCCATGTCAGAGAAAACCGTGCCTCTTGACTGTCTATCTGCATGCTTACATCTGCATTGTAATGCAGATTAGTCAGCAGCTGGGGCTAGAGGTATGTTCCTGCTATTTGTTCACAATGCCTTCCTCAAACTACCAAAAACCAAAGGAGTTCTTGTTCTTCTCATTGGTGACTGACTGCAGTATTCATAGGGTAGTTTTCTAATCAGAGCTAAAATGCTGTGCAGACACACAAAGCAAAGCAAAGTTGAGATTCATTTTAAAGGGGACTTTTTTAGATACTAAGATTTCTCTGTGCAAGAAAACCAATTTTACTTCTTTGGGCTTAATGAACTGAGCGGTACGTTCCACATGCGCCCATGCTGTCCCTCCATATGTGGACACAGCTTTTCTGTTGCTGATTTTCTCTGTATATTATGGTTATGAAAATGTGAATGAGAACCCAATTCCAATTGTGTGTCCTAGGTGAAAGGCATGGTGCTGTCTCTGTTTGGAGGTGGCTTGGAAAGCTTTGCAGAGAGAACAGAAGGCAGAAGTTTAGGTTGTACCATGCAGCATCTCTGAGACTTCAGTGTCACGGGCCATGCAGCACCATGAAAAAACTGGTATAGGTTAGGCAATGCCTAACCTACATAGAGCATACAATGCAGACTTAAAGATATACCAGGATGGGATTTATTTACCCATACAGACTGTCCAAACTAAAGCATCAGAACCTAATTAGAGACATTGGCCAAAGTGCTCTGCCCTGTGGGGATGGGCAATATGGGCTGTCTGCATTTCACTGGAGGTCTCAACTGCCCTTCCCACTCACACAGCAGGGACCAAAACATCCTGCCCATCAGCATCCCATCGCTTAAGGATGGTACATTAAAAAGGTACAACTAAATATCTGCTGTGGTTTTATATACAGATTTCTGAGCCTCTCTAACATGTTTTCTGGAGGGACTTGTGTTTCATTGGCTATAGCTATGTTATAATGAGTCTGTGCTTAAGCCCAGAGCATATGGACACAAGCCCAGGCTGTGGCACGGACATTCAGTGAGCTCCACTGCTTGTGGACAGAAAGCCTGATCCCACCTTCCCCCTGACAGAGAAACCATGTCCCTCCTGCCTGCAGCGTGAAGTGGCTTTGTGCAGTTGTCCCAGTCACCAGCCTGTAACACCCAACGCCTTACAGCGATTGCACTTTGCCGAATTCAGGCGGCAAAGTCAGGCCGGGGTCATTGCAAGAGCCAGTACCGCATGGAGGAAGGACTGAAGGGGTGCAACGGGCAGCCCAGCGCGGCTACGGGGAGGTGAGAAGGCTGCTGTGCCCTTGGTGATGCTCTGGCCCGTGCTCTGCTGAGCAATGCAGTCCCTTCCTCTGGCCCCAGCAGGGATGCGGCACCTCACACTGAGGGTACGACCACTCGGTGCCAGCTGGACATGCAAGCGAGATCTTTAATAGCAGGGAAAAATGTCCCGTTTCCTCTTTTTAAAGTAATAAATACGGTGCTTTCTCTTGCTAAATAGCATGCAGTTATTTCATCTACTACTGCAAAAGGATTTGAAAATATGAAAGTGCTACCTGTTTTATTTGGTCAATAGAGGTGCAAACTTGAAAGGAAGACAAGATATTTTTTGTGTATTTTGCTCAGTTTACTCATGTAGCAAGGTGATGCTTAGCTGTGGAGCATTTGTCTGAGGAATGGTTTCTTTTGCACTGCATCATGAAATATATGGGAATAAGTTTATATCTACAGTTAGGGCGATCTCAAAGTACTAATTTGTTTTAATGAAATTCAACTCCTCCCAAGATTGCCCCAGAACTATATAATGATTTGAAGTGCTAATGCTTGCACTGGGATCTTTACATTAGCAAATAAATCTGGGAAAATAAATGTATCCATTTGTCTGCCTTGCAGGGATGTTCCTGAGGAGGCAGCTGCACGCTGTTTCGTTTCATTGTGTTGTTTTGGTTTTAACCCGCTTGGCTTTCTTTTCAGCCATGCTGCAGGACAGGAAGGCTCCATTTCAGGGGTAAAAAATGTTCCTTTTTAGCCAAAAAAATAAATGTGTCGCCTCCACCATGAAAGTTGCGAGGCTATGCAGTGCAGCTCTGTTTACAGCAGGACAGACGACAACAGCGCACCGCCGAGAGAGTCGGTCTTCTTCACAGCTTCACTTCTGAGTCACGGAATCATGGACTTTTCAGAGTTGGAAGGGACCTCTAGAGATCATCTAGTCCAACTCCCCTGCTAAAGCAGGATTGCCCAGAGCACATTACTCAGGACTGCATCCAGGTGGGTCTTGAAAATCTCCAGGGAAGGGGACTCCACAACCTCCCTGGGCAGCCTGTGCCAGTGCTCTGTCACCCTCACCGTAAAGAAGTGTTTCCGTGTATTTGAACGGAACTTCCTGTGTTCTAACTTGTGCCCATTGCCCCTTGTTCTGTCATTTGGAACCATTGAAAAGAGCCTGGCTCCATCCTCCTTCAACCCACCCTTTAAATACTTGTATGCCATAATAAGGTCTCTCCTCAGCCTTCTCTTCTGCAGGCTGAAGAGTCCCACCCCTGAAAGCACCCTGTAAGACCAAGGTGGTTTCTATTGTGTTAGCCTTTCTGAAAGTGCTAAATCTCCATTTGCAAAGTTTAAGTTTCCCAGAAATAATAAACACGAGCGACCAATGCACGTCGCATGGGTATCAAATCTTCAGAGATGGCTGAAATTAATTGCTCAACTAAATCCCGCACTAAAATACAACCGAGGAACTCAACGCTCAAAATAAACAAACAAAAACATTGGGAAGTCTTAAGCAGATGATGAGATTCTTTCAGCAGAAAAATAATGTATCCCATGTAAGGACCAAGCTCCAAACGTTAGTGTAGAAATAAGCAGAAAAATATCAGAGATATGTTAGATGAAGTAGAAATGTGAATTGATTTTCAAACTGAGATGATGTGTTTGAAGTTCAGCAAATTTTGGGGTTAGCCTCAAGAATCCCTCCTTTAGGAAAAGTTTCCCTGACCAATCACATGAGGCAAATAAAGAAATCAAGAGCTGTAAGCAGCTGAGAATGTTGTTTATGACTGCTTTTAGAGATCAGCTAAGGTGACTGAAATGATCTGGTTCACAAAAAGGAGGTTAACAATCCTATTTTGAAGTAATTGCTTGACCAACTCTAGGTGAGGACAGACCTTGGGAAAGAGGTTTCACAGCTGCCAACCATATATAACTGCTACAAATTTCATCTCTTGACTTTACCAAGTAATATACCTTTCTCTCCTGTATCAATCTTCAGAAATGGGACACACAGACCCCTTTTTTTCTTTTTCACTTGGAAACTGGAGACTGCCCCCATTCTTACTGCCTTTGCTTCACATGACGATGCACCTGTATAGTAACCGTTACATTTTCCTTAAAAGATATATAGGCTAGCAGGTACCTCACCTAATTTTTATTTCAAATTTTAATTTGTTTTGAAGAGAGAGAGAGGGGCATACTCAACCCCTCCTAAAATCACTGTCTCAGCTCCCTGGACTGTGAAGAGAAGGAGGCGTTTCTAGATACCTAGTTTAGATTTAGGCATCTAACTTTTGGTGGTTTAGGTTAATGAGATGAACTCCATCCTCAGTGAACCTGGCTGCCAATTGCAGATAAATAAATGCACTGTCTAAAATCTCCAGTGCAAAAATAAACTGGTGTTTGGAATATATAGGCTTCTTTCCTGTTTTTTTTTACTCACCAAAATAACGGCTGTACCTGTCACCCTGCAAATTCCTTGGGATATATAGATATTTCCCACTTTCTGTGTGACTGCCATTACTACTAGTAAGAGATGTACATGGGTATTGAGAGCAGAATATACCCCAGTTTCAAGTACCTGAATTATTTTTACTTTGCATGGAAATGTGATTAGTTGTAATGAGAATTCAGGATTCAATGAAGGTGAGGGAGCTTAATGGTGAGAATTTAGTGCACTTTTACAATCTGATTATCTTAAAATGTCTCAACTTATAGCTTTTTCAAGCAGACATAATGGACCTTATTCAATAAGTTTGCTTAATCAGGTGTTACTTGTGGAGAAATATTACCATTCCTCTAAAAATAAAAGATTATGTTTCCATGTGTTACTACCGGCCTTTTTCCTTTTCTTCTTATGAAAGGATTTTCTGATATAGCCCTGAAATTCTTTTATTAATGTCTTTATTTCACTGAAATCAAAATAGCCTGTAGAACTGGCTCCCCCATAGTTTAGGTTTTCATATACATCTTATGATATTTTAGCTTCCATAAACATTATTTGGCAAAAAATAGCGTAATTAACAAACCGTGGCTTTGTAGGAACCAGGGCTGCGGCCCTGAAGAAAGGGCCTCCTACACTTGGCTTTGTCACTAACTCGTCACGTTATTTCACTCAGCTTGTCACACCTCTGCCTGAGTGTCCTCCTCTGTAAAATGGAGGCAGCAATACTTCCCGTATCTCAGGGCAAACCATGAGCGTAACCAGTTTTTTACCATCTGCTTGAACAAGCCACATGAAAAAGCTTGGCTAGTAATGGTGTTAGAGCGCGTCGCCTGTGCCTTTGCCCACATGAAGGGCACAGCCCCTTCGTTTCGTGCGCAGGAATGAGGTGGCGTTTGTGAAAATGGCCTCGGTACGCCCGCTTAAGGTCACAGACTGCGTCCGCTTCCCTTTGTCCCTTTGGAAGTGCTGTGCCTGGCAAAATGAGGTACAGACCGAGTTGGGAACACTCCATTTTGTGATTGCAATAGTTCAATGTTTTTCCTAGACACAGCTTTGTGCTTGTGATGGGATTAAGTGGTCTCAAGTAAAAATATAGATTGCAAGGTCAGCTACCCAGGGGTGGAAGGTTTTTTTCATTTTACACGTATTGTGCACGTGTATATACACTTATATACATATGAAACACTTAACAAAGAAAATATCCTTCATCCTTGCCATGTTTAAATGTCCGGACAAATAAGAACTCAATACCTGTCATGTTACCAATGTAGGAGGATATGAGGAACCAAGAAAGTGACTTCCACATGTGTTGTCTTCTGGTATGCCATGTCAAGCTGGAAACTTACCCATCTGTGTCAATTCAAGCTGCTTAAACATTAATTTTCCAGTCTAAGCCAGCTCAACCTGAACGCAGCACTTCCTCTGGTCTGAAAATCAGTGTTTAAGAAGGTGTAGTATGTTGTCCTTAGGAAGGACTTACCTTTCCACAGAGTATATCGAGGCCTAGATGACCATTTTAGTCTAAAATTAAGGAATTAGTTATAGTAACATTGAGCAAAACAAAACCAGCCTTCAGGCTGCTTGAAAACATTAAAAATGTAAGAAATGAGGTAAGAACTGTAAATATGCAGAACGGTTTTAAATATATTCATAATTCACTTTCAACCCCATAAAGAACAAGGTCGTTAATGTTAGGGAATATCTATGGATAATTTCAAATGCCTGGGGTTTGATAGAAAACACAGATATTGCTGGTGAGGGTAAAAACCATATAGATTTCTGGCTGACAGTACATCTTGTGAGAAACCCACTACCACTGTAGAGACCGGTACCCTATTCAGAAATACTAGGCCAAACAAATGACTAATATGTTAGGGATGGCAAAAATCTGTCATCTCACTCTATCAGCATCTCACCACGGTTTTTCAGTGCTGCTGTTTAGTATCAAACGGAAAGCCTATGGAATGTAGAAGATTAAAACAGATTTAAAATTTTAAAATTTTGAAAGAATAAGATGATTCAGAAAACATCAGGACAGGGCAGACTTATAGTGAAATTTCCCCTTGTTTTTCAAGCTGTGATAGAACAAAAAAAACCACATAACTGAAAAAATATGAAAACATTGTAAGTCTTCTTCTTCTGCATTAACTGTACAAAGGATTGAATCCTGTAGTCCATACTCAAACATTCAAACTGATTAAAGTTTTGTCTGGGTAAGTAGGAAAGATCACATCTTGAGAGTCCTTGCCGATGGATATAGGAAACTGGCTGTGCCATTTCAGTCTGTCAATTCCCACACGACGTATCAGAATGAAAAACTAGTTTGGGTCCGAAATGACAAAACCGTTGAAATCCAACACAGATCCAAGAAGTCTGGAAAAAGCCAAGAAGCAAGTATTGTGGCGAGTGCTTTAACTGCAGCAAGAAAGTGCCAAGTGGCAATGTGACAGAAGTAGCTTAAAGATGACTCTTAGTGCTTAAACAAGTCTAGGGCTATTTTGGATCACGATGCAGAAGGTGAATCCTTATTCATATCCAGAGAAGTCACTGGAGCTGTTCTGCCCTCACTGATGATGTCACTGGGAGAAGGGCATCGCTCCCACCTTTTCATTTTCTTTACTTGATGATCCGAGTTTTCCTTTGTCTCGTGTACATACAACTGACAACTCACTTTCATTGTTGCGATTGGTTGTCATCAAAAGCAACAGTTCATGTCGCAGGCATTTTTGGGTGATATCTGAGGTACTGTTATGATATTGTTGTCCGTTTTGAAGTCTCCCATAGCCGGTGAACCTCCACGCATGTTTAGAAAAAGTCACTTTCCTATTGTCCCTGTGCCACACACATATAGGCATGTATATGTTTTTGAAAACTAGAGCTTTTAGTGATTGGCTCAGCTAGCACCGTCCTTAACAAGCTTGTTTTAGTCTGTTACTTCAAATTAATTTTTTAAGACTAGAGCATTAGAGAGTACGCCTGCTGGGGCTACAGTTGGAAAGACAAGTCTGAGGGCTGGACTATGAAATAAAAACAGCACATAAGGGAGGAAAACTGCCTAAAGGAGACGTACTGCTCTTTGAATAGCAGGCAAGAGGTGGGAGGCAACCAGTTGAAATAACCCTTGTTAAAGAAAAAAAAATAAATATCAAAACTGAGGAAAAGGTCCGGATCCTCTTTAATATCCCAAACTCAAACTAAGGCTTTGCCAGTTTTAGCCTATCCTACACATTTTTCTTATTGGCGTGGTTGGCTCTTGAGAAGTACTTGTAAAAAAACTTGAAAATTGCACATGCTTTAGGGATTGCACCCTGCCTGCTAGCAGATATATACTGGGGAGGTGGGGGGCAGAGGGTGCTGTAGTTGCCTCTTTTAGCACTCCTCTGTTTGATACATCTTGTATGACACATGGCAGGGAAATGTCATCTTGTGTACAGCTTTGTGCACCCATTAAATTTTGCAAGTCAAATTCTGAGGTCCCAGAATATTCCCAAAAGGGGAGAAGGTTTGTTTGTAAGATAGAAAAGAATAACAAAGCAGATATGACAACTAGGAGATTGTTGTAAACACTCTGAGATCGTATGTGCTGATTCCTTTGTATCCTTTTCCTTTTCCCCTTTTCCTTTTCCATGTTTTCCTTTTCCTTTTCCTTCTCCTTCTGGTTTCTGGACTTTGAAAGCTCACTTTTTAGTTAATTTCTACAAAGTAATTATTATTTCCTAAAGAAAACGGAGATTCTTCTGTGCTCCGAGATCTGGGGGCTAAAGGAAACACTGTCTAGTAGCATGAGGCTCATGCTATCAGTCAGAAACAGCAAAGGTGAGTCTAGAAGTCTGTCCAGAACCTGTATCTTAAACATACATTATACTCAAACCTACACTTAAACCCTGAGTCCCTTTGAGGAGCTCCCTCGTATTAATCAGGTGCAAGCAGAGAGGATAGTACAGGACATTTCTGAACAAGGTCCTTCTAATAGAAATATTTGTCTTGGTCAAAGGAGACAACGGTCTTGCCTCAGCCTCAGATGGTATTTGATGCCCATTCCAATTCCTTGTGCTTGTTCTGTGGATATTTAATACCAGCAGCTTCAAAAGCCTCAGCTGGCTCCTGAGGCACTGAAGAAACCAAAACCTGAATCCTAATGAGATTTCAGGGACAAATAGGAATGGCCACATTGATGTGATTTGTGTGTACATACTCCCAAAATTGTGTCCGACAGACTACCTTGAGCTGTGGGTTTTGGACTTACACGCAGCTAAAACATTGTCAATACAACTGCCTTCATCTGGAAAAGGATACCTGTAATATTATGCCTTACACTCCAGATCCTTTTCTTTGTTTCTCCCGGGCACATTGCCTGTCGCTCTCCAGGATTTGGTTAGATCTGAGATCTACAGCTTTCAAATTTATACCTGCATCCTCGTCCTAAACTTGTTTTATATCTGTAATAAATTTCCCATTAATTTAGCTAATACACATCATGCACGTAATTCTTACCAGATCAAAAACACTAATTAAGACTGAACAATAGTTAATATGTCCCTCCTAACTAACTCGCTTCCAGAGCAATGAGGGGCAGTTTAAACTTACGCAGTCAAAAATTAAATATGAAATCAGACATCACCAAAATGACCAGAAACTGGTAAAATTCCTATTTTAATCTGACAAAGAAATCCTCCTAGAAAAATGGAACCTGTGAAGCTGCATCCGTCCTGTATCATGCAATCCTTTGTGGGAGAATCAGAGGAACTCCATACCGGCTGAGTAGGTATGTGCATACGTGCATCTCTGTAGAGTTACTTTAAATGTATGCTGCTCTCTCTCCCAAAGGCAAAACGGGAACAGTTTGCTGTCAATTGAGTGATCTTCACGTTTAACTCCTTCTCTACAAACTGATTGTGTTTAGAGCAGGGCAGAAATATTTTTTCCTAAAGTGGTTTAAGAAAAAAAAGTGCTGAAAATTGCCACTATACGCATTTTTCAATTACGTTTGAAAACATAATTGCTGCTAAACCTCTCCTTCCCCCCGACCCCCCAGAAAAGAAGTACATTTGAGGATACAAAATGTCGTGGAAACACTGAGGAAAAATATTTCAAAAAGTGCTCCGTTGCCAGCATAGTATGGCTATAGCAAAACACATACTAGTGAGCTGGAATCATATCATCCTGAGCATCTGCACTACTCCTCCTTGGAGAGTGCATACTAATCATCTCTCTTCATGGTCAGTAACCACATAAGGACAACACCAGACGATGCCAGTGGTTTTGGTCCTGTAGCATTTATATGCTTTCCTGCAAAGATAGTCATGCCAGATAATATTCGTCAACCTTGTCTTTGGTCTTCTCTCTTGATTGAGGCAGATGTTTATTTTCCATCTGCACTATATGTCAGTGCAACTGCAGCCTTCATCTGGCAAAGGGTGCCTGTAATATTATGAGGCCATCGCATAAGCTGCTGGAAAGATTACTCTTGTGAATAAAATCAGTTTATGGCTAAAAACATTTATTCTTCATTTTGATAAGCCCTTAACAAATGAAAATTTGCTTCCTTACACTTTTGCCAAGCATAGGACCATGTTTATTTCTAGCTATATGGGTCACGAAGGATTCCCAGCTGTTAGATAGAGTCAGTTGTGCATTGCTGCACTCAACAACATCTGTTTCGCAAAAACAGTATCCAGCTTTTAGCGCTCAAATGGAGGTTATACCATATGCCAGCAGACCACTTAGTTTTTACCTTGGGAACCAACTTTACACTAGTCAAGGTAACAGAGGAAGTACTGAGTATTTAAATGCTACCAGGCTTCAGTCACATCTTCATGTGCTCTTGTCATTTCCAACTATATATAGTAAAATTAGTTCCAAGCATATACCGCAAGCTGTTCCTCTGTTTAATTATTAACTGGAAGAAAGTTTGTTTGCAAAACAGTTAAAATGTTTTTTGTGATAGACTCTGATGTTGAAAGTGGTGCCATAAGATGCTTCTGCAAATACAGAACCTTGTTAAAATGTCAAATAATATCAGCTATCAACAAAGGCAGATCAGGTTGAATACCCTTTAACTACTGAGCAGGATGTTACAAAGCCATACTACCGTGGAACTCTTCAGAGCCTCGCAAACCATTCAAAATGTCTGGCGGTGTTATACTACCAGGATGTTTTCGATTATGATTTATGTTGTCCTACCAACTGTCTTCTTTCCTCTCGTTTGGTTTTAATCACTTAATGGCTCTCTAGAAATAAAGTTTTAAAAATACGTGCCTCTGACAGCAACAGATAAATTAGATTAAAGGAAATGCCTCTGATAGGTGAATCATTCTCTAAGGAGAATACCAAGGAATTTTATGCCCTTACTGGTAGGAGGAGGACAGTTGTTCCTGGTAACATTGCATGGTATTATATTGCACTTAGTGATATAGTGAAGCGGATTTGTTTGCCGATGATTCATTTCTATCATAAATGTTTAGTTGCAAAATACATTACTTAATGCTCAGAAAGACGTTTTCAGTAGCACATGGATTAAATTTGGTGTGTACTCCAGAATAGCTACAAGATTCACATTGTACTTGATTCTATCAAATTGTATCACTGAAAATGTGGGTTATGCCAGTGAAGTGAATGAGGTAGATTCTGTTAACACACACAAATGTTACTTGTATGTAATTCAGTTGACTGCAGTGGAATTATTCTTCATTGAAATGATGCAAAAAGCCCATCATCATGCTATAGGCCAGTTTGTTCCAATTCACATCCTCAGTTTGTAAAACCGAAGAACAAGATGAGACAAGTTGCTTATATATGTAATTGCTTATATCTATTTCCCTACCGTTACACGACCAAGTAAGTAACAGGTTCGTATCACCACATAGATGCTGTTCTGCCAACTTCCAGGAGAGCTGTAATAAATTCACTTGGTCCATGGTAACTCTTCTGTGAGCACCACGTGTACGCGGTACAAGTTGTACCTGCCTTAGGCTGTCTCTTTATTGACCTTCTGAGTTGCACTATGAGTATGCCTCAGGCTCCTCTTGCTCTCTTCAACTGGCATAGGGACGGGATCCCCAGGCCTCTTCCCCGGCTGCTCATGTATTTCTTTTTGATGAAAATGATGTGCTGGGCACATGTTGATCCGGAGTTCACATCGCGATACGGAGCAAGGTATAGCCAGAAAAGCATCCACCTCCAATAACAGATGCTCTCAGTTCCATATTAGAGACATTGCCAGAGCTTTACAAAGCCGTGCTTTTGACAAATGTGTCAATAAATCTACAAAAGACAAAACAAGACTCCAAGTATGCCAAGTCATAAATTATATTAAGAATTCAGGGGGGTTGTCCCCAAAAGGGATGCTCACAAGAACCATATTGCAGGGCAGATCAGAACACCAGAGGCAGCAAATTTCTGAACAGGATGATGTGACCTTATGGTTTAGTTTATGTACCCTTTTGTAGAAAACACATGTTGAAGCTTCAGATAAATAGGGATGGAAGAGAAATAAGATTGCCTAGTTTTTAAATGCAAGTTAAGTACTTGACAGATAGAAAATCTTCCCAGATAGCTAGGTCCAAACTGGTTTAGCAAAACTTAAGTCAGGGGAGTTACATCCATTTATACTGCATCAGAACTTGGCCTCTAGCCATGGGTTATTTGTTGTTTTGTTGTTTTGTTTTTTTTTTCATTTTTCTCACTGTAGTCAGATATGTAACTGAGGTACTCCTGCAACAACATTTACTCAAATCATGGGTGGAAATTTGAATTTTCAAACCTGTTTTCTCTTTTCAAACCTTTAAGAAATCATTCAGCTAAGAATGATCTACTCAAAGGGCAATATGGAATACTTCATGCATTGTAAAAACCCAACGATTCCTTGAAATTATCAGTTCTGTCTACTTATTATGGAAAAAAAAAACCCTTATTTCCTATATTTCAAATATTTTTTCTATTGTCATCAACACTAAGTTATTTGGGACATTGATGCCATTCTGTAAGTGCGTATCATGCCTGTGTTTGGCTAATCCTGTATTGCAAATAGTAACAGTTATTTTATTCTTCCCTCTAGGGCTAAAATTACTGAAGTTTTGGGTCTCCCATTTTTGTCTGAATAGTCGCCCCCTCCACAAACTAAGCCACGGATTTTATTTAAAAATAAAGTAACCTTCACAAAAATGAAAGGTACACTACCACTTTATAGCTTTCACCTTAGAATGCACCTTATTTTCCAAAGAAGGTGGGAAGTGTTAGTCTTCCATTTTTGAGTCTTCAGAAATGGTTAAGTTGCTGGAAAATCTTCCTTTTATTATTTTTTGGCATCCAGCTGAGTTTTGAAGTGTTGGCTCTTGCTCCACTTGGGAAACATGAGGATTCATGGGAATGAAAATTATATCGAGATGGCTAGGGTGCCGGGAATATTGACTATTCCAAATGAAACAACAGCAAAAAACATTCCCTCCTCAATCTGTGACCTTATCACAGATTTTTTTGGTAATATTCCTGACTAAGCATGCTAAACTGATAACAGTAACTCTGTGCATACAGTATTCAGAGGTGTTTCTGCTCCCGGTGATTTGAACGGAAAACTGTTAAGTACATTAGACTCGTTCTGGACTTTGAAACTTTGCTCTTTCCTCCCAGCTGATCGTTGCCAGGAACAAAGGACCCCTTGGTGCCCCGTTTCAGCCCCTTGATTTCTGCCACACATCTGTACAGTCTTGCTCCACGTGAGAAGAACTGCATGGGTACTTTGAAAGCCCATCTTTGGCCCGGAGCGACGCTGCTGATGCTGCTGCAAAGCCGCGATGCCTCACAGCTATCAGTTAAAAAGAGCCGCTCCTCCTTTGTCTGCAGCAGAATGAATCTGTGAATCTCACTGAACACCTAGTCCCAGACTGCCATTTTTCCGAGTCCAGCGTACTTCTGCGTGGAGCCCCACAGCCTCAGCAGGTTAGCAGGAGGGTAGCAGACGGGTGTCCTTTCCAGGGCAGAAGGCTCAAATTCTTGTTCAACCTTTTGGTGGTTCCACTGTCGTATTCTCCACTCTTTATACATTTCATCTACTAAATCAATGATGACCAACACCATCTGCTTCTGACTCCCGTTAACTGTTCATCATCAAGTCTTTTTATTATGATTCTCTGCTCCTGTTTCATGCCCCTTTCCCCTCTCCCCCATTCAAAATTCTCCACTGGCTTTATTTAATCTCTCCCTAAGCCAACAAGTTTGGTGAGCTTTTCTGAAGAAAATATATTTAAAAACAAGCTGGTTTTCCAGGTGGGTTTTCCCAAGCTCTCACAGCTCTCATTAGAATAAAGTTTTTACAGTTACATCTGTGCAAACAGTGAAAACAAATACAGCGTAATGGCACAGAGCTGAAGGAAGTTAAGTGCACCTCTCCACCTGCCAAGGCCCAGATGTGGGAAATAACATGGCACAAAGACCCCAAATATCGGGACACAGCAAAATTATTGCTACAGAAGGCTTTAGTACTACGTTAGTTTAATTTCTTGAAGCATAATGTTTTCTGCAACCATTGTTTCCCCATTCCTGCTGCAAGCAGTTTTACTGCACTAAGCGTGAGGTAAGATTTATAATGTCGCTACAACCAGAAATGAGCAAAATGTTTGTCTGCAATGAAGAATGCCCATCATTAAGAGAGACCATAAAGAGAGATGTCTGTGTCTATTACCAGAGATAGGTAAGACGTGCAACTTACAGCAGGACTTACTGCCTTACAGAATTCGGATGTGTATTAAGAGACCAAAAGAAAAGTCTGCTTTCTGAAATTCCTGAGATTTCCTAACCTCCCTGCCACCCCACAAATGAGGCCAGTAACGCTCACACTGAACCTCTTTCTCTTCATAAATCCTCTTATTTATTCTCACCAAGTGGTGTTATTTGGCACATAAAGGGAGTGTTGTTTCTTCAAGTTGTTTCTTAAACAGAGAAACTCCCTGTTAGCGCTGGACACTTGTATCAAACAGGCACAAACTGACCTTGACTACTGATGTTGAAATCCTGGAAAGCTTCTGAGATGTAGCTCACCGCGTAACTGCTTATACTGGATCACGCCACAGTTCTATTGCATTCAGTGTCTGCTCTTTAATAATAAACTCTTCCTCAAATACACTCCCATTTTGTGCAGTCTTATGAACTTTACAGACTGGACATGCCAGCCATACCTTTCCATTTAAACAGCCCTATTTCTACACCCACGTATGCATTCCGTGATATCCTTTGGATGTGAGCTCTATGATTTAACTACTATGTGAAAAAATAATGCCTGTTTTGCAGTTTGATAAGGTAATTGGGTTCTTTTCAATGTTTGTATTAGAGAAACAATTACTAGTTGTTCCCAGTTCACCGTCTCCGTGCCGTTTGTGACTTTACAGACTTGCCCTCAATCTTTCTTTTTCCAAATGGAAGGGAGTTGAGTCTATTTAATCCCTGCTCGTGAAAGAAGCCTTTCTCTGTTCTGATTGCTGTTTTCATACTCTTCTTCTGCTGTATCCTTCCTGGTATGGTGGGAACCCGAACCACATACAGTACTGACGGGACACACCAGGGATCCAGAGAGGCATAATGATCTTTCTGGTTTGTTTTTGATTCCTTTCCTAATAATTCCTAACAATCTATTTGGGGTTTTTTACTGCCTCTGAGTTTTGAGCTGACATTTTTAGAGTGCATCACTGTATATGTATAGATTACAATTGGTTTTCCCTATGTGCATTATTTGGCACTTATGGATATCGAATTGGCTATATTATTCTTAGTCATTCAGTACTGTGAGAACCTTTTGTAATTCTTTGTATACATTTACTACCATGAATGGTTTTGAATCATCTGCAACTTTGCCACCCTCTTTCCAGCTTATTTATAATTTGGCCAGCAGAAGTTCCAGTCCACATCCCTTGCAAGACTCTCGTGGTATCCTCCCCTCGTTGTGACACCTGTTCACTCCTTTCTACAACTTGTTCCCTGTACAGAAAAGTTCCTGTACAGGAACGTGTGTGTCCTCCTCTAGAGCAATTATCAACACAGAAAATTCATCCAGCTTTTCTGCTATGGCTGTATGATCCTTGACTGCTCCTTTCACACTTGAGTCATTTCTTAGCCCTTAAAAATTGTTTCACGCAATTTCTTCTCTGCTATGAAAAAAATTATTGTTATTGGTTTTATGCTTTTATCAAATTATATTTTCTTTTGTTTTCTTTATTAGTGTTTACATTTACAGTGGTAGAATTCATGCTTTCATTTTATTTCCTTCTTCGGACACTTGCCAAGCAGAGTGTTTCCTGCAACCTGAAGAAAGTCTTTTACTCTTCATTGCCTTTCCTATTCTGTTGGGTCTTCTCCCCTGATTCTTTTTCAGTCCTTCAGGATAACTTATGTCTTGGTGTTTGTTTCTAAGTTAACAATTATAATTACATATACAATAATTCAGAAATGCAGGGAATCTGTAGAGCAATAGGAAAGTAATTGTCTTGTAAAATTACAAAATTACAGCTGTAAGTAATACAAGACAGAATAAGACGGTGCTGCAATATGCAATTTCCTTTTAAATGCTACCAACAACTGGGATAAATGGGATGAATGGAAAAGGGCAAATGGAAATATAAAAATGCCCTGTATTTTCCTTCTGACAACACACACAGTCCACATCTGCCAAATCAGGACTGGTAATGAGGCCGGGCATCACTGGATTTCTGCGGGGAAAGCTTTGTTCGTTTCAGTTGTTTGGGATTTTTTCAAATATTTACTCTATTACAAGTATTAACAAGGGGAAATAATTTGTGGGTCTAGATAGAGTGAAATCATGTGCTTAATAGAAATGATTTAAAAGCCCAGATTCATCCTTCTTTTGTTCGCTTATGGTAGTTGGAAGAATTCTACAAGTGTGTTTAGTGTAAGGATTTGCTTTCTGTCATGTTACATCAGTCTTGGGATCTTTTTAAGAAGGGGTATTTATCAAGCTGTAATGTAGGTTTCAATCATCTCTGTCAGTGGAGGATAGTGGAAATCAATGAAATGTGAACAGAAGTGTGGGAAAAATATAGAAGAGTCCTTCAGATTGATACCGATGTGTTGCTTGACTCTTCAATTTGCCCCAACAGCCAACTTACTATAGTATTTTTCTGTATTTGTTCCTAACGTCACCTGTGAAGCTTTTGTTCTTTCCATGTGACTAAAGTTTCATATATGATCAAATAGTGTTTTTATTTATCAGCAAGAGATTAATAGCCACACAGACTTGACTAATAAGGACTGCATTCCATAAATAACCAACTGATACAAGAAAGGTTATTCAGAGAAAAGGGTACCACTAAATGTGCATTAAAATGTGGCCTTATATTAGTGGGTAATGTGCAACCAGGTGAGCATTCTCCATTTGTATTAGCTCAGAAGTTATCCATCTCTGCTTGAAAAAGCAGGGGGGTTTTTAGAGCTGAGAAAAGGTCTGTATGCCTAAAAGACTGTAGCTTTCTCAATGACTTCAGCTGTTCTGATGACAGATATTACCTCTACCTGCAGACCACAACTTGTACATGTCCTTAAATCACTGTGACTAGTGATCAGCAGTAATTCTATCACTTGTTTTGATGGCAACTTTGGAGGCTGTTGATCCACTCACTGCAGAAAAGCTCAAGACTAATGATAGTTTATTTGTCTATGCCTTTTCTGTATAGTTTGAGACTGACTCTTCCTTTCAGTCCTGGTATTGCACCCAGGAATAACTGTCGTCAGCTAAATGAACCCGTGAAGACCTTATTTAGCTGGTGAAAACCTTCTGTTTGGTTTTTGTTGCCTAGTGTTTTCCTGACACTTATTTCCCTGAATATTAATGTGTAAAAAATTGGTTCTGGTTCTGATTTTCTCAGCATAGTTATAAGGGGGGATGATCTCAAAAATGTGGACGTCTGCAGTGACTGATGGCTGTATCTGAGATTGCCTCTCGTCTTTGGTGGACAACAGAGAGAAGGAGAATGTATTCAACCTGGTTTAGATATCTGCTTTATGAGGGGATGAATCACACCTTGGAAGAGTACATCTCTGCTGCTAACAGAGGGGTCAAGTGAAGCAACTCATACATAGTCTCCTCCATGGATATCTTTATGCGGTCAAATGAATCCCACCCAGAGCGTGCTGTCACTTTTTCTGAGTTGTAAAATTTCATAACAAAAACGGTTGAAGGAGAATATATAGTACTTGAAAAAATCTGTTCTTTTACCTCTAGCTCACCGATTTGAATGCAGACTGAGAGTGCTCACGGTCTAACAGCTGTTCAGTGACCTATGTGACATGCTTTGAGTCTTCAGATTTTGGTTTTGCAAAGTCCTAAAAATAACCTTCTTTTTGCCATCCACCTGCTCCGTTGCCACTGCCTGCACGCTTGGGGTGTTTGCTCAGGCATGTTAAATGTGGGTTTTGTACCTTCTTGAAAACAAGCTCTTTAGGTAATTATGCCAAGAGCAAGAATAAGGGGAAGAATACAGATTTACCTGATCTTGACAGCAAACTCTATCGTCTAGAGTACCAACCAGCAAAGTACCAGCCAGGATATTGGGAGGCAGAGACTTCCTAAATACGGAGTGGTACTCAAGTCTTCTACTGCCTTGATATAATTTTTCAATGCCAACTAAGACCTTTGTCCTAATTTTGAAAATAATTTATGGTTTAAACCCCAGTTGCATCGCATTTGCATCCCTGAATCCTGCTGACAGCTCTGGTCTTCGGAGACTACACTGACCACAAAGCTAAGAGCGAAGCTGGGGACACAGTGTTCTCTGTTCAGGGCATCTGGATAAGGAACAACAGTCCAGAGGAAAACAGCTTTAGGAAATGTTGCAAACACCACGAGAAAGCTTTTCAGCCCCAGAAATGACAGTGTGCAATTTGAATACATTTCTCTCTCCGTCTCAAATTCTTATCTGACAAAGCCATACCCCAGCAGAGTTTTGGCCTTAAATGTACTGGAGATTCCTCGAATCCCTCTGTGCACTTTGCTATCGCAAACGCCTTCATAAAGTGCCAGGACTCCTGGCAGCAATATAAAACCCCGAGATGTAAACAAGAAATATTGCCGTGCTCCCCAGGACTACAGCCATCGAGCGTACAGGTGGTGCAACTGCACCAGGACCTGTGGGTTGAAGCAGAGGTGAGCGAAGATGGAGGCAAGTGCCAGACAAGTTGGTCAGCTACTTTCTTTCCTTATTCCAAGGAACATGCCAGCCCCTGGTGCTTCAGGTTATTTGGGGAAGGCAGTAGTCTCACTGTCTGTTGAAGAGGTTTACATTATCCTCTGTTTAATTTCCAGAGGATGTTACTATGTGCCTGGCAGGACTAGAAGCCAGTAAAAGGATTAAAAATGCAACTTTCCTTAAAACATTCATGCTAAATCTGTACCTACCTAGTTGAATGCCTAAATTACTTTGACTTTTGGAGGATTATATAACTATATGTTTTCCATACACAACACTGTTTCAAGGCGGTTAGCTGAAAAGGCTGTGCATCCAGAGCTCACCACACAGAAGCGTTAATATGTTAATAGCATCTGTTGGTATAACTGGGAAACAAAGCTGGAGAGAGTTATTCAATCGAGTGATACTAGACAAGCTAGAAAATGCTTACGGTATCATTTTGAAATGCTTTGATTACAAAAGTGTTTGTAAGGTAATGACGGTGCCATTAAATCCTGGGAACCTGTTCATACCGCTCTCCCACAGATGTCCCGGGGATTCCACAACGAGCTGTCTTCTGTACACAGTGAGACTTCACAGATAGTCAGAATTAGATCGGATTTGTTGTCTCGGGATTGCAACCGATTACTACAGAGAAGAAAAAAGCGTCCAGAAAACCTCCATTATTGGTGTTGTTCCATTCACCACAGGTTCCCAGCCCTTTTCCTAGCACAGAGACATGCAAGCAGTGGATGTGAAGCTTGTAACAGCTGCAGGGGTAGATCCACAGAGCAAAGGTAAGAAAGAAGAGGTGGCTGGTGAAAGAAACTCCAGAAATCTATGTAATAAAAACATTTTCATCCGTAACCTTAAAATAATAACTATGCTGTTCATCAGGCATTCCAGCCAATAGCTCACGCTCTGTCCCATTGCATCATACACTTGCATCCCACTGGTAATGACTTGTTCTTTGAATTGCAATTAACCTATTTAAGACCAATTAAGAAACAGATCTTGAATAGGCCTGCAGTATTACAGCTCAGTACTCACAGAAGATGACAATGATGTTTTAATTAAATATGGGAGCAAAAGGTCTCAAACTGAAGCTTACAGCTAACTAAGCAGCAGTCATTTGGTTACTGAACAGGCAAGGAGCTTTATGGTCTCCTTCCGCATGGTTCAGCCTCCATAGCTCTCTAGTTTGCTTAAGGCTAAATAGCTTTCCTAATCTATTATTGCACAGAAGAAGTCCCTCCCGCCCCCATTTTCCAGATCACAGTTTGGTATGTTTTAACAAACTATGATAATCCCTTGGTTTTTGCAGGGCAAGAGTATTGCTGATAAAGTGATTTCATTTAGGCAAATTAACTTTGTTAGTTACATAAAAGATTGAACACTGTTATCTTATGCCGGTATGTGCAAAGTCTCATAAGTGCAAAATACACATCAAGGGCCAATTTCACATGAAAAACTCCTGATAGTAGAAGAGCTGGTTAATATTTCTGAATTATTAAGTCTGACAGCATAATCATGCTTTTTTGTTGTTTAGGCTGTTGATACCAGATGTTTAATGCACAGTAAAATGTGATAGTGTAATAGGAAGCATTTTAAGGAAGTGCAATTTTGGAAAATGAAGAAACTACTTGGGGTAATTTAAAGCATAAAAACAGATGCTGGAGCTTGGAGCTGCTTTAGCTTCATATAAAGTGGAAGCCTTCCCTTGGAAACATACGGATATTCACCATCATTTGCTTTTCTCTGCTGGCCGCAGACCTGGCTGGTATTGCTGTGGCCAGCCCTGGCCGGGAAGTCAGGTCGAAGAGTCTCACTCTCACGTGGTGTTCAACAGTGTGCCTTGGCTGTAGTCACCGCAAATGTGAAGGAGGGAGGGCTCCCGCTGCGTTAGGGCTGATTGTTCTGCCTCTGCTGTTTATTTAGCACATGACGATCCCAGGACTGAATTAAAAGCTTGACTGCAATGCTCTTCCTGCTGTAGTATGGGACCCTAATAAAGTCTTGCAGGTATTTCAAGGAGACCAGATTTAAATCCTGACGTCACCAAGTTGCTTATAAAAGTTGGCTGAATTTAGGTCACGTGATGTTTTTGTTAACTATTATAAATTGAGACTATTAAAAAATACCACACAACAGGATAAAACGGTATCTATGATTATATATTTATTTTAAATACATATTTGATAAGATATATATATACGTGTAGTCAGTGAGTTGCACATTAAAGACTAGCTTCACGTGGAAGCAACGGACAACAATGAATGCTGATCAGTATTTTGGGACTGCTGAGTCTAATAACATAATCACGCTTCCCTTCTCCTTGCTGCTTCTTTTGGCACCAGATGTTTAAAGCACAGTAAAATGGAACCTTAATGTTCTCTGTAATTAATGGGTGAAAGCACAGAAGTATATACAGGCTGGTGGCGTTTCTATTAAGATGTTGTCATATAATTTATGAGAGAAAACAGATGTTCCTTTAAACAATTTTCACTTGGTGTGCCTGGAATTCCCCTTGAGAAATGAGAAGTTGTGGGAATTTTCCATGACAAAAAGGAGTGAATTTCATACTTAAAAAATAATTGTTATTGTACAGAAATTCTACACAGCTGGAGACAGGAAACTTTATCACAGCAAAAGCCATTCCAGTTTGATTATACATTTCCTTAATGTTGCAAGAAGTCCAGATCTTAGGCAAGGACCTCACAGAGCTCAACTGAAGGAGAGAGTTTATCTACAGGAGAAGGTTAGGTCTCTCCTGATCTCTGACTATTTAACATGTTGATTTGGGATTTTTTTTGTCTTTTTTCTTTTTTTTTTTTATTCTTTGAAAGTCATTGCTTCTCGTTGCCTCAAGTAAGCTCTGTCGGATCTGCTTTGACACCTGTCTGAACACAACTAGTATTGCAACTGTCTTCGGTGGCTCTGATTTTCAGAGAACAGCTGCTGAGAGTGTTGTAATAACTGGGGCTTTTTGAGGTGTCACAACTCAACCACCCAAAAGAAAGCACCCAGATAGGCCTTGGTTCAAATGGGGTTTGGGTGATTAACTTGTGGCACTGTGAATCACGTCTTCAAAGTACCTTGCAAGCATTTTTTTAGCACAACATCCTTCACAAGTGAAGAAATTATTTTCCACCTGTGAAAAAGTGAGGCAGAAATGGAAGAACACAGTGAGAAGCTACACAGGTAGAAGCCATGTTCAAATCAGAAGTCAGAGCTCAAACATTCTATCAAATTCTTGCAGCTGTGCTATTTATCTCACACCAGCTGAAGGGCAATAACCATCTGTAAATACATGCTTAGTCCATGCCAAAGTCGAGGTTAATTACCCTACCTCAGTCCATGGTGACATAGGTGTAGCGGCCTAGACTGTGCACAGCAACATTCCTCTTGTCACTGGTCTTCAAATCCCACGGTTAGGCCTCTCAACCACGATTTGAAAACTTCATAAATAGCTAACCAATGTATTTGCTATCATTTTCTAAACTGGGAGAAATCTTCCATTGACTTCTCCTCTCACCACTGGTGAGAAGTCGAGGTTAATTACCTTACCTCAGTCCATGGTGACATAGGTGTAGCGGCCTAGACTGTGCACAGCAACATTCCTCTTGTCACTGGTCTTCAAATCCCACGGTTAGGCCTCTCAACCACGATTTGAAAACTTCATAAATAGCTAACCAATGTATTTGCTATCATTTTCTAAACTGGGAGAAATCTTCCATTGACTTCTCTTCTCACCACTGGTTTCCCCAAGTTTCAAATAGATGTGACCAAAGGCTGCTGCCATGTGGTCCAGACTGATAGGCAGGACAGTAGGAAGATACTGTTAATTACTTGCTCAGTACTGTTTTTAGAACAAAACAAAGATTCAAGATCAGATCCTGGGTTTAAGATTGTCCCATTATGTAATTTTAAATTAAAATAAGCTTCCCTAATCTTTCATTGCACAATCTGCTAATATTTTTTGAAAACAGATGTGTAGTAGACAGCTGTTTTGTTTAACAACCAACTGAGAAAACCAGGCTCCTGCATGTAGTAAATAAACAGATGAAATATTAGATTTAGAATTGCTTCTTTCAGAAATATCAGCCTGAGAACACTGGCTGGGGCATGGCTACCCCTGTCTCTTCTTCGCAATTCACATTCCTCTTCTGGAAAACAGGGCAACTCCTCTGTTGCCGGTACACATGAACGAAAAACATAAACCATCCACTCTCCAGTCCGTACATTGTTAGTTTAGCTTATACAAATATGATTTTTTAAAAAAAAAAAATCAAATTCAGGGAGCTTTGGTGCAAAATTGCACTAATGGGCTACTTGTAACCATGGATTACAGCAGGAAGTACAAATAATAGTATCCCCGTTTGAAGCAAGAACACCCACCCCTCAAAATCCTACTGACCCTCCACAGGATTTCAAGAGGTTTTCCTGCTTCCAGTTACTTAGCCCAGTCTTGTCAGGGTTTCTGAGAATTTTAGTTGATGCATTTCAGAAATTCTCATTTTGACCTTCTCTGAGGGGAGAAAGTTACAAGAAAAATCTATTTGTCTATGGTTTTGTGGATTTGACATTTGCTTTCCTCATCTTTAGTAATCCTGGATTGGTAGAATATCTGAAACATCATTCCATTATGCCTCCATATGGCCAAGATTAAAAATGAATACAACTACAGCACATCTGTCAAAAGTAACTTACTATTTAATGAGGAATCAGAACTCCAGAAGAAAAAAAACCTCTTTGTTCTTTTTTCAAAATACAGACTTATTTCTCCTGGCAGACTTGTCAACTGGGTATTGTTCTCATTAAGTCATATGACTCCCAAAGTGTCAACAAATTATTTGAGATGCCCAAAACAGAAAGTAACATTTTCTGAGATTTGTACACATACATATGTGTATATTTATTTGTGGAACATATTACCTATTTAATATGATAAAGATTCCCACTTGAAAGTTCAAGATTGCTGGAAATAATTCGTACAGAGCTACTGTATCAAAGAAAATTCTTGAAAAGCATGGAATTTTTTCAAGTGTGTTTCCCTCTTCTTTAAGAAAAATGAAAAAATAACACATATATCTCACAATAAGCTCCATGCAAATGAATGGGTTATGATAACCCCACCCCCCCCAGGAGGAAGAAACACTAAAAATACTTACCCTCAAACTGAAGTCATGATGATTCCATTGCTTGGAGAAGCACGTCAGTGTAACAGAAGTGTTCTCTGCAGCTTCCCTAACCCCAGCTGTACTTTTCAAGGATACAGATGACTCTGATGATAAGCCAGGCTGGCTCTACAGAGCACTTTGTTCATTCCCCAAAAGCTCTGCTGCTCGAGGACTTGGTGTCAAGATAACTTACCTTGCTTTGCTTGCTATGCCCCGGGAGACTGAAAGAACTCCTGCTCCCAAGAGATTTCATAAGAGACGTGTTTTTTAAAAGTCTGTTTGAAGTCAGGTGGTTTTTGTCTGTTTCCCTGCGAGAGGACTGCTCCTGACAGTATTTATTTATTTCCAGAAGGTTTAGGTCAATGTGCCTGCTGTATTGATTATACAGGCAGATCCCGATCTGTAAATTAAATCACTCCAGATTTAAACCAGTGCAATGAAGCTCAGAATAGAGCCCATAGTTTTGCTGTACGTGAGCTAATCTTCTCATATTTGGTCAGAGAGATACATTCTGGGGAACTCGAGGGTTCTTCAGTGTTGTCGTCACAATTTGTGCCTGGCACACATGCTCTACCCTTTGGTTGCTTTATTGTTGTCGTGCCGTTCGTATAGACACAGTCACAAACCACCGTGGAGAAAAACTTTCACAGAAATGAGGGTATGGATTCAACTTCCACAGCTCCCACTGATTTTAAAGGCTTTTAAAAATCAGCGCGCCTGAGGGTGAGGCATGTTAACAGGAGTGTAGGCAGTGCTTGCTTAGAAATGGATAGCTGAAACTCTAACCAGGCACAACAAATTCCCGCCTCTTTAACAGAACCTAAATTTAATGACGAATCTCCCTGCCTTGGAAAAACAAACAAACATGTTTGCATGTTAAATGTGAAAGTGAGGTGAGAGGATAAATGACTTGTGTCAAACACTGTCAGGGAGGAGGAAGCCAGGCTATCAGAGCAGCAGTTAAACCAGGTAAGAACAAAGATTGTCCTTAAAGAGCAGATTTTGGATATATTGTTCCAGAGCAGATGATAAGATGAGACAACAAAATTAAACAAGACACTTATTTTGTCTTAATGTAGGAGCAAAGGGGGAAGAAAAACAAACGACAGAAATGGAGAGAGGAAAAAAATGAGTGGGAATTTTTGTGAGAAAGAAAGAGAGTACTGCTGGCAATCAGCCAGGGTGGGATTCGGCTCCATATTAAGACACCTTAAACTTAGGCTTCTTTTGTAGGTGTTCGCATCTGCTTTAGGTGTCCAGCTCCCCTTGATGCTCACTGGAGAGCTTCTATGCGTGCAGCCCAGAGCTAACGATGGTAATGCCTGTCTATTTGAGGGTAACTGTTTCCATTGACCGTAATGGGAGTTTAACTACCTGCCTTATCTGTAGACACCTACGTCTTCGTATTTGCACATTAAAAAACATCTAAGTGTCCTAATCTTGAACATAATAGGCTATGTTGAAATGGCAGGTAATGATGTGGCAGGAGGCAAGTTGAGAGTCTGGCAGTGGAAGCCAGGCAAACGTGACGTTAACCAGAGGAAAGCAGTGGATGGAGAAGGCGGCTGTAACCTTGAAACTGGCTGAAAGTGTGTAGGAACTGTGCCTCCCTTTCTTCCTCCCCATCCCTGAAGTGAGAATGCAGAGAATAAACTGGGAGGAAAATCAGACGAGGTAGCCTAAGCTGAGGGAACTGGAAGTGACATTAAAATGTTCATCTGTAGATCCAGCATGGTTTCAATTTACAGATACAGATCTACTCCAGTTCATACACACATGGACAAGTCAACCGTTAGAAGTATTTGTGCTGATAGATTTTGGGGAAAGCCCCCCAAATGTAATGTTGTTAATATGGAACAAAAATAGAAATATGCTGTGACTTTCAAAACTTAGTGCTATTCCTACTTGTTATTTCTCATTTACAGCAATGCCTGTGAGAATAAGGGAATGGTACACGTTCAGAGGTTGATGATAAACAGAGAGGATAGTCCTCGAGGTTCTTCATTAGTGAAGAATACATCACATTTCCAGATAGCACTTTTGCTGAACATGCTAGGCCATCTGCTCATGAGGCTTTTGGTTTCATTTCAGACACAACTGGCTTCAGCCCATCTCTAGCAGTCAATAAAAAGAAAGTTTCTAAAAAATGAATTACTGTCCCAAAACACAAATCACTTTTCGCAAATGTTGTGATAAAGTTTCCGAGCAATGCAAAGTGGGTTACCATATGTGCAAACCTCTGCGGGCTGGTGAGGAGGGAGACATTCCCATTGTAGCTCTCTGAGGCCATGTATATTTTCATTTTAATATACCAGCATTAAAATCTATATTAATTCTCCTTTTTTGTTAGCTGCTATTGAAAAAAGCTTTTGTTTAGTTTAGATATCCAGGTTTAACAATTGCTTTTCTTTTTCAAAGCAGAACGTTGATGTCAGTAATCCTAAGAATGCAGCAAAAGGGCAAATATGTCATGTTGGTTGGAAGGTATTTATGGACGTTTTCTAGTGCAGCCTGACACTTGAAACAGGACTATCATCACCTCCAGATCAGGTCAGGTGTGACTTTTTCCAGCCAGCTGTGGAAATTCTCCAAGGTTGGGCTAAACCCTAATTTCTCTGGGTAACCTCTTCAATTACTGCATTACGCTCCTGGTGACAAATTGCTTCCTAATGACCAACCTGAGCCTCCCAAGCCACAGTTTGAGTTTGCTGTTTGCTTTCAATAAAACAATGTAATGTAGAGAGCCAGCAAAGTCTGCAAGAACCATTTAAATATAAGATAAACTTGATCAACAAAAGGCAGGTAGAGCCTAAGGGGACACGGGTTCTGTCTGCCCAACTGGCACTGAAGTCTAAGTCTTCTGAATGCAGCACTTTATTAATAATCCTGTGGCCACAGTCATTGTCAACTTGCAAGTTGTATCAGAAGGGATCATCAGAGGAAACCAACTATCTGCATTTGATCTAGTGTTATTTGCTACTTTTCAAAATGCCACTCATCAAAAAGAGAGATTGACGGAGACCGTAGAGGTGTCGGGGACGAATACCCTGCTTGTCACAGGAAGAACGGTAAGGAACTGCTGGGTCTGTTGCTGCTGGCTATTATCAGTAACTTGTTTTAAAAGACAGGTTTCCTGCGTGCTCTGGCAGACTAAGCACTCACTGTTCTATAAGCTTGCACCAAAAATTTGACATAGGTGATTTAAACTTCCCATATAGCAATCTGTACGTAATTAAAAATGGCATTTGTGGTTCATCAGTGGCCTCCCGACACTGGAAGAGCAGGTGTTTTGTTGACATTTTAAGATCTGAATGGTCTTTGAATTTGAAATTCTCTCTCGGTGCAATAACCTGCTGACTGCCAAGTTGCAGCACTGAGAGCCTTTCAGCAAGGGAGGGGTACGGCAGAGCCTGGGCTTTGGAAAGACACTTGACTTGTTTTGACTGATTTGGGTATTCTGGAATCTAGTGCCACATTTTGTTGAACCTCTTATTACCTTTTAGTCAAAATAAGCACTATCTGGGCTAGGCAGCTGTTTATGGAGGTATAACATCAAATACATTAGTAGACTGCTCAGTCTAAGCTGGAGAATTGAGGCTCTTGACTCTTCGGATCAAGCTGAATGACCTAATGGTTGAAGCACCTTCTCAGGGCTGACATGGTTACTTCTGCACAGCACTGTTTGCTAAGGTATGTGATAAATCTTGCATTGCTATTGCCCATGTTGTTGGCCATTTTGTGACTATACAAAAGACTTCATCCTTGAGGGCCACTGATCCGGCACCTTTCAAAAGCACAACGCTTAGAACATGTCAAATGGACCAGACCCAGAGATTTAAGGTGGAGCTGAGGCACCCAGCCCCCAGGCTGGAGCAGCTCTGTGCCAAGATGTTGGAGCCAGAATACGGGTGCACTTTGGACTCACATGTCCAAAGCTAGATATGAGTACAAAACGTTTCATGATGAAGGCTACGGCACAAGTGTTTAGCAGGATCAGACATTTCTAAAAATAATCCTCATGTATTATACATGAGCAAGATCTATTAATGCATATGAGGGTGGGTATTAATATGGTAATAATAATCACAGAATCACAGAATGGTAGTGGTTGGAAGGGCCCGTCAGAGATCATCTAGTCCAACCCCCCTGCCAAAGCAGGTTCACCTAGAGCAGCTGGACAGGAAGGCATCCAGGTGGGTTTTGAATATGTCCAGAGAAAGAGACTCCACAACCTCTCTGGGCAGCCTGTTCCAGTGCTCTGCCACCCTGAAAGTAAAAAAGTTTTTCCTCATGTTGAGACAGAATTTCCTGTGTTCCAGTTTGTGCCCGTTGCCCCTTGTCCTGTCGCTGGGTACCACTGAAAAGAGTCTGGCCCCATCCTCTTGACACCCGCCCTTTAGATACCTATACGCATTGATGAGATCCCCTCTCAGCCTTCTCTTCTCCAGGCTAAACAGAACCAGGTCTCTCAGCCTTTCCTCATATGAGAGATGTTCCAGTCCCTTGATCATTTTCATAATAAATAATAGTAACAACTATTTCCAAAGTTACAAAAATAAATATTACAGTAAAATTGTGGTTTGGGGAAGGACTGCACCTTCTCATTGTTCCAAGTATAACCAAAACTTCCCTTGGAATTAGAAGGAGACTTATCCTTTACAGAAATCATTCTCTAACCAACTTCTGCGAGGACCTTGTAGCTTACGCTACTGCCTTTGATGTGAACTACTGTCTAAAAAACAAGAGTGGGCCACTTGTGATGGCCAGTACGATGCTACCTGCTTTTCAGGGCTCTGGGTGATATACTCAGTTGATGTAACCTGGCGTAGCCGTAGAGACACACACCCATTCATACCAGATCATGAATGGCCTGGTGGTTGCCTCACACCATTTGCTGTCATCTAGAGCACGAATATTAAACAGGAAAGGGAAAAGTTACTTTTGCAAACACTTTAAACACAATTCCTTATTTTCATACCTGCAATAACTAACACTAATCGTTAAACAGTGAATGAGTGAGAGGTAACGGAGTTATTCACATCTTGTGGGCGTACTGGCAGAGTGGTTTTTCTCCAGACCATTCCAGAAGACAAACAGCTCACTTGAAACTCAGCGTGTTGCATTGCCAGTAAATCATAATGCAAAATGCTTTATTTTATTGACAGTTAAAATTATTTTTAAAATAAAAGTGAATTGAGACATCTGAATTTTATAGTCGTTGGTCACTAATACAATTCCCTGAGTTTTTGCTTACAAAAACACTCTGCGGGAAGACGGATACCACTGTAGAGGAGAAAATATTTCCCTAATATTTGACTTTCTGTAAACTGTTAAGGACAAAATTTTAAGATTCGGACAAGAAAAAAAATACTTAACAATTCCTGCACATACTTTACTGCTTTCAAAGTTGTTGAGACAGAAACTTGTAAAGGTATCAATTGTATTTTAATAGGTGATAGAATAATATGCCATCACCAGCAGATGAATAATTGCACTATTACACTTTTCTGCTTTGTGAAGATTTCCCCTGACTTTGGTAGGAGATCTAAATGTGAAAGACTTACAGGCTCCAGTCCTTGGTGTTGTTTTCAGAGCTGAAACAGTACCTGTTACAAGCGCAAAATTTCCAGCAGATGCTCCTCGCTATGTCATTGAACTTAAGTAGTCTCTCAGTTTGAGTTCAATGAGACCATTCAGGCTTTTAAAGCTAAGCATGTGCTTAAGCGATATACTGGATGAAGACCAATTTTTTTATAAAACATATATATAATGAAAAATAGAATGTAAAGTTTTATAGAATAAAATGACTGATAGGGATACTTAAGCAAGTGACCTGCTATAATCAGATTCTTTAAGCAAACTAATTTTTATTCTCTCTAAAGTCCAAGCCCTGGGTTAGGAATCTAAATTAAAATAGAAGTAAACTTTGAGAGAAGCTCAAGAAGCACAAAATTTATCAGGAATTAGGCATTTAGTTTAATTTTTAAAAAGTTGATTGTCATTTAAATGGAAAAATGGAGGGATAATTCCAATATAGTATCACAGAAATGTAATTAGGTGTAACAGAAATGAATACTGAATTCAACAGGAAATGAACATGTCGCTGTTATGTTTTCAACCGCCTTTTCCATGCAATATAAAATTGTGTCTGAGGCGATAGAGAATTCTATAAGTTAACACAAAAAGCAATAGGAAAGACTTGTTTTTCAATTAAATGGGACCTTTTCCAAAATGAGGAAGGCAATATGATAATTTATATTCTGGATATATACAAGTTTGAATTTACAGGGGCCTGTTAAATACATATATCACCATTTAGTGCTTGTGAATATTATACAAGAGCCTAATGGATATTGGGATGACACATCTTTGAAGCTGATGCAACTGGTTACTGACCTTCACAGACTCTCCTACAGATGTGGGAGCAGTGACACTTCTGTCTGGAGTAAGGGGAATGAAATGAAGCCACAGCCCAAAACACAACTCATCTGGAAACAGAAACTGGGGAAACTGTTAGGTGGAAATACCTGTGCGTTTCTGGAAGCAGAAGCCACCTGTGATGTGCAAAAGAGAAACAGACAGAAACCTCAAGCAGAGAGCAAAAGCAGGAAGCAGTGGAATGGGCAGGAGAAAAAAGTAATGGATAGAGGAAGGCTTGGAGATATAAACAAAGGAAACACCTCATTTTAGCCTGAGCTGGAAATCAGCCCTTTGTTCTTGATATCAATTATCAGGTAGTTATTACTGATTTGAAATTGACCACGGCTTTTGGAGGCTGAGCTTGTTTGGAAAACAATAAGCAATTGCTAATTTAAAAGCCAAAAGATGAAAATCAAAGAAACTGATCTTAATTGTTTCTGGTACACTTCCCGGAATATCAGGGTCCAGATCAAAGACATAAGACTTAATGAAGTTTTCTTATGTATATGGCCAACTTGGCAAAGAAAGCAGTAGTTCAGATGTCCTTAGCTGAACTACCTTTGTTATAATAACTAAAATACCCACCCATAGGTCAGGAAGACCCTCACCCAGGTGAGGACCCTTCCTCTGTGCAGGTGCAATACTGTGAGAAACGACTAAGCAGATATTATAATTACATGCTAACCAATCACTGCAACCAGGGGCGTATGATTATGCAATTTGTGTGTATAAAAGACACCATGGCGATGATTTCTGGTGTGCTTGATTTGTGGAAAGCCACCAAGCTCGCAGCCTTGCACAACTCTGCAACAAATAATCAATGTCTCTACTGAGTGTGTGGGAATTGGTCTGTTGCACGTGGGGTAACAAATCTGCTTTTTGGACAACAGTCCAAATGTAACAGAAAAATGGGGTTGCATCTGATCCAACCCACCAGCATTTTCCCTCCTAAAAGGAAAATAATCAAAAAAAGATGAATATTTTTCATGGTAAACAATTATTTCCTTTTTCAGATACTTCCTCTCTGGTTTAGGAGTTTCTAAACCAAAACGCTGCACTGTTTTTACAATCTCACTTAGTAGTGTGTGTAAGCCAAGGAACAAATCCCAATTTTTTACCTCTGGGAGCCACCTCAGTATTTCTGCTTACGAATTACAACATGTTCTCTCCTGTTTTGAAAGCCCAGTGCTTGAATTCATAGGGCTGCATCTACTCTTCTATTCTACCCTATTCTATTCCTACATCTTCTTAATGGCACCAGTCCTGCCTATGGAGATGACACCCCGGGAAAGTATCACCTGCCTTCTCATACCTTGACCACTTTTGGGGGCCAACCTGAGTACGTGTGGAGGGGAACTCCAGTGCCTTCTATTATGATAATAAAGTGCACGTGGCCTCAGTTTCCACTTAGCCTGTGACAAACCTGGAAGGTAACTGTGGGCATATGCTGGCTGCATATGTATTTCTCACTTCCCCTTTTAAATGATCTGTGCTTGCTCCACTCTTTACTTTAGGGAGAAATAAAATAACTTCTGAGGTCTGACTTTAGACCTGCCTGAGCTTAGTCTCTATCCACCCACAGAAGATTTAATGGAGGAAAATATCTATTTAGGATGGAGTCCAAAGTACAGACTCTACCCTATCCGCCGCCCAATTCCTTTAATCGAAACACCTCCCATAGGTGTGCCCCATGCACAGCAGACACACATTTAGCAACCCCAATAGCCTTGCAGGCTAACTTCAGGCTTCGACAGATTTGCAGCACAAGATTAAAATCAGCTGACTGACATAATGATGGGCCATTAGTGCCTGCCCCAGGCTTGCCATGACACCTCTGGGGCAAGAACGTACACGCCCCTGTAAACGAGCTGAGTGTCGCTCATTAAATGAGAAATGAATAATTCAGATTTGGTTTACTTTAATACGAGCAATTGAAAACCGATGGATCAGGACATGATTCACAGGCAAATCGAATGTCCTTACCTCAAGAGTGGGAGCGTTGGTCAGAGAGGGGTTACAAACAGGTGGAAGAGAACAGCTCCAGATTTTAACCTGCTGGTGCCCTGTTGTCAAAACTGTACACTCTGAGATTCAAACCACTTCTGTATTGGCTTGAAATAAAGAGATTCCCAAGGAGAAGAAACAGTAAAGGTAGCAAACCCAGAGACTAGTGGAAAAGAAAGAAGCAGCGTGCAAGTCATCTTGAAGCACATCTGATTTGGTTTTTTCAATCATAAAAAACGCTGAGCAATCTCAAGTACCTTTGACTTAACTGATCACACATTAACTTTGAACAAATGGCTGCAAAGCCAATTTTTGGACTGTCCATACACTGTTTGAATTTACTGTGCTAACAATGTTTGCTTTTTGGTTTTCACAATTAGGCTGGATTCAAATTATTAAGAACAATAAAATATAAACCCAAATCCTTTAAATACTATCTTTATCATGACGTGACTGATCAGCAAGACCACTTATACGAAGTAACATCAGCTGAACAAGCGATGCAGTAAGTTAACAAAACCCAAAGAACACAAATTTATCACATTTAAAGGCATGGTTTAAAAGATCCATAGCACTAATTTATTGATAAACTGTGATCCAGAAGTGGCTAATAAGAAAGCGAAGTTGATTGTGCAAGAGTATAGTTAGCACCTTGGGAATCACTGTCAGCTCTAGTCTAAGACATCAAGCTTTACAAATCCTGTGACTGAGTCACGTTATTCAAGTGGCATTTCAGGTCTATATGAGCTTTTTCTCCTTCAAAACTTATTTGTTAACTGTATTTCTTTTCAGTGTGAATGCGAACACACAAGCATGCATTCAGAAATTGTGTGTATCTCCACTTTTGGGCATAAAATGTGGTTTTGGTTGATAATTACCCTGTGGTTTATTGTTAATTAACCTCCATGTACACAGTAACTCTTAGCATTGCTCTTTAAAAATTTTCTTCTGCACTTTGATCTGTTCAGTGCTGCTCCACCTGGTCTGCTCTTGCCAAGAGAGCTCACAAGTTGTAGAGAGTATTACTGATTTTAATTCAGTTTAGGAGGGCTAGTCTCCTTTTTGAACATTTTATTCTTTTTTTTTATTTTATTTGCCATATGTCTTTACCCTGTTTTGCAACAGTTAGCATTCCTGACATAAATGCTTAATCATTTTAGGACGATACCCCAGCCAATGATTTTCTTTTGTTTGTGATCATATATTTCCTGCATTTCCCTATGTGGGGTTTCGGAAATGTCTGGGGGGGGGGATTCCCAGTTGCACTGAAGTCAGTAGTATTACCACCCTTGATGACAAACCTGTCTGGATTTTACTGTCTCCCTCTCCTCTCCTCTCCTCTCCTCTCCTCTCCTCTCCTCTCCTCTCCTCTCCTCTCCTCTCCTCTCCTCTCCTCTCCTCTCCTCTCCTCTCCTCTCCTCTCCTCTCCTCTCCTCTCCTCTCTTCCAATTTGTTCTATAGCTATGTTCAGTACTCCAGAGAAATGAAAACTGTCCAGATGTTGTTTATATACATACACCTGCCAGTTAATGAGTTAATATATATTTGTTTTTATACTAGTACAAACACTTTTCAGTTGCCCTAAATATTTGTTGCTAGCAAAGCCTGCACTATTCCTAAGGCAAATAAAACTGAATTATAGCAATGAAAAGTAAAAAGCACATTTTGCAGGTTACAAAGTCTGCTATTAGAAAGTTAGGAAATCCCAGAATTGTAGGCCTTTAATGAAGGTAAGTATGATGTAGTTCCATTTATTTTTCATCAGAACTTTGCCAAATTCTGTCTACATATTCTTGTGCAGAGAATACAGCATTCTTCAAAATTTTGTGATGCAGGCCCTGCGACTTAGGGCCTACAGCTGAGTCCCTTACTATATTGCAAATATAAATTTTGTTTAGGGTACACCTGCGTTAATATTTTAATGGATACTCATCAGCAGGGAAAATAAATGCTGCATTTTTTCATGTGGAGAGTGCCTTATGTGTTCAAAGGCTGAGTCCTGAATACGCCACTGTTTTTTACATCTAGATATCTATAGATATACATCTCTTTTGATGGGTTTAGCACTTTGGCAAATCAGACCCAAGCTCTCAAGTTGAGCCTGCAGAAAATGAGGGACTATCAGATAATTAGCCAATGAGTTGTATGATGGTATATGACTTACCATGGAAAGGAATGGAATGTAACTCTCAAGGAGAGTCTCTAGTTAACTCAGCCAGGACAGCCACTGCTCTTGCAGTCCCCTCCTTGCCTCAGCAAGTTTCCACCTACAGGAAAGAAGCAGGAGTTCTTCACCCTCTTTGTCTACATAATCTAGATTTTCCTGTAAAGCTCATTCCTAAATTACTTCCTTGTAGATACAGGTATATATTAAAATTTTCTCATTAAAAAGTCAGAGTGAAAATGTGAAAATTCTCCCACGTAGCATCATACTAGCATTTCTCTGAGCATCACCAGGGCTGAAAACCCTCACGCTTGTAGCACAGCTCCTTTTCATTTCACTCTGAGTATAGGATGTCTCATTTTCCCATAGTTGACATCTTAGACTGCCGGCTCACTTCCTTGCACAAGCCAATTACTGTATGGCTTCAGGATGAGTCGAACCAATGGCTTACCTGGTGGCATGCTATTCCTTCTTCTCCTTTGGTGAGTGAGTTTTCTACCAGATTAGGAAGTAGCCAGTTCTCACTGTGACCACATGAAATGACAGGATTGCATGACTTGTGGCACAGATGGCAGTAAAGAGAAATGTGACCGCATCTTTTGCAGGTCTTTGCAGTTGTACCATCTTAGCCAAAGTAAAACTGCAGCTGGGAAGATGTAGCCTCTTCTGTTGGTCCCTTCTTCTCTTGATCCTCTTGTCCATCACTTTTATGTTTTCCCAGTGCTAATTTTTGACCACATCCCTTTCTTCTTTCCCACTGAAACCCAGCTTGCAAACTGTAGGAACCATCTCAGTGGTTTTGACCTCATTCCTTTTGGCTTCTCCTCTCCCATACTGTCATTCCCACTCATTTCCAGTTCCACCTCTCTCGGATTTCACCTTTGAGTCATATCACAATTCTACCTCTTAGTGTAGAATTACATTGAGGTGGTGTCAGTTCTGTCACACTCCTCCTCAAAATCTTTCCAATTCCTACTCTCCTCTTCTTCTTGCCTTTGGTTCCCAGATTTCATCTTGCTCATTCATCCCCGGTTTCCACTCATCTGTTCCTAATCCTCTTTTCTGTTTCCTTCCCTGTCTCCCATTCATGATCTCTTTGCCTATTCAGTTCCCCAGCTCTACCAGCCAACCCCACTGCCCCTACCCCCATAGACCTCTCAGCTTCTTTTAGTCCCCTGACATGAAATGAGTCCATGTGTTGGTGCACGTAACAGGTATGTGTCTCACATGTCAGTCCACACAATAGTGGGAAGTGGGACTATGAAAGTGGAAGTGCAGGGGAAGATGAGTGGGGCTTCTTGCCCCTCTCAGCGTGGGGTCTCGCTCAGAGCTCAGACTGATCGGCTGTGATTGGCACAGGAGGTCACAGGAGAGAACCTGCAGCGCTGTGTTACAAAAGCATTAAATGCAGATTGATCTGTTCTCGAAGGAGAGAACACAAAGTGAGAATCAAACATATTCGTCTACTATGTATTAATCTAGCGAGTGAGAATTGAGAGGTCTGTAGCCTTTTCGGCCTACACTTAAATCACTGCACTTCCCTTTGCCTGTATTCCAGCAGGAAGGGAGACAGAGAGCAGTGAACAAAAAGGCTTTTAGTTTCGTTGCCCTGAATTCAGCCCAATCTCTATTAGCTCAGAGCTTCACTTTCAGAGAAAACAGCTGCTGAGCTAAGAGCTGGAAGCAGACCCAGTTCCAGTGGCATCTTCATGGAATTAAGCTCCAAAGGTCCAGCGGGTCACAAGAGTGTACAAAACCTCTCTTCTTGTGGGGCTTATAACCTAAATAAATTTGGACAGATTATCTTTGACACTGGCTAATTTATTGACCCCGTTTCAAGGTCTGATGCCACTGCTGTTTCTCAAAATCACTAAAAATGTTACCACGGGTATTTTTCCTTAGCATTGTTCACAAAAATACATAGATTGTTTTGGCTGAAATACTTCATGTGCATTTAAACTGAAGGCAAGAATGGACTTGCAGTATTGCAACTGCAACGGTTATAGCAGAATACAGCTATGAGCTGTTGAAAATAGCCTTAGAATGAGTAGCGCTGGGTGAGTGGAAAAATAAACCTTGTTCCTGCGGTTGCTTATAACACATATCTCACTGGTGTTTCACGTGATGGAGAATCTGCTCTTGTCTATGCCTGGGAGTTTAAATCCTTGTGCACATGAAAGCTACCCAGTAGAACAGGCATTTGTCCATGTGCTGCATATAGCAAAATCACACTGTGATGTGTAACATACAGTACAGATTGCAGTATATACTGTTCGAAGTTTATTTTGAGTCTTCTGCATTTTCATAAGACAAAAAAATATGATCTATATCATCTTACAACATTGGCAGTATGAAACATACACACAGTATGCATTTTGAACTGTAGCATATGTACAGAATGTTCACAATTTAAACAGGAGAAATGTAACTGAGCATCTATCTATCTATCTATCTAGGCTTACTACCATGGTATTAGGAACCTCTCTGAAATCTTTGGTGTCTTCCAACTGAAAAGCCCTCCAAGCTTATCTAATGAATTCTCCATCCCTTCTCCCGGACCCAGTATATATATCCGCAACTGCCTTCACCTCTCTCCAGCCTGCAGTTGTTTCTAGCAGCTTTCTAAGCATACAAACTGCACTTGAAGAAATTTGCCAAGGAGCCAATACTACTGTCACGGAAGAACAGCAATTACACCCCACCAGTAAGGATAACAACTGGACACAGTTGCATCCAGCTGGAAAGTAACGTTATCCTTTTCCAAATATAACAGCAGTTGCATTCTTTCTCCTCACTTATGACCATGCTGCAGCAAGAGCTCCATAAAGATCTCACAACAGCTTGAAACTGAAAATCCCTCTAATTCTTAAGAGAGTCATTTTTCAACATGAGACCATATCACTATGAGACAAGGCTTGGACCTCCTGAAAATGAAATAAATTTCCTCTTTTCTGCTACTGCTATGTTAAAGGCGACTGTTCAGCCTCCCCTTCTTTCCCCAGTTAGCTGAAATGCCAATATGTGCAGATACATCTATGATAATTTTAACTGTGTACGTTACGTGCAAATACCATCCAGCTGGATCTGCATCGAGGTATTTCATACTACATATAAGACACCAAACTTCAACAGGTTTGGGCTTCTAACCCTTTGAGATCCCTTTACTAGCTGAGGAGAAATTAATCCGTCCTCTCGGGGTTTTTAAAGGGCTGACAGAGATAAGTACACAGCACTAAGGGTACATGGGACCTTTCAGGTTGTGTTCCCTGTATTTTAAACTAACTCGCCTGTGGTGTGGTGCTTTTTGGTCTGTGGGGTGGTTTTCTTTTTCATCTGCAATTGATCTGAGGCAGTAAATTTCAGCAAATATGAAAAGCGCAAACTAAAAAATGTTGTAAACCTCTTCACACTCTCTGCCAGAACTACAGTGATCTTGAGGTTTTGAATCTGGATGAGGGCTTACTCTAGCTGACATAGCTATTTAATTGTATGTGAACAGTTATTCCTCACTGTCCTGAAGTGAGTTAGAAACACTAAATTTTCAGAGCAGAGGCCACTTGCAAAATGAGTAATATTTTACACTGTGTAATGTCTTACAGTACAATGCTTTTCAGTCCTAGCTCACTCCTTTTCCAAGAATTAACAGTAGCTAAGAAACCCCTTGGGATTCCCAAGCTGGGGATTTCAAACACAGTACCCTGCAAAAAAGCCCTACAGAGCTACGAGTAATATATTAGTTTCTCTTATGGTTTCCCTCCATGCATCGGATTGCACAATAAGGGTGTCTCGATTTTCCTTTCTTAGGAGGGACAGCTGATGGTTTTAAGCAGCAGTGACCAGATTATGAAACACTTCAACATGAGACACGCTAATCGGATTTTCTCTGATTAATACAATGGCATTTTGAGTATTTCACTGAAATCAGTGGGAATGTTTGAGGAAGCAGACACGCAAGGCTGCCAACTTCAAACCCTCAGATGTGAGTCAGGCCTCTAAAAATGAGATCTGCTGAAGTCAGGAAGGTTTTTAGCCAACCAGCTTTTTTGTCTGCTAATTCTCTACAATTCAGAGAAACCTTACAACTGGGCAATTTAGAAAACCGAGTGCTGTACAACTTGTTTTCAAGATGAAAGGCATATATAAACCACCAAATATTGTGAAACACATAATTCGTAATACTGCATGCAGCCGAGAATGAGTAAGGTACATGAATTTCTGCCTGTCAGCGTTCAACCAAACCACGATTCCACAAACTGAAGCATCTTACTCCATCTTTCAGCGTGAATTTGCCTTGAACAGCATCTTACATCACAGCAACGTTTCTGAGCGTCCTTTGTACCAAAGGGCAGCGGAGCTGTAAGGTACTGCCGCTGCCCTGGTATTTTGTGAGCCCCCTGCCCTGCCACGCTGTACCAAACTCCCTGCACCTCTGCCCCACTCCATCCCATCCAGATTTCTCAAGGTGGGCATCTCTCCATCACCTCAGCTTTTGGTTTCACACCTCCTCCTCTCTTGTCCTTCTCTGTAACGGGCCAGAGGGACTGGCACAGCACGGTGGGAGGACTGGACCCAGCTTCTTGTCATGCGGCACAACATCAAGAACCAACCATCGCTATTCGTATCTCACTTATCCCACCTCAGGTGAAGTCTTATGAAGGGGAGAGAGGGGATGGCGGCGTCTTGCTTTTTCAGCAGGGGACACACACCAGGTCTTTAAACCAAAACCAAGCGGAGATCACTGGGCTGCCAGAGCTGCTACCTGCCCAAGCCGAGCGCTGTTGGCACTGGGGACACACCATCACCACTCCGCCACCCGAGCCCAGGCCTGCGGGGGGCACCGAGCCCCTCAGGGGTGCGGGGAGGGCTGAAAGAGGATGGGAGGACGGGAGCCGCTTCCCGTCGCGGTGGGATGACCCCGGGACCCCCCCTCCCCACTCTCCGCCCTGGGACCTTTCCACAGCACGGCAGCCTTTCCCCAGCAAGCCAAAGGCCGGGGCTTCCCCTCCGCCGCCGAGAGGCCGCGGGGGCGGGCGGGCGCGACCCTCCCCGCGCCGAGCGTTCGCTCCCCGGGGAGGAGCCGGCCGGGTCGCACCGGGCCCGCTCGCCAAGTCCGGCTCCGAGCAGCCAAACCCAGCCCCCTGGGCTCGGGGTGGGCGGGGAGGACCGGTCGGCCGGGCGCCTCTCCTGCAGGGAGCGGGAGGACGGGCGAAACTTTCCTCCCCGGCGGCGGCGGCGGTGCAGCACCAGCGGCCACCGAGGACGGGCTCCGCCGGCATGGGGCCCGACGCGCTGCAGCTCGGCACCTACGGCGGGGCGGCCGCCGCCGCTCTGCTCGTCTGGGCCGTCTGCGTGCTCTGCAGGAGGAAAAGGTACCGGGGCGGCGGGGAAAGGAGGGGGGGGGGGGGTTGGCGGCGGGGGCGAGGGGCAGCCACCGCCGCATTCCTTCACGGCGGCGCCGGGGGAGCGGGACTGCGAGGCGGGAGCCGCGCCGCCGAGCCGCGCATTGGGCCGCGCTTCCGTCCGCCCGCCCCTCCGCGCCGGGTAAGCCCTATCAGCGCCCGCCGCCGCTCCCCCACTCCCCCTTTCCCTCCGCCCCGCCGAGGCCGGGGGTGGCGGTGAGGGCCCCGGGGGATGGCGGCCCGCGGCCCCCCGCAGCGGTTGGGAGCGAGGAGGGGGCCCGGGCGGCGGCTGCTCGGCGCGGCTCCGGCGCCGCTGCGCTGCGCTGAGGCCGCAGGCGAGGGAGAGCCGGGGCGGCGGCGGCGGCGGCTCCTCTACTCCGCGGGGCGGCGGATGGGGGTCCGCCGGTCACACGTGGGTGGCCGGAGCGGCCGGGGGAGGCTGGTCTCGGCCTCCCGTGGGTGCGTGGAAGTCCGTGCTCCGATCCCAGGGGTGCGCGGAGCACATAGGCTGGCCCCTGGCAGTCCGGAGGGTGGCTAGACGTGACCCTTAGGTTTGCTAAAAAACTGAGTTTTGCTCGTGCGCTGTATGTACCAAAAAAAAAAAAAAAAAGAGACCCAGTGTGGCACCGGCCAACCTTCCCGTGGGGGTCCCAAGGTGCGCTGACCGGCTCTGCTGAGGGAAGGTGGGCTGAAGCTGCTGGGTTGCAACATCGGCCCTCCGCTGCCGCTCCGTGTGTGATGGGTGGCTGACAGTGCCGTTGGCAAAGCCCCTAGAACTCGGGTCACGGACATTTTGGGGACTTCTGTTAGTGTCCTTCACGGTGTTGCCTTTAGTTTCTTTCAACTCCGCGGTCTAAGTCTTCACAGAAGGTACACGCATATGTTGGGACACTTCAGAAGTTGCGGTTTGTTTTTTTTTTGGGCGGGGGGGGGGGAGAAGAACTGTCTGGAACTATTCTTTCTGTTTCTGAACATTGCCTGTTTTTTTTACGTGCTAACCTTTTCCCAGGTGCTTTTCACTTCTGTTGCCAATACTTGATGCTCTTCAGTGTCTGTTCGGCAGCTGATGTGTGTAAAGGCTTGGTGGGGGAGGAGTGAAGAAGGGGAGGGAGCAGGATTTGCTTATGTGTTTTCTTATTTTTTTTTTAAATTACGTAGTGAAATGCATAGGAAATATTAAATTTAATTCTAAATAGTAAACGGTTACTTTTCCTAATCATTCAAAGTTATTTTTGGAGGGTGTAGCTATACAAATGCAATAAAAGAAATTGCCTCTAGAGAGGATTCAGAAAGTCAGTGTGCCAGTTTTTAGACTAATTACCCTTACTTTGGTACCATATATAGAATGAATCAAATAACAGAGAAAACCAGTGAAAATTCTTGTTTTCGATCCCAGAAGGCATCTGGTCACTGAGTGCAGAGGTGGATCATTTCCATGATGTCTGTTTTGGAACTGTTATCAGTATGATTTGAATTGGAGAGCCCAATCCATCCTTGAAGTGGAAGACATCCATCCCAGTGTTCAAGTGGAGTCATCCCATAAGACAAACTACTTGGCAGAGTAGCTTTAGATGTGGCTTCATGTTTCAGCTCAGCTTACCGAATGTACAGCTGCTGCTTGAGGGGTCATTCCTCTTCCTCCTCCCTGTTGCTTATCTGACCCTGTGAGCTGGTTCTGGGAGTTTAACCAGCAAAAAACTATTTGCTTTTTTTGATAGGTTTAGTTTCCTGCAACTTTATCTCCCTAAAGGTCAGCACAGAAAGCAAAAGGGGAGCAGTGAGGGCATGGTCAGGCCTAATGGGATTGCGTGTCATTTTAGGGCTAGAAGCTGTACTGGCTTGGCCATATTATAAAATTGTGCCTGTGATTAGTAGAAATTCTAGTGGAATTGTGATGGGCTGAATTTTTGAATATGGAAATGGGCAAAGCTCTTGCTGTAAAGTTTTCAGCCAGGTGTGAGTGGCTGGCAAAAAGGATCGAAGAAACCGTTTTCAGTTATTTTTATAACCGTCATGCCTGTAGAGCTTTTTAAGTCAGCTCTTTAGGGTCTCTGTATGGACATTTTTGGCACAACAGAATGGTATTATACAGGACGCCTCAGCAAGAAGGTATATTGTCTTGCCCCAAAAAATAAGCTGCTGTTCAATTAATAAACCACTTCTTTAAATACAAAGCACCACTGCGCAAGCAAATGGAAATAAAAGTGGAAAATGCCGGCAGCCTCTGTTTAGTACAGTCCTCAGCAGAAGTTGCTGGTGTAGATGTGCTATCCTGCTCCAGTATAATGTACAATTATTTTTTTTTTTTTTTTAGCATAAAGGAAGAAAAGAAATTGTGATTGTGTCTTGAGAGATGGCTGGCAGAAACTTTATCTGCGGGAAGAAAAGCCACACTAAGGGTGCAGTGGATTAAAAAATGGGGATGGGGGATGAGACTTCATTCGTGCTCCTCAGATTTGGTGCAAGTCTGTACTCTCCCCTTGCTTATCTCACCCTTATCTGTTTATCCATCCCCATGTGTCCTCCACCTGTCAGTTTTCTTTCTGTTTTTTCTGTTTGAATGTAACAAACCCAGCAGCAGGTGGGGCTTCCTACCACACCTCCCCACCCTCCCAGGAATCCACAAAACCCCTTTGAAACTGTTTGGGAACCTGTTGACATAGGGGCTGTTGGCAAATTACTGCGTGACTAAATGCCAAAGTCAAGGTTGTTCTCCTGGTCATGGATCATACCCATTTGGACAGAAACAAAAAATTCTTGCTTGCCTATGCTAGAAAAAATGTTGCTACTTCACCTGGGCACCTGTTTTTATAGAAATTAATGTGTTGCCCTAATGTTGGTATGCTTGTACCGGTGTGCAAACTCTGTATAAAGGCATTGTTGTGTTTAAGGTCCCGAGGTAAACTTTACCAGAATAATCAAATTTAACATCTTAACCACAACTATGCGTGGGTTCCACCTAGGATAGCAACAATAGTCAAATGTGTGTGTATATATATAAATGAAGAGTTTAAGTAAGTAAACATACACCACCACTAAGTGCTAACTTGATCTTCAGAGTTCAGTAAGTTTGTTTTGGCAGATGATGCCTCTGTCCTGCTCGACTGAGGCGCAGTGCAACCACCTACGTGGCTCTGAGAACATTAACAAGCGTTTGTATGTCCCAGAGAAGAAAATTCCCCAAATCAGTCCCTGAGGTTCCTTAAGCAGATGTTGCAGGATTTCGCCTTTCTTGGTGTGGGGTGCTTCTGCTTCATTTCTTCTCAGGCTTTTTACTGGTGAAAAGATTTTACTCAGGAGGGGTGTTGTTGACTTAATCTGCCATTGCCTTTTTCTGTAGTGTGGTCGGTGTAATCTGGTGTTACCAGGTTTCGGGGTGAGTTCAGTAGAGGTTTTCTTATTAAGGTATTTGCATCTACTCTTTGGAGACAGCAAGGAAAGGAAGAGGAATTTCCTTTTGTATTAATGTTTATCATTTGAGTGCTGGTGGCAGTAATAACACAAAGGAAACTAATTGGAGTCTTTGCCAGGTTTCGTATCACAGATGGTGAAGTAACAGAAGTAGAACAAAAGTTTCCTTAATCACAGAAAATTTTATTTCGAGTTAAACTTCAATGTCAAGTGAGGCTCATTGCCTTCTGCATGCTGCAGAAAGATCTCCCTCTTACTGGTTAATGAGGAAAAGCCTATCTAGGCTGTTTGCTGGGGGATGTATTTTCTGTAGAGAGCTTCCTTTGTGCTGCTGCACAAAAGTATTTCTGCTGTGGCAAAACCTGATCGCTTCCTAGCCTGGAGATTGTATAGATTACTCTCTTTTGTCTTCATAAAATGACTAAGTCAGCCCCAGCTTTATGGGGTTTTCTTGTTCTCAAACTGTGTTTCCATGAGTTGCGCACAGTCTTACAGTGCGGGAAGTGAGATGGCAGGTGAAGCCACCTCCTGCTCATCTTCCAGCAGGAATGCTGCCCAAGTCAGGGAAGGGCCCTTGAGATCAACAGGGCTTGGCTCCTAGTGGCTTCTATAGGTCCAGGGCTGTTACACTTTTTCTTACTCAAATTGATGCTTATTTTTGACTGCTAGTGCTTATTGCATATCCATGACTGAAAATGATCACAAATTGTAACCAACGGTTTGGGGACAAGGCTGGGATGCTCTCTGCCTTCCTCCTTGAGGGGCAGATGCTACTAATTACCAGGAAGAGGAAGAGGCTGAGGCTGACCACAAATTAAAACCACCAGCTTTGGGGAAGGGGCCAGTGGAGACAAGCAGGACAAAGACTGTTGCGTCCGTATTTATCCACTGAAACTGGATCCTGCGGTCCTGAGGTTCGCATCCTAAGGTTTGTCAGATAAAGAAGACACAGACCCAGCCTGGCCATACTCATGAGAGGTTTATGTCTTTGTGACATATCCTTTGTGAGCTATGCTGATGAAAGGGTTTTCAAAAATTCTTTCCTCTGCAACTCTATAGGTTGGTAAGGTTGTATTTTAATTATTGTGAATGGGCTTCACAGTCAAGATTGCTTGCAAGGAATGATACGATATATGGCATGTATAACCCGAGTGGGTTTTACTGTACAGCAGTATAGGAGTTCCCATTCTGGGTTAGTCGTGGCACATACGTTCTAATGAATTCTTTCTGACCAGTTTCTAATGTGTCAGAACATGGTATTAAAAAAACTTGAACACTAAAATTGTAGATTAAATCCAACATAAGAATTACTTGATAAATTTCTCAGAAAGGATTTTGCTATGGCCTTTATGACCATAGTTACAGATTTAAAGCCTTGTTGAAGCAAAGTGTCTTTCATTTTTCTCTTTTATTCTGTCCCCTAAAATACCTCCAGTCTATATGATTGCACTCCTCTAAGACACTTTTCCAAAAAATTGCTCTCTTGAACCCAGATAGATATTGTTGAAAAGAACATAGATTTTGCCTTTGCCTTCAAGAACATCTTATCCTTCTCTGTGACAAGCTGTGAGCTTGCTAACAGCTCTCTTACCAAGCGAATTGTAGTTCACAAGATGTCATCAGCCTGTCTTTTTTACCACTTCTGCTAATTTAGGCAATATGTTAAGGTAGTTTTCTGTGGAGGGAACATCAGGAAGGACAGATAGAAGGATACCAGAAAAATCTAGCCTCTCCCTTCTTACCTTGGCTTTGTATAGAGGCCTTTTTCTCCATCCTCTTGGTTGGAGTCCTAGGGAGTGCATCCATTTTCATCACCTCCTTTTGTTAAATGTCATTGTCCAGTCTTACTCCATTCTGAAAAGATTAGGGCTGAAGACTGAAACTGTTTAAGACAGAAAAATAATGGTTCTGTTTCTTAAGTAGCCTTAAAAAAACTTTTGTTCTCACCACCACTTGGGTTTTATGTCAACTTTTCACCATTGTGCCAAGATGTGGTGGAAGATTACTTCTCTGCCTGCTTCTTCTGGTAGGGACTTAGTAAAGGTTGAATAAAACAAAATAAGCAAACCCATAGCCTTCGCAAGATGTACAAGACTTGGTTCACTGGCTTTTGGAGACTTGGAGAGCCATTATATTGTGGGTCTTGCACAATAGCGTGTCTCAAGACAGGTTTTTCTGATTTATTTATTTTTTTTTTCCAGTGCTGCTTCTCATCCTTCTGATACGTAGTCTGGGTATCGTGTACATCTTGGGTTCTGCTTCCTACCAAGGCTTTGGAGATGACACCTCTTTTAGCAGATAACAAACTTTTCCAATAATCTATGATTTACAGTATTCTTTGCTTAAGGTACACTGCCACCTAGCAACAGTTTCCCTTCCCTCCCAGTTTTCTTGACCTACTTTGTCGGGGGTTGTTCAGCTTTAGTTTGTACCTGGTCTAGTCTTGATTAGCATCCAGAACCCATCAGTAGATGCCATCCTGGTAAATGCATGTGTGTGGGGGCTGGAGATATTTTTAGTGGCAATAAGAACGGCTAGCTCCAGGTTTCTCACTCAAACACAATGGTTTTTACTTTTACAGTGGTTTTTCCTTCCAGGGTTTCTGTGAAAAATGCCTGTAACGTTTTTATTTCTTTTTTTTTTTTTTCTCTTGAAGTGCTTGGTTTTGCTTCCTTCTGTTCATTATTCTTTGGAGGAAATAATATGAAAGGGCGAGAATTAAAGGGAATTGCTTTCAGGTCTTTTTATTATTCCAGTGTAACATGAAGCATGGAGCATCCATCTAGAGCACTGTACACAAATGCACATGGCTTACAGAAAGTACTGAACGATTAACCCTTCAGCTCCTCCTCGAAGTCGATAGTCCTAAAGGTATGAATGAAGAAAATCCAAAGAACTGCTTCCAAAATGAGATTCATCTTTACTACTATATTTAGAGGAGGAAAGCATACTAGTTGGCAAACCTTAGCTGAAACGTTACCTATAAATGTTGGTGTGAAGGAAGACACAAAGGGGCAAATCTTAATCCTAGTATCCTCTTACAGGAGATATTAACTACCTCTCCTTTAAGCATGATGGCGAAATTTGCCACCTGGTGTGTTTTAATCGTCGGTGATATAACTAGAGAGCTGCATTGTCAGGCAACTGCAGGAGAGACCCACAGAGCTACCTGCGCCTCCCTTTCCCTCAGCAAAGAGTGACTTCAGTGGGATGCAGGGACTCGGATGCTTCCCTAGCTTGCAGTCTTGCCCGTGGGCTCCACCTCAGTTCCTCTGCTGTAAATTGGAGGTCAGTGTGGTGTCCCCTTGATTTACAGATAACGCAGCCAAATGCTTCACGGGGCACTCTGATAGTTGCCAGAGAAGACGAAATAAGTCTTCCATGGTATAACTACTCAACATGTTCTGAGGAAGCGTTGCCTGCCCATTGCCTTTCTCCTGTATGCTGAAGTACAAGTTCTAGTTACCATTTTAAGCCAGAAATGCTACATTTTATCGCAGTATTCATCTAAGCTGTTGGATCATGTCAGCCACTTCAGTATTTTGCTCAGTTATGAGAATTACAGTCCCATATAAAAACGTTTGGGACTTTTTCAGTCAAGTGTTTTGATTAAGAAGTTGGGCAGAGCTTGTTTTGGTATAGTAATGTAACTGTTCTCAGTACTCCATCTAGTCACTTATTTAACTTAGTGCATAGTAATGCCAGTCAGTGCACGAAATACAGAAGCTAAAAGAAACAGCATAAGTGCAATGTTAATACACTACATGAAGTTAAGAAAAATCTCACATATAAGTTGGCAGTCTTTTTCTCTTTTATCCAAGTTTTATAGAGCTACTTGCTAGTGGAGCCAGGATTGGAACTCGTTTTCCTGACTTCTAGTTTTGTGCTTTAACTTGCTGCCTTTCCTTTCCAACACACTTACCATATATGACATTATAGCTGTCTGGTAAACTAACTTTTTCAACCATGAGGCAGATTTTGAATTCTGATTTAAAACTTTAGTAGTGTTCCTTTTCTTTCTCCACCATTTACTGAACCTTCTACAAGATGCGTGTAGGTTTTTAGGCTAATATCCATTTGCACGCCGTCTGGGAGAATTTTGGCTGACTGAGAGTCCCATAAAACAAAAGTTTCCTCTTTACAAACCACATGGAGCTTGGCTGTAGATATTCAGTTCCTTTCTCCACAAACTGTTTTTAATGGTGCCAGATTCTTCTGTTTCTTCTCCTTGTTTGGCACATGTCAGGAAAAAAAATCTTGGCTCTTGTATAGAACATATCTTGTTTCCTCTTAACTGCTCGTACTTTCTATTCGTAATTCAAATCGGCAGGAAAATGCTATGGTTGTGCTTCTCGTGATTTAATCTTGTAGTTTCCTAAGCAATATTCTAATGTTCTTAAAAAAATGTTCTGCCTCGTACTGCAGGCCTGAGGGTAGGAGGTTCTAGCTGAATGCAACAGATGTATCCCTGTTGATTTGGGAGAGTATTGCACTGTGTCCTGACAGGGTGGCCAGGTCAAGCCCTGTGGAGACACGTGAAGGAAGAACAGACGAGCAAAATGAAGCTAAAAAGGGGTGTTAGAGGAGTGTCCTCTCCATCACACAGCTGTCCCTTTCTGACACTGCAGTGAAAACCCAGATTGCAACACTGCACGTAGCAGGCTCATGTCCGTAGCGGGAAGTTGGAGAGGCATCTCCTTCCTGGTCCATGGCATCCCAGGGACCTGTCAGAGAGCCTGCGCGTGTTTGTCACAAGCTGCTCGTGTTGCTTGCTGACAGCCTCACTCTGCACCCATGGAGTTCTTGTTTGTCTAAGTCAATCTGCTACTGATGGCTAAGACAGAGCACAGCACTGCAAAGTGTGGTTCCCTATCAGATTTCTTGTGGCTCCCCAGAAAAATCAGCAAACCGCTTACTGGCCTGCTCATTCCTCACCCCGGTTCCTTACTTCTTGGGAGGCCCGTCCCCAGGTTTTTCCTGAGTGGTCATTACAAATTCTTATGTCACTTGCCTCACCTGAAAAGATTGAACAAAATGTGAAAGTTTTGAATGATATGTTGAAAAACAGATCAGAGAAAACTACTGCATTTTCATCACTTTTTAAAGTGATGTAGTATTTAGAAAAAAAAATAATGGTTTCAACACTGCATGAGAATGCAGAAGTTTTGCAGTTATTAGCTCTGGCAGTAGTTACTTTAAAAAAAACAAAACTAAAAAAAAAAACCAAAAAACCCCCCAAAACCACCAAAACCAAAAGGAACCTGTACATTCCTTAATAAAGAGAAACTACTGCGGTTAAAGCACAGTAGGCAGAATTGACAGAGAATTGGTGATTAAAGCAAAGTTCCTGAGATGTCAGTATTTCAGTCTTTTCGTACTCTTTCTTTCCCTTTGTATAAATGCCAGCAGAAGGGTGGATTTTCCCCTTTATCATGGTGTAATACTGTAGTCTCTGACGGCTTCAGAGACATGGTCTCCAACTTTCTAATAGGGCCACAAGCAAAATCAAAGTATTTTCAAATACTCTCACTTGATCTCGTTAACAAAAGCAGGATGCTTACCGAAGGAAGGACAGTTGCTGTATCTCTGCAGATAATTTGAGTGACTTCCAGTGCTGGTCCATTCAACTGATGCTGCTGTAGCATGTGGTCATTGCTTCCCTAGCTGGGAAGAACTGCTCCATGTTTTGCTCTTCAGTGCTGGCATGGCTTTTTAGGTTACAATAGCTTCTCTTCAGAGCTTCTGGTGTGTGATAGATCATAGCCATACTAATTCTCTCCAGCTGGTTTCTCAGCATGAGAAGCTTTGGGAGTCGCATTTGGGAAGCTTCTCTGAAAATAGTTCAAACAGTGGATTGATGACAAGGTATAATTTTTTCCTTCAGTTGTTCATGAATTGATCTGTGGTATTTACTCATCTCAGACTTACACTTCATTAAGACAAAAAAAGCCTTCCTGGAAGGTTTGCGGTTGCTTCTGTAGGTACCAGTATTTGTAAAATGTTGCCAGTGGACTATGTGTTTTTTCCCTATTCCTTAAGAAAACTTCTGTTATTTTGTTGTATGGGATTGTTTCAAATTGTTTTTAAAGGTTTTCATATGTCTAGGCTAGTTTTCAGCACGACGATAACTGTTTTGCTTAAATAGCAAATTTCCAAGCCCTACAGCTGAGGGTGAGGCGCATTGCCAGAGCCCGCACTGCAATGCTCGTGCGCGATTCCCCTTGAAAAAAGGAGCAGCTGTGTAGCTGTACGAGAACTGAAAATGTCTCTCAGTTCAGGAGTCATCCAAGAACCAATTGTAAAACACGATGAACCTGCAGAATTGGTATTTGGGCAAAACAAAGAGGAAAAATGGAAGTAACTGAGAGGGCAGGCTTGTACGTGGTGCTCTTTTTAACCCTAGATACACGCCTGAAAGATTCTGATTCAAGAGCGGTGGGATTTAGATGTGTGTGTCTGATGATGAAATTAAGCTTACAGTGCATGACAGTACACAAAAGATGTTTGGGCTTTTCAGTCGCAGTTGCCAGCAGAGCATATGTGACTGATGGAGATTCGTGTCCAGGCCCTGAAGTGCAACAAGCCGGGTTCAGGGCCTGCGCTCCTTCTGAGGACCAAATGAGGGAAATTTGAAGTTTATGTCCTAGCGGCTCACACATAATATCCTTTAAAGCCAGGTGAAATTATCTGTCGCCGCAAAGGAGCGACAGAGAATTGTTCACAGCAGGACAGGAGAGTTTCCCCGTGTTTGTCAGCGTTCAGTGGCTTGGGAAACAGCTGCTTGCGCAATGTCTGGGTTGTGGTTGAACAGACAGCTGAATTTCTGGCATTGCTGCTTTAAGATACAAAAATGGTAATTAAGCTTCAAAGAAATCTTGCATATGTGAATGAGTCAGAATTCTTTATTTCTGTAAGCTGTTTAGTTTCTTGCATCCTATGTAGTGAAAATGCTGCTAGATCCTACTTGATATTACCAGAGAAGGGATTTTTTTCGTAACCTGTGGACTTCCTCAGCTAGAACCACATCAGCTATAATAAATTTAGAGCCTTAAAAACCTGTTGTTGTGAAGACTTTAAAATAAAACTGTGCACGCCACTCCTATTGGCTCTGCAGTGGTAAGAAGCTAAAATAGACAATGCTGAGATCTGTTGGGCTAAAAAGAAAGTCCAGGCTTCCTGGCTTCATGATCTCATTTGCGGAAGTAGGACATACCTTCGCGTTTTGCCCTCAGGAACAGACATCCAAGAAAGCACAGTGGTTGTGACCCATCCAGTCTTACTCTCCTGCATAGTTTAGGCCATTGCAGTGTCTCCTGCATCAGCTACATTAAGTTGTATTTGAACATGTGTGCTTGGAACTGTGCATGAAAAGGTGTCCTGCCTTTGGTTTATTTTTTCCTTTGAGTGATGTGTAGTCCAGTGCTTATCCCGTAGGTTGTTCTTACCATTCTGTCTTCACTTTAAGAAGGGGGGGTGAATCTCGTAGGTGTATGCCTGTGTTCTTTTAAACATTGAAAAAATTTAATTAAAGGTGATGAAAAATAGCCTAAGATGGCATCCAAAACTGACAAACAAGGCCACCTCCTGTTCAAAGCATGGAATACTGCTGTTGCAAATAAATACCTGCTTAAAGGTGTGGGCAAGTTCATCTGACTCGTCTCTACTCATGCCTTGATAGCAAGTTAGTATGGACTGAAGCAACTTGCTGTCGATCTTTTCTCTCCACCCCAAGAACATTTGGGTGGACCAGTGTATCTATCCTGCCTGCTGCTGCTCTGTAGTCTCTGCACTGCGTGCTTGCTTGTTTTGGGAAAAAGGAGAAGAGCAGCCAGTTTTTTTAACCAAGGCTATAAAAAACAGAGGTAATTCAGATGGGACCAGATGAACCAATGCTTCTTATTTTTTTGCTTAGACATTAAAAAAATATTGTTTGGTTTGTTTTGCACGCTATTTCAGTGTATCTTGTTATTAATGATACCTCTGAGTTTATTGTTTAGGAGCCAGGCATACGTGTGATCTCATGCCTCCAAATTATGTTCCAACAGTTCCAGAGACTCAAATGCACTGTATAGAATATAAATGTGAGGGATAAAGCAACTTAAGCTGTTGCGATATGGTTCATTTCATCAAAATGAAAGCCCAGGAAGATTTTTCTTGTAATTATATTCAGCACAAATATAATGTGCCTATTTGGAATGTCAGCTGGTTTCTGTCATCAGACCATGTGGAAAAAGAAACCACCAGTGTGCTTATAGTTGTAACTTTGGAGGTAATTGGTGGTGTTAGGAATGTCCAGTAGATAAACAGTTTTGATCCCTCAGTCATTGAATTGAAAACTGGGCTCAGTTTTCAGTGAAAGACCGCAAAGCTGGAGATGGCAGGCAGATGGAAATCCCCATGCACGCTATAATGATGGTGACTTCCAAAGTGAAGGCTGTCCTAAGATTCCCATGCATGCAGGACATCACTGTCCCCACATCTTTTCTCAGTGGGCAGGACGCAGGGCTCTGGGTGACAAAACTGCTGCTGTTACCACCTATGACTGTTTGTACCTCTGGTGTCATATTTAGTCCCAGACACACTGATCAGATACAGCTACAGAGTCATCCCTGCTGTATCAGATGCTTCTTTCTACTTTTTGCGGCAAATGTCAAATCATCTCATAGAGGCAGCAAGGTAGTGGAAAGTCTTTCCTGCTTATGGCAGTCAGTTAATTTCTTAAGGTTGTGGAAGGGACAGATCAGTTAATTGTCTGCCAAAGTATGAATTTTACTGCAAGTCAGTACAGAATATGACATCTCTTTAATTTTCCAAGGTTGGGCTGGTCAAAGCAGCCTCAATAAACATGTCTTTGCATGCTAAATTTCTCAAAACTGTTCTGTATATGGAAAGCAACGAGCACAGTTGGATTCTGTAATATAAATAAGGTCCTTGGGCCCTACTGCAATTCTGCTGATAATCATTATAACCTGACTGCAGAGTTTGATTGGTGGGTAATGCTAGATTTATGTCACCAAAGGATAAAGTCTGTATTTATCACTTTTTGCTCTTTCAGCAGGCTTTATATTTTGTATTTCCCCTTTTTTTCTGCTAGGTATTAGTGTTTTTTGTGTTTTTTTTTCTGATTTCTCAATTTGCTTTTTTACTGTTCACAAAATTCACTGCACTGTGTAGGAACTGTCCTCATGAATTCCCATTGCTCTGCTCAGGGGGTAAGCTAGGCTAATGAGACCCTTCTTTGTTTCATTTGAGTGGGTTTTGCTAATTGCTTTTAACACACTGGAACCTGTAAGGGGATTTTCTGTAGGCAAAATGACAATAAAAAAATGAAGCGCTTTTGTTAGTAAGTCACCTGGCAATTCCGCCTGGATCTTCAACATAGCTGTCAGAAGATGTGAGTGACTCCTTAACGTCCAGTGCCTCTGATTGCCCTTTATTTCCCCTCTGTTCTCCTTGTGTGGGATCTATTTCTCAATTGATGGGATGAAACCCAAAAGCAGGTTGTGATGGAGTGCATCTCCAGTCAGCAGTAGGGAGAACGAAAGAGCAAATTAGGACAGGCAACACGCAGCAGGAAGAGAAATTTCATCCTGCCTCCTGCACTGTCCTGTGGTTGCGGCTGATCTCTCCCCATCCCACTTCATCTTCGTATCATCATTTCCTTCACAGCTCAGCTCATGCTGGGAGCCTGCCGCGTCTGCAAACTGAAGGGGCAGGGACTTCAACACTTTGTCCTTCCCAAAGGCTTATGCTTCCCCAGTTACCCATTTGTACCCACCTTCTTCCCCAAGTCTTGCTCAGCATACTGATCATCTACCTACATGCTCACCTTTCCCCAGGATCATATAATTATTTTCAGCATAAGGATAGTATTAGGTTTTATGAACTTCCTAAGAAAATCTGATGGAATTAATTTCAGTCCCCAAGAATGAGATGGCAGCTGTTAGTCAAATGTATCTAGGAGTGGACAGTCTCCATGAGTCCCAGGTACCTGTGCTGTGGGTTTTGAAGAAAATTTACGTTGAATCCTAATGGAGTTTACTGACCCATTGCATTTGTAATTATTGATGTTTATGAATTTCATGAGGTTTATGATAAATCAAGATACATTGGGATTTTTTTTTTTGTCTAGCCCTTGAGCTATGCTGTAGTCCCTTCTTATCTTCAACTTGGTCAAGAGTAGCTTGAAAGCTTCTTGACTTTCTTGCGACACCTGCCTTCTGCAGGACTCCTTCCTTCACCCAGGGAAGGGATTAGAGCCGTCACTATTCTCTTCATTTATATAATTCTGTCATTGCCCTGACACCAGCGTAATCTTCTTGACTGGCTGATCAAACTGATTTTCAACAGTTTTAGACAGAGTAAAAAATTAGTGCGTTTAAGTCTTCCTTGATTTTTCTGGCAGTTTCTCTGTCATTCAGTCTAGCATTTTCTTTCTTTATCTCAAGTTCCTTTTGTTTTTTATGGTGTTTCTCTTCCTCCCTATAAAATATCTACTACAGCTGGTGTTTTCTAACCTTTAGGCTTCTAATTCTTCTAATCTCATGTTTAAAGCAGTTAACGAGCTGTAACAGACCCTTACCAAACTTTGTATTATTGCAGACAGTGTTCAACATGACTTTTTGGCCTTACTTTAGAAAGTTGAGGTTTTCCATTAGTTTCAGCAAGTCCAGCATTTTACCTTAGATATTTGCTCACTCCATAGAGCTTCTGTGGTGGCTGCAGCTATATCAGATAGCTAAATGAAATAATCTCTTCTGTACGTTGTGCTTGTAGATTTAGCGTTTTTGTGATTCACAACACATCAGTAACAACTTACGTAATTTTGCATAAGAAAATCTGTTCAAACTCACAGCAAATCCTGATGCTTTTGAAAAGAGAGTAGAGCTCTGTTCTGTGGTCCTGCTTCCATCAAGAAACAGCTTTGGATTTTGTTACAGCGGGTGCTTTGCATATTTACTGTGCAGGAGGAAAATGCACAGTAGTTGAGGATCCTTTTGGGAGAGTCACAGTCACACATTTTAAACACTGACAGAGTTTTGCTGACCTGACCACGTTAGACGGGGTTGTGATTCGTCCCTCTTCTCACCAACATAGCTGTGCCTGCAGAAGCCCTCCGGCAGTAGTGCTTGGGGGGCAGGGGGGATTGCCATGGTAGCTCTTTCTGGTTGAAGAAACAGCTTAGTGCGTCTGTTCAAGGCGTGTTTGCTCACATGGCATTTGCTGATGAGTAGGGCAGACCAGGCCATACAGGAAGGAGTGGAAACCTTGATGCTAAAGACACACAGCTTGACCACGCACGAGTTCTTTGCTTCTGCTGGACTTTACCTTCACCATCTCACCATCTTTATGTGATGACTTACCTCACCATGTAAAGGATCATAGAATCATAGGATAGTTTGGATCGGAAGGGATCATTAAAGGTCATCTAGTCCAACCTAACTTGCAATGAGCAGGGCCATTTTCAACTAGATCAGGTTGCTCAGAGCACTGTCCAACCTGACTTTGAATGTTTCCAGGGATGGGGCATCTACAGCCTCTCTGGGCAACCTGTGCCAATGTTTCACCACCCTCATCATAAAAAAATTCTTCCTTACATCTAGTCTAAATCTACCTTCTTTTAGTTTAAAACCATTACCCCTTGTCCTATCACAACAGGCCCTGCTAAAAAGTTTGTCCTCATATTTTCTATAGGCTCCCTTTAAGTACTGAAAGGCTGCAATAAGGTCTTCCTGGAGCCTTCTTTTCTCCAGACTGAACAACCCCGACTCTTTTAGCCTGCAAGTTTAGTTGGGGTTCATAAGAGTTCCTTTATGTTGTGATTCAGTGAATTGCTGAAGCAATGGCTTCATTTTAAGCCTTTGCATAGCCTCTGGTTTTAGTGGGACTTGTGCTTTGAAGTTGAGCAGAAGCTCAAGTTTTCTGAGAGATCAGCACTTTCTTCCTGAGGCAAATGTGAATTTCTGGTTTGATGGTATGATACAGAATATACAGTAGTTTTTCCTCGCCTTAGTGCTACTAATTCTTGAGGGAAGAAAAGTGGTACTAATTTTTTGCTTTAAACAGAATTTCAAGACTCAGTTTTGATACAGTTAAAATGCCTTTATTCATTGATTCTTGAAGAGTTTTTACAATTCAGTATCTGGAATGCAATTTTAATCGCCTAAAAGTTTGTAGAGGATGAGACCACTTCTTCTTGGTTAACTGAGGTTATTTAAAAATAGTACTTTCACTTCCATCCAATTGCACGTGTTGGTTGATAGCTTAAAAAGCTGGGGCTGATTCTAGGTTTCCTTTCATATGCAATATTACATGTATTTGAATTGTATGGATTGCGTAAAAGTATAATGGCCACATGCCCCTGATCATGAAGCAACCCTTTTTTTCACATTCCTAACGCTGTGAAACGGTGGCTTGTCTCTCAAACTTCTTTCTGGATCTGTAATGCTAGCAGCTGCCTATGGCTAACCAGAGTTGGCACAGTCACTGTCCTCTGCCAAACCCACCCCTTATTTTTCTTTCGATAAACTGGCACGCTTGTGCTTAACCACATCTGCTGACGAGTCCGATCTGGTGTTTTCCACTGGGATATTAACCTTTTAAAAGCAATCGGAGCCTTATTCTCCTTTCATAAAAAAGATGGGGAGGTGTAATTCTACTGACTTACACAAAGGAAAAGTACTTTGTTTCACTGGTTGAGAAGGCTGAAGCTGTTGGAGCCTTTTTTCATTTGTAAGTAATAAGATGCAGAGCACAGTCAAGGACTTCTGTCCTCCAGCTGTGGACCACATAGGATGTGAATTTTCTGTAGTAGTGATGACAAAACTAATCACATAGTCACTAAAAGTGGCAAAATGGCTTTTGAGCGCAAAGATTTTGTGACATTATAGTACTTTTTGTTTGTTTTGGGTATCTGGAAACTGAGGTAATACCTCTTTAACAAAAACCATGATGAGTTTGTGAGTGAGTTGTCCCATGAGAAGCTCCCTCTGGTAGCCTTGAGCTGCCCAGAGCTGGCTGCAGTTTGTTATCACTGAATTTTAAAGAATTTCTTCTGGTCACTTTAGTACAAGACAGTTCCTTCTAGTACAAAAAAAACTAACCATGTTGTGGGTAGTAAAAATGATGGGCTCTTTCTGTTGTGAAATGTGCATGTGTTCCTTTCCACAGAAACCAGCTGTGAGGGGAGAAGGAAGGGAGGCTGGGGGAAATCCCAGCCCACGCTCAGGGTGTGTGACAGGACCCAGTACCTGGGAAGTGGTCCTTGTCCTATACCGCAGACAGAGCCACACTGAGCTGAATTCTTTTTTTTTTCTTTCTTTTTTTTTTTTTTTTTCCCAAAAGAAAGGACACTTGTCTCATCAGCTATCGTATTTGAGCCATTGCAATAATGAAGAGTGTAAGTCCTCTTCTCTGTTTTTTCCTTACCATCCGGAGTATCACTTCTCCTAATCCTGATGTTCAGTCCTGAATTGGCAGCTTCTCTTTCAACTTTAAAATTGTTCTTTTTTTCGGCTAGGCAAGTTTTCCTAAATTAATGAGGTCTGTAAGCAAATAGGAAGACTGATGAATGATGGAAAAGGTGTAGGGTAGGTAGTTTAATTGGGTTTAATAGGTGTAAACAAAGAGGGCTCATAAGAAGAGAATGGTAAACTCAAAACCCCAACTATCCTTTGATTACTACCAAATTCAAAGGTTCCTGCAGTCTTAGCATACTAATTAACCACAATTGATACATTATGGATGCTGGTAAATAAGTAATTTTTGTTTAACTCCTGGAGATACTATTTTAGGTGCTTATTTTGATGTAAGCTTTACATTCATTTAGCTGTACTGTTTGTTGTCAAAAATCAAATGTAGCTAAATTGATAAATGTTTTATGATATATATCTTTTAAATAATATCAGTAAATAGGTCTTGTCAGTGTACAGCTTTATGACAATAACTTTTAAAAGAAAAAGGTCTTTTTCCTTAAAAAAAAAAGAAAAAATTTATATTGGCTGCCATTTTCTTTAGTGTCAGTTACCATTTATCATCAATTCAGGCACCTGGAGATCTTTGGGTGAAACTGGAAGCAAAGCCCAACCCCTTTAAATTCAGTTTTTTTCATATTCATGTGTTTAAATTAACGTGTTTTCTGACTTCACATGTGATCTTCTGAGCTTTTGGTTTTCCCTTTCCTTTTTTTTTTTTTTCTTGTAGACAAAAAAACATTTTAGGGGAACCAAACTGTTACCAGTCTTTGGCTTTCTTTACATTTGTGGTTTGACTCCCCAGCGTGACTGTGGTGCTGCAGGTATGGCAGTGCTGGAAGCCTGCTCTGTGTGTGCTCTATTGGTGATCTCTAAATCATGTCATCTGTGGACCGCATAGGATGTGAATTTTCTGCAGTAGTGATGACAAAACTAATCAGGTAATCACTAAAAGTGGCAAAGTGGCTTTTGAGCCACAAAGATTTTATGACATTATAGTATTTTTTGTTTGTGTTGGGCATTTTTTGTTATGTTGGGAACATGATGAGCGTGCTGCTGGTTAGTACCAGTAGGTCATCTTCATTCAGTGCCTGCAGTGGTGGAGCCACATTGGAGCTCAAATCACTGTTACTTCAACAAGACCTCACTGAAAGAAAAATGCTGAGTATTCACCGCTAAAATTAATGGAAAAAAATCAGTTTATTGTTGCTCAGTCATATAGTGTTGTCAGAAACTTTCACCTCTTTTCACAGACTAATTAGACAAGAGCTCAGTGAGAAGTTAGTCCAGACTTGGGATTCCTGGTCTGGGTCATCTGCCGTGTTTCTCTGCTTTGTGTGTGAGAGCACCTAGCATATACCTCCCCCTAGAAAGCATAGCTTGTTTCTCACCCTTATGCTATTTCCAGGAGTCCTGTGAGGACCCAGCCTGATTTTTATGTCCTTTGCACCAACTTTGGACTGACGGGCTTTGCTGACTGCACTCAAGTCACCCATTTACAGCCGGGATTCGGATGATGCTCAGTGTATCTGGCTCCTGCAGAGCAGGGAGCAACTGTAAGGAGGCTCTGTCCATTTTTTCTGAGTAATTAGAAAGTTATCTGGGTGGAACTCATGTACAATTAGGTAAGATCATTTGGATTTTCTCATGGATGAAAAGTAAAGGCTGTCTCATAAGCAGGGGTAACAGAAGATGGTTGATGTAGTATTAAGAATACAGTAATTTTATCTTGACTTATTAAAAGTGGTGACTGCAATAATTAATACATTTTTAAAGTAAGAAAGACTATATAACAGAGACATTCAGGCAACTTATCTTTAATTCCTCTAAATGTGCTCTGCCTCACAAAAATTACTGCAAGAAGTTGATAAGTCTTTTTTGCTCGACAAAACCAAAATGAAATTGCTTTCCATTTTTCAACCTGGTGCTTCTGCCAGATTTGTTATGTTGGGAACATGATGTGGTGTAAAAGGCATCTGTAACCTCAGGCTCTCAAGAAAAGGCCCATGTTTTATACATTATTCTCTTCTCTTCCATGGATACCTTCTAGGAAATGTCTTTGTTAGTTGTTCTTTTTTCCAGTACAGAAATACGGCTTCAACATGTTCTGTGCTGAAATGTCAGCGTTGTGCTGTTGTGTAGGTGGTAGTATGTATTATACACAGTTTTCAAAACCTGAATAATCAGTGATGTGCATGACTTTGCCAGGGAAAACAAATGGCTGTGTCATTTTGATTTCGGTATATCAAGAAAATGTAACCTATAAAAGTTAATTAGCATTCTTCCAGAAGGGGGTTGTTTAACTAACATCTTTGTTTCCATGTTTTCAGTTTTGTCAGAAGTTGGAGGGGAGTGTTTTATTCTGTTGCTAATATATATCCATAGATGTGCAGAGTATTTCACGGAGTTTTAGCTACCATGCATCTGTCCTTCATTTCAGTGAACGGCTAGATTTTCCACTCACTTGAACAACCACTTATATCCACTGAAAATGTTGGTTCTGGTAGTCATGTAATTTTAAACATAGTTTTTATAAATAAAATTCCTTGAGCCTGATGGTGTTCCTGTTATTTATAAAAATGTGGTTCTGCCAGTGATTTTAACAGGAGAAATCCTGCCATTGTCACTGAAATCTTGCTCAACTGGGTTGCTGGTCGCTGCAGGGAGTTGATGGAGCTCCACCTCTCACGGGTTGGGTGCTCTGGTAGGCTTAGTTCTTCCTGTTCAACCTGGGTATCACTGACATTTGGCTGTATCGGATGCACCCGAGTTTCTGGTGTGAAACAAAACTGAAGTTTGAGCACCCATAGTACTCAATTAAGTAATCTCACTTTATTTTTCTATGTACCTCTGCAATTCATTAGCCTTCCTCCACCACTTTAGAAAATAATTGATAGGAGATGTAGCTGTTTGCACACCAGCATTCCTTCACTGTGCAAGTTATAAAAACTAGAGAAGAGGTTTCTCGCATGCTAACTGCTTTGATAAACTCTGTCTAGACTGAGGTCTTCCCAAGGTTGAAAAATCAAAGACGAATATAATTGTCCTTTCAGAGTAAAATTATATTGGTAGCTTTATGAATATTCTACAAGTGGAGGTGAGGTTTTATTCTGGATATTACTTCTGGATGTTAATATTTACAGAAAGTGTTTAAGAAAAAGCAGTCAGAGAGAAGTCTAATTTTTATTTTAGTGAGGCCCTTACAGAAAAGATGTAATCCCTAGAGGCCAGATTTTCAAGCCTGCTAAGCCTGCTGGTATGCACTTGCTGTGTACCAAATCCTTCCTGAAATGCCAAAGTTAAAATGGTCTTGTGGGTAACTTGGCTTTTTTTCCACTGCTCTCTAAATACACATGTGATACTTTGATTTGGGAGTCAGCTTTGATATTGTGTTACTAAGCTGGATATCGAAATGCTTGGTGTCCTTTAATGCAAGCCCTGGATGGTGGCTAGAACCCGTGCAGAGACTTCAGCATCATAACTGCCTGTGAAACTGCTTCTCCTCCTCACTTAACCAAATGCAGGGACTCGGAGGTCCCTGGAGCCGGGTGAAAAAGTGATCAGGAGCAAGTATTTGAAAGACAATGGGATTTACTAGTCACAGTGAGGGAGAACTGAATGAATGGTGGGCTCCGTGGCAGGGGGAGGGACTCGGGGCAAAGTAATTTGAGAATTAATTGTAGTAGAGGACCGTTGTTTCCCAGTTAACTGTTGTTGAGAAGATGTTCCTGTGCTGCCTGGTTATGCTTAGGCCTGTTCTGAGCATGATCTGTTTGATTTTATCATTTCTTGGGTTATAGATCCAAGAGCCTGTGAGAGCATCTACGCGGACCCTTTGCTTGAAGCGGGCTTTAGCGTTTCACTTGGTGGGGCCATGCCAACATGTCTTTGGAGAGTACACGTCTTCCAGACCAGCCCCTTTTTGTTCCTCATACTTGTGTTTAAAATACCACATTTATAACCAGGGCTTGTCGTTTCCTCGTCGCTGGTGGTTGCTATGTGTTTCTCCTCTAAGATGAAAGCCTGCTAAGGCTTAATTTTTTCACTTAAGACTTAAATGAGTTTTTGCAAGCTGCTTCGTTTACCTGTGTAGTGGTTGATTCCCTTCCCTCTTTAGAGGTGGTGTCTTTATAAAAGGTTTTCTGGGCTAAAACCCTATTTATGTCTGACAGCTGGATTTCAAGCTGATTCAGGCTGATTACTAATATCCTTGCCCATATTTCCAAGCCAATATGCTTTCTTACAGAGTTCGGTTTACCTTCTTTTCATAATTTCCACTGTTTCTAATATGCTTGTTCTCTCATGTCATGTCTTTAGTCCTATCAACCACATTATCATGTTTTGAATTTTTCCCTCTGAGGGCTCCAGTTGTCCTTACTCGTTTGTAACAAACTGACTCAGGGATTGAGAAAGGTTGTTACAGAGGATTATGAAATACAAAAGATAATACCCATTAGAAGTAAAGGGTAGAAAGTATAATCTTTAAGGTAAGACTATGTATTTTCCATTATATCCATAGGATATCCCTTTCTGTCCTTAGTTTTTATTAGTAAACTTTGTTTTCAGTTCTTTACTGACCCAAGTTGTATAGTTTTCCAACCTTTGGCACTTTGGCTAATAGAAATCTAAGTCCTCATGAAGAATTGTAAATCTCATTTGCATTTTCTCTTTCTAATTTTGCCCTCCCGAGTTACAATTACTAGGCTTTTCCATAGCATTTGGAAACTGTGTTCTTTAAAGCTGTTGACTTTGGCACTGTCCATGTTGGACATAATCCAGGACATGATTGCCGATTACTGCAATAGCAGCTTCCAGCCCAAAGATTTATTTCATCTATGTATGTCTGCGTAGTTACTCTATCCTGAACAGGCTATCTCTAGGGCTGATAAGGGGTGGAAACTCTAATACTGTTTTCTGACTGTCTGCCTGGAATCCAAACAGAAGCCCCTCACAGCAAAATAATTTTATTTCACATACTGGATAGGCGCGCAAGGATGAGTGCATCCCTGAAGTATGAGAAGAGGTTTAATAATGATGCAGTTTCCTTCTTATGATCCCTTCATTCCCAAACCACTTGGGCGTAGAGCTGTAGCTGTGAAACTATGAGGAAATCGTGCAATACTGTAGCTTTGTTGGGCCATGGAGTCTGCAAACAATACACAGCCATGAGCCTCCACCCCTCTGAGCTTCTGATGCAGGGTCCAGCACGAAGACCTGAGGCTTGGGAACCTGGCTGGACGGCCAGGGCATGAAGCAAGCACAGAGAGAGCCTTCAGGAGCTCTTAGACACGTTAGCATGTTGTGAGCCCTGTGGTTCCTGTGCTTTGCACTGCCCTGCAGCCTTATTGATCTTAAATTGATGTGAGACACTGGCATAGGTTGCCCAGAGAAGTTGTGGATGCCCCATCTCTGAAAGTGTTCAAAGCCAGGTTGGATGGGGCTTTGAGCAACCTGACCTCGTGGAAGGTGTCCCTGCCCATGACATGGGGGGTTGGAACTAGATGGTCTTTAAGGTCCCTTCCAACTCTAACCATTCTATGATTCTACGATAAAGTGGCTGGAGTAAGGGCAGCTGTAGTTCTTGCAAATGAGACTGCTTTACTATTGATACTGGGTTAATGTATGTCATTTTACCATTTATTTCAAGCTCTTTTGACCTTTCAACTCTAAGGAGTACGTGACATTGTAAAAATACTCAAAATAGTTCACTAACAGGTTTGGTTTTTTCTCTGCTGTCTTCATATTGTACTATGCTAATGTCAGATATACTATAATAGGAACAATTATAAGGCAAACTCAGTCATTTCATTTAATATCTTAAATGACGTGGGCATTTGTTGAAGAGAGTGACAGACTGTTTTCGAGATCTGGAACTGGGAAAAGCTACCAAGAACGGCGAGACCGGGTAGAAGGATGGGGAGCCTGCCAGTGCAGGCAGGAACGGAGTGCGGTGCAGCTTGTGGGATGGGCTAGCACCAGTTCTTCGTGGGTACGGATGGGTTAATAAAGATTTGAATGGTAGCAAAATCAAAAAATACTGTCCCATATGCACAAGCATCTTGTGGAGGTGGGGTAGACTTTGGTGTGTGCTCCTGGGAGAAGGGGGAGGATCTGGGAGTGGGAGGAAGATGAACACTTCAGTCATTGGGGTCCGGCTTCCTCTAAGTTTGGGTTATCCAAAAGTACTTTAGAAAATCCCTAACACAGACAAATGTTTGTGTGGTGAAGGCACAAGGAGTGGATGGGAAGATGTCCTCGAAGGCTTAAGATTTGTGTTCGGTTTGGTATCCTGTTCCTAAAATGGGGAATTATAAAGGGAAAAAGCTCAGTAGCAGATGACTAAAAGGAGGTCACGGAGGTTTGGTTGCTTTTGTATTAGTATAGAATATGTTTCAACTTTCTGTTTCTCTAAGCACGTTTTCACATTCTGTTTTATCATCATGTCAAAGGATAAGAAGAGATCTTGCTGTGTTTGAGGCTGAACCAAGAACGATCAAGAAGATTTCACAGAGGAAAAGAAGAGGAAGAGACTTTTCAATAAAACAGAGAATGCTTTTCTGAGCTAAATGTTCCATCTTACATACTTAGTGACCTCACCTGAGAAAACCCAAAAGTTCACATTTCCTTTGCCAAATAGAAAAAAATATGATTTCTAACTAAATAAATAGTCAGTACAGTATTTCATACAATTCATAATGTCATTTTTTATTAATAATGAAAAATGAAGGAATAATATATATGTATATTAATGCCAAATAACATGAGCTTCCCTTTAAAAAGTTTTCTTGGAAAAAACAGCAGACTTCATCCCTTCCAGTACTGACAGAACTGGAGCTATTGCTCTATATAAAAATTAAAAATGACTATAAAATATGTCTATCTGAATTAACCGCAGGAAATTAATTCCAAGAGAAAGGGTTAATATGTCATTATTACAATAATTACAAGTCTTGGAAAAAGAAGCATTGCTAAGTGAGAAAATAAGTGTTGCATTCAGTTCAAGCTCTCTTTGAGGGGTTGCATTTCTTTTTTTGAAACTATTCTACACTTTACTTGTGCAGTTCTTACTTACGTATTCTAGTGTGAGGACAAAAAACATACCTTCCACAATGAGCCCCTACTGTAATAAGAATTACAGAAATGTGCAATAGTGTCTTTATACTTCTATAGAAGTGTAACATTTATTTTTATCTACCTATATATATATAATATTTAAAACTAGTCCTTTCTCTCTTGTCAGTGTGCTGTGCCATATGGTGCCGAGCAACATGCCAGATGATAAAAATATTCCTAGAACATATGATATCATCAGTCAATTCAAGAGGGGTGAAACTTCTTGACCAAAGCATTTGTGGCTTTGATACATTTTCCTAGGTGTAAAGTGTATATTTTGAAATGATGAAGTGTGTCCAAGAGGTCTCCTTTTATGCAAATTCTAAAATACCAGCTTTGAACATTTTGCTTGTTAAAAAAGGTTGCAACTAAAGAAATTTTGTTTTAACAAAAGAATGCATGGCAAAGTAGCAGTTCTTTTCATAGCAAGAAATGATTCACCTTCTTCTTTCCAATATATATCGCTGATAGCTGCTCTGGTGTTGGAACCGTGCCACAAGAATGGCATCTCTCCATCTCTCTTCTCCACTTGCAGAGAAGTCGGAATGTGGTGCTTGGTCAGAGAGTGTTCATGTTTAGTGCAGACAACTATCTGTACATCCTTGGGAAAAGACCACGTGTGCCCAGAATAAAAAGAAAAAAAAAAAAAAAAAAAGACAATAGTAAGTGTTATGGTTTCCACCAGAGTAACTTCAGTTACGCTGAGTTTTTCTTACTTTTTCTTGCTTCTGTCTGTTTACACCAAACACCAAAAAACAGAAAGTGAAGTGGAGTCTGCTGACGGGGTGACTCGTGGTGAAGTGGCCTGCTCTGGGCAAACTGTGGGGGTTTCTTCAGAAAATATCACATGGATGCTACAAAGCAAATAGAAGAGAGATCCCCTCCCATCAAATATCTGTTAGGGCTTTGATCTATTTATTTGTAGTCAAATATTGCCTTACAAGAATTCTTGAATATCACAGGACAGAGACAGACCTCAGTTATACAAAACATGATTTAAAAGATAGTGTCTGGTCTGATTGTTATGATCTGATTTATAGAATGAATGAATTAACTGGGGCTGAATGCAAAGTCCCATTCAGAAGTGTGGTTAAAAATCTGTTTCGCACATTGCTCAGGCTCAGACCTCTGATGTTACAGTCCCACTAATTCTTCAGTCAGTCGTTATTTTCCCAAATAGATAGGATGTGTACTTATAACTTAAAAATGAAAAAATATATATGTGAGCAAAAAAAATGGAAGTTTTTTTCTGCACAATGTGAAGAGGGAAAAACGGCTGCAAAGTAAATTTTATAAATCAGTGAACAAACTGTAAATACTCTCATAAATTGGTATGTGTATACTAGCATGAATGCTAATATATTAATGTAATGAAAAAACACAGTTCTAACTTCAGTTTATACTTTCCACCCCTTCCTCGTTGTGAGTGTTCTGTTTCTTATTTAATGGTTCTCCATAACAATCTCTTTCAACCCATGAAACCATCAGCAATTTATTTTTACAGGTTAATATACTTACAAATGATTTTGTAGTAGAATGTCCTCATCAGAGGACAGACTTATGAACAATCCTCTTCCCCTTGCCCCAAAGGTGTTTTTTTTTGAAACTCAACTACGTACCTAATTTAGTGCTTTTCCTGTGACCGATTAGTTTGGTGAGAAGTGCTTTGCCTTGTTGACTGCACTCCCAACCTCTTGAGAGCCTCCAGAGGTACATCACACCGCAGGCATTTTAATGGCTCGGGCACTGTATGTTCGTTTGGGTTTTGTATGTGTAATGTTGAACGAAATAGGGTCAAGACCAAGAGCCCGTTAGATTATACCACCTTTTGGGATTTGGGGTTCTCTTCTGGAGAGCTGCATTTGCCATGCCTGCATTATCCCCTCACAGCTACCACTCACGGCTTGGCTCTTCCCAGAATCAAACTTGCTTGTGCTCAGCATTGGTGAAACAGGACACGATTTTCCACGTATGTATTTGATGGTATAATAATCTACAATTCAAATTTTGAAAATGCAGCCATCCTTCTTGTACCTCTTCTTCCCCAAACCAAGATCAGACCTATAGGTCCTGTCTAACCCTATGGTTCAGACACAGAGATGAACTTGCCCTTTGCCTGAAACTTTTGAGTAGCACTGCCGAGATCTTCTAAGCCGAGGTCATCACAACCCTTTTAAGTGGATAGGGATGAAATAGTTCTGCAAACATGATCCACTCCTTTCAGGAAGACAGAAGTAGCTGTCTGTATTTGAAAGCAAAAGGCCTAAAAATGATTTCTTAGTGGGGTTCTGGTACATAAAGGTGTTCATCATCGCTAACTTTAGGCTAAACTAGACCAATGTGCCAGAGCAAAAGACATGGATGTGATTAAAGGTTGAAATGACCTGTACTTCATCTACTTCAAAAGAGAACGAAGCCGTACATAGTAATGTTATACAATCACCTTTCACCTGCTTTCTGAGGATCTTGTCATTACAGTAATTTGGGGATAGAGAGCGTTATTGTCCATACCCTGCTGACGAGGGGGCTGAGGCACAGATACAGACTTTAAAGATGCTGTTAAAGAGAGTTACGGGGTTCTGGTCTGGCATGGGGCTGGGCTGTGCAGCCCGAGTTAGATGCCAGGGGAATTGTCTGATCCTGTGGCAAGGGCTTTTTCCCATGCATTGGATCAGATAACGGGCACTGGCCACCGCAACGGAACATTTATTAATTTGCTGTCTTAATATTATAACCTGCAGACCATCTCAATTAATTTGCAATCAAGAAGAAACAACACAGTGGGAACAGAAACACTGTCTAAACAAGAAGGAGCTAACGAGGCCGTGTGATGCTCCGCACAGCTTCGTGGCACTAACCTGCCTGCAGAGCACCTCAGCAGGTGCGTTACAGCACACGCCGCTCGCGTGTAGCCTCAGCTAGGCTGCTTCTGGGCTGCAGCTTGCTTGTTTGCTATAGAACATACCTAAAGGCAGCAAATCGGGCACGGTTTGCTGCGTTATTATGATTTTTTAATATTTATGGAGCGGTTCATAAACCTTATCAACCTTAGCTAACCACACGGTAAATATTTTCACTGGGGCTCTACGCTTTCCGAAGTGGTGAAGAGTAAGTAGAGACCGCAAAGCTTAGAAGTTAGAGGCAGTGGTGGAAGGGATTTGCAGGCTCTTACAGCCGCGACTATTCTTTCTCATAAGAGATCACGTTTTTAGAAGGTAAGGAAACACAGTTATGAGCCCCAAAATATGCATGCTTGTATGGCTTAGTGCAGTTGGTTCGCTACACAAGCAAATGCATATTTCAGCACCTAATTACCCCTTCCGAAGTGTAGTTATGCAATGTATCCACCCACTTGCTATAAACCTGAATGAAGATATAAGCTGCATATAGGTTGTTTACATTGCAAATCTCTGCCTCTTTTAGAAAATCCAACTTTTACTCGCTTCGTATGAGCAGCTCACAGGATTTTAAGAATTCATCTTAACAGAAAGCAGATGGTTTCAGAAAGCTGAAATGAAGAAGGAAAAGGAAGAAACTGAAGATAAGAACAAAAAAGCGTAACATTAAGTGAAAGCTACCACGATAGATTTTTCTTTTTTAAAGACAGGGTATTACAACAATTAGTCTTGTGTCCTGGCATGCAGGAAAAAAGAAAGTGCTGAAGATGTTTAGACGTTTTTAAAGAGGCAACTTTTTTTCTTTTTTTTTCCTTTTTATCCGGGAAGTGTTCAATTGCAAAACACAGGTTAGCATTCCTTCTTTAATTGTCTGGTTAGGAGGTGGTGTTTGGTGGCCGTACCCAGCTCTTCCCTAGGACCTCCGCTTGCAAAACACCACGTTTCCTCGCTGTGCAAGACCCTAGGGACTCTTGTCTCAGTGCTAAGGTGAAAGAGGACGTCATCTCGAAGGCAAGGGAATGCAAACTTCTCCGGTGTCAGCAGGAGAGCTGTCTTTCTGCTGTGCTCAGCCTCTGTCTCCAAAGACAGGCCCTGCTTCTCCAAGGCTCTGTGGATTCGGGGAACCTCAAAAGGGCGCTTAACACTCCTACTGTGAAAATCAACAGCCTGTTTTAAATTAGCAGGAAGAGTAATTTCCTCTTGCAATACCAATATTTCCTCATTAAAACGAGAGGACAAGTTTTAAATATAGCATAAAACTTCCAATACTGTGTAGTGTTTCTTGGAGGACTGTGTTTGCTATGTTTATTTGCCTCAGGGGTAACACTTTTTTATGTACATTGTGAGGCTCAATAGTCTGGCAGCGGCAGCGCTCAGAACTGCTTTTCTTGATACTGTGCATCTGTCTCTGTTATGGTATCTATAGCAAAGTTGATAGGGAAGAAATAGATAGCGAAAATGTCTGTGGACTCAGTTTTTCAGTGTCGCTGTAGTTAGGTTTTCCAAAAGGTCGTGATTAATTTTAGTGTAAGGTAAAATACTAACCTTTTTTTGCCTCTGGCTGTTCTTAAGGAAAGAGTGATGAAAAATTCCCAGAGGAAATTTTGCTGTAAATACTGTAAGGATTAATTGCTGCCTGTTGTCTCCACATGGATAAGTAATGCTTTTGGGCTCGTATGAGAAGGGTCACGTATGCTTTATTAATGATTAGTATTTGGTGAACGTAACTTTTTTTTATTATTTGAAACTTATGTTCAGTCATGAACTATTGGTCTCATCATAAGAACCAGAGGTAATTAATATCTATATAATCCATATTGTTCATATTTAATAATTCCACTATGTCACTACTGTCATTATGGGTTTTTATACTGAGAGTTTATCTTAAAATAGCTGATATAAGCACGGTTGGTGTATCTTCTCTTTTCCATCTTCATTTCTACAGGGACTGATTTCCAGTGACCACATGACGCTGGTATTGCCACCTGTGCCCTGTGGACTTCCAGAGCAGAGCCTCAGCTTCCCAGTAGAGAAATTTTCAAAACAGGGCTCTATAAATTGCAGTGATGGGAGAGTATTCAAGTGCGCAGATAGGTGTACAGTTGATTATAAAAGCCTTTGCTCTCCAAACTTCGCTCATGAGCAAGTGATTCCGTTTTAAAAATACTCTGTTCCAGACATTTTTCTTTTTATTCATCCTCAGCTGTTTGCAAACCATTTTTGGTTCTCAGCAGCAGACAAGCATTAGGCAGCTGTCTAGCAGCAGTACACACCATTGTTGTACGTCTCCATAAAGATGCAGCTATTTATTATTCTTATTGGGTGAAAATATATATCTCTACATATTCTCTATATCTTTGTATACCAGAGAGAGAGAGAGGGATTCAGAAAAGGTCAAGCTATCCACATGGCCTATTAAAATATACAACTTCTGTTGCTTTTCTTCTTCTCAGGTTATTTACATAGCACAGTTTGGTATATACATAGGAAAAGAAAATTATTTCCTCAATGGAAGTTTTTGTTCAAATTCTCCATTAATCTGCCCCGGTGCTATTCGTACACCTTTTCAGAGTTTTGTGGCTATGTCCATTCTACACTTTCTGAAGATACCAATTCACTTCCAAAGCCTGACAAAAACATGGACTGGAATAGATCCACTTGCTGGTGAATATAGAAAGGCACAGCATTAATATAGAAAGTAAAGCATAGTATATGAGTCCTGCATTAGTACAGGACTACACCTAGTGAATAACTGTGGGTTTTCAATGGCAAGAGCAAGGGGTTAATTATACGTTATGTCTTTGGCTTTTAGTGGCACTTATGAGCTGGTCTGGGTCAGTTCTTACTGAAATCACTGCTCAAATCGGTGTCAGGGTTGGAGAGCCCGACACTGAGGTCCTGTTTGTGTGATGAGGTGGTTAACTTTCACTCTGGATGCTTTCTTATCCTTGAGTGCCCACATGGAGAACTGCTCAGGAATAATTGGTGAGTTTAGAGTTCATAGCCTAACTTGTTCACATTGACCATGCACAGGCAAGTTCCGAAAGCTTTTGAAAACAGCAGCAGTTAGTGCTGGCTTGTGCTGGAGGCAGTACTGGTCCTACCTAGCCCAAAAGAAATGGGAAGATCATTACGTGGAATGCCATTCACCCCAGAGTCCAAGGGCAAAATCATCACTGGACTGAACTCTTCCTTCTTGTGCTTTGAAGCAGCTTGTGTCCTTGGATTTGCTAGGAGAGGAACATTTCTTTTGTTCCTTATATTCCTCAGTGTGGTTACGTTTGCTTGTGGTTAGCGTAAATATTAATGCAGAGTACCTTCCTGGAGGTTCATCTGACTGCACATACGTTTGGGGAAAGGGAGTACTTCTGAAGCATGGTTCATCTCATTTTAAGTAAGTCTAAAACAGATTAGATAAATTGCAACTCAAAAGGAGATGGCTAATCCAGATGTGTCCTTGTGTGTCTCTGCCAGAACTGGCCACATACATCTAGCCAGGACTTTGTTTGTCTTGTTACTCTTAAAAACTGATCATTCTGATAGCACATGTGCAGTGTTTCAAACTGGATTAAAAATATCCTGGAAATATGGTGTCCAATGAATTTTGAAAACACTTTTCTATTTTTCTAAGCTCTCCTGAGGATAAGACTCATTCTGTGTGAATGTGCAAAGTACAATTGTTTCTTGATTTGTAACAGCTGCTGCAAGAAAAGGAGTCTTTTACATTACCAATTCTGGGCACACGGTCAGATTTTAAACTCTGGGCTACTCCATTCTCTCTCCCTGATATTCTCAGGAGACCAGTGAATCAAAAAAAAAAAAAAAAAATTGGATACATAGAAGATGTTGTGCAAACCCACAGGCTTTGAGCTTTCTGGAGGGATGCAACAAGTACACAAAGACTGGAAATCTAATTTGGAGACATGACGTTACAAGATAGCTCAAACAAGGAAAGAAATTAAATTTAAAATTTGATTTAAAATTTTACTGGTGCAAATATTGTTTAAAAAAAAGAAAAGAGTTTCTTAGATGGTCAGTAGAGGGCAGACATATTTTATTTCTGAAGAACCTTTGTCCGCTACTGTGTGCAAAGAATATTTGTTCTATCTTCAGATTTGAGGAATGTAAGTCTACTTTGTCATATTACAGTGATATAAATCAGGAGTTATAATTTAAAAAGACATTGTCAACCCCTTTGAGGAGCTAAATGTCCATTTTAAAGCAATTGGAGGATATGAGTTATGACTACAGGCATTTAATTTCTGTGTTTAGATTGTAAAAACCATGGCATAAAAAACCTGAAATACTGCCTCTACCGAGTACTACGGAAGAATCATTTCTCTGCTGAATTCTGTAAAATGCAGTAGTTCTTTCTGATGTGAACTACTATATCACTAATGGGGTGGAAACACACTCGTGAAAGTCACGATTGTTTAAATCTTCAGCTCGGTAACAGAGATTCTTCTTGAAGATCTGACTAGCCAAGCGACTTTAAACCTAAAGGAGCAATGCCCGTTTTAATTTCTACCTGCCTTCCCTTGTAATTGAAACAGTGTTTGTATTTCAGCTGGACAGAATACCTAACAGGTTCTGAATACAGGATAAAATCAGTGTCATATCTGATTAAGTCAACAGAAAAAATTAAAGCGGATTTAAAGAAGCATTTATTCTGAATGAGCCTGTTCTTCCCCAAATACATTTTAGACCTGAAACAAAATGTAGACAAGAGTCTTTTCAGGAAACACATTAATATAAGCACATCTCTAATATTGTTATGGAATACAACTTATGAAGTCTTGTAATGATAGTCTCTTAAAGAGAGTGAGGGATAAAAACATACATGTTGATGCTGTAAAAGTCTAGAAATTATTTTTAACCTGTGTGTAAGTGTGCATACGCATATATGAACTCTTATTTAGGTGTATGATCAAGCTTGCTACAGTAAAGCTAGACAGGTAAGTAGCAGTAACATGAGACAAGTTACGTCATGTACCCTTTCTTTCTGTGGCCTGGCAGTTCCATTTTTTTCTGGCAAGGTTGATGTTCACATAGACACCTTTAATTAGGATCAAAAATGGTTTGAAGAATTGTCCCAAAATACACACTTTGCATTCACTTTGTCCTCTATGTATCCATAAAGAGAAAGTCTTCATTACATTTCAGAAGTCTTCCAGCTAGAAGTGGTGAATGCTCTGAAAGATGTTGGCCGTCAGCTCCAACTTCACAGGCTTTGGACTTTTTAGTTTGGGTGCCACGTTGCCTTCATTACAACCGTGGCTTAGACGTGTGACTGAGGTACCGAGGTCCATGAATTGCACTTGTAACTGACAATGAAACCAAGTTTGTCCGTCTACTTTCGTTCTTTTTAAAGAAGCGATGCGGCCTTACAGACAAGGAGCTGAATTTTTATGCTACTCATGCCTTCCAGATGGTCTCCGGGATTAGTTTCAATTTTTTGTTCTAGAAATTAATGGAGGTCTATATTTTCATGCAATCCAGCTAGATACTGAGATGATGAATCTCTGTAAGAAATGAAAGCTGATTGAAGAGATGCAAATGTTAGAACCTTCAAATGATTTCAATCAAAATTGGTCTTGCTATCATGTGGGTACATGTTACTAAATTAACTGCAATTTTATCTACTTGTATCTTTGTTGCAGTCATCTAGGCAGATGGAAGAACTGTCCATATGCAGTCTATATCATACACAAAATTTACAGGATATACTTTATTCTAATCTTGTGCTTAACCCCTGAATGATCTAGTGTTATGTTTCCTATGAAAAGGTAAGTATAAAAACTGAACTTATTGCTCAATGCTTTTAGGTGAATGGATTTCACAGCACTTAGACTGGATAGAAAATCTAAAACTTTATCGTGTATTGTTCTGTTACAATGATAACACTGCAGCAAAATATTTGTAGCCATATGGGGCTTAATAAAAAAAATGGTATTTCTGTCGATAATGCGATAACCTTCATCGACCCAACAACTTCCAAAGTTTTAATGCATAAGCTTTCAAAAAGGACTTTTTCCTTTAAGATCTCTGCCTTTGACTTGAGATAGTGAAACTACTGTAGTGTAAATTTCAAGATTACTTGCACTGACAACATCAACTTGAAACCTAGTCATTTCATAAAAGAAGAGCTAGTGGTTTCAGGAAATGTTTCTATTTCTATGTTATCTTGCCAGTTTCTGTAATTCTACTGTTATATTTTCCTCTTTAGTGACTTCTATCTCCTGTGTTGGACTGCAAGGCTGTCACAAAGCAGGGGAAAATTCATTTATGTAGAGTAACGATGCAACAGACTTTAAACAAAATGATACTTTTTAATACAAATTCTTACATTAATTTTTTACACAAATTCTATTTTCACAAAGTAAACGGAGATTAGAGACTCTAATTATGTTATTAGTGTCGCGTATAATGCAGACCTATCTATTATTACGTTAGTGTTGAACATGGTAAAAGCTGGAAATAATTTCTCCTTCGAGAAGCTGCATCTTGAAAACAAGACAAACAGATGGCCGTAGAGGAAACAGAGATGAACTGGAATGGTGTGCTCCATGGTGGGTCAAAGTTTTTCATCGAGGAGTGCTGGAACAAGGTCTTACTGAATGTCTTCAGTAACACCTTAAAAATCAGAAGTGCTGTTTTTCTTCCTCTGTTTTTTTTTAAGAGTTAGGACCCTGGTGCACATAGGCTGCCATGTAGCATACGTTAGGTGTCTACCATAGCCTCCTTAGAAATGGTACATGGACCACCTAGGGTCTCCAGCAGTTGCAGAACCACTTGTCTACATAAAGCTGAGGAAAAGCCATGACCGCAGTCAAGTGTGAGCGGTCCTTCAGGACTGTTTCTTTCTGCTGAGGCCACGTTCTGTGCTGCGGATTCTTGGGCTCAGTCTTCGCCATCTACACTCCCTTGCCTTCAGAGATGCCGAAATGGCTATTTATGGCCTTTCTGGAAGGAAACAAAGAAATAGTTCCTCTGCAGTAGGACAGAAAAAAATGCATGAGAGAGGATGAGATGAGTCTGTGGGGAAGGATGAATGTGCTGGAGACTGAGGGGGTAAAAAGGAAAAGTAAGGGGAGGCCTGAGAAGAAGTGATGGAAAGGAGGACGAAAAGAATCCATTGTTTGTCTCTTGCATAGGAACTGAGGAACTGTGCCTGAGGAAAAACTCACTTGAACATTAGCAAAATAAAAAGAACCAGGAAGGCTGACCAGGGAAACACTAAACTGGAAGCAAAACAGAGAGGGAAAGGGCTTTCTTTTTTTTTCTTTTTGGCAACAGAATGCTCCTAGATTGTTGCTTCCCCCCTCCCCCCCCTTTTTTTTTGTTCTGCCTAAAAATCTCCTGTTTTCCCAACTTCCCATTCTGTAAACTGAGGTGGGTTTTATGACTTTCTTATCGTGCTTATTATTGTTGTTGCAGTACCACCAAAAGTCTCAAAGAAGGTCATGACCTTTCGGGGAGAGAGGCTATGAAAGCGAAAAAAAATTATAAATTTTGTGTCCTGAAGCCTGGTTCGAAGGCTGTTACAAGCAGTGTGAAGGCTTCCATTAATGTAAATGAGTGGTTAACATTTTAAATGTGCTAGAAAACTAAGTATGTATCTGCATACTGCAATAACTTGTCATTAGGAGATGTAAAGCCAGCTCTGAACGTCTGAGCAGCAGAAGTCTAAGGTAATTCATCCCAAGATGGAAGACCGAATTCCTGCCCTCATTGGAGAAAGTGCGAGTAGGATTTTAGCCCTGCAGCTTCTGGAACAGGAATTAGCTCGAGTGATTCTACATGGTTCTTGCACTGTAGCAATATGGTGCAGCTACAGTGGTTAACTTCAAGATGGTCCTACCTTAGAAGGTGGCCAGATCTTGTTGGTTTGATCTTAAAGCATAAGCTGTGTTTAATGTAAACAGAAGCAGCCCGGCAGGGCTGAAGAAAGTCAGGCTTAGGACTTGCCATTAATTCCCCGGGTACTCCTTTTTTTAGTTGCCAGGTCCAGTTTGGCCCTGGTTTGATACCCCAGAGAGATGTTAGAACAATTTGTAAGCACCTAGACAATAATCAGGTGATAAAAGCCAGCCAGCAAGAATTTGTCAAGAACAAATTGTGTCAAACCGAACTCATTTCCTTCTTTGACAGGGTAACTGGCCTAGTGGATAACAGAGAAGTAGGAGATGTGATGTATCTTGACTTAAGTGAGGCTTTTGACACTGTCCAACATGACATTCTTATAAGCAAGCTTGAAAAATATGGCCTAGATGAAATTGCCATAAGTGGCTGCAAAGCTGTTGAAGAAAGTGTCCTCCAAGAGAAGTTATCAGTGGTGCTCTTTCCAGCTGCAGCAGGGGCAGCTCACCTAGCATCACTCGCCGGGCTCTTCCATGGAAAGTTCTGCTCTGTAATCCATCATTCAAAATACTAATGAGAAAATACAGCTTTTTTTTTTTTTTTTTCCAGGGACAATGGGTTGGGGGGAGGAGGGGGGGAGGGCAGGAGGTTTGCAAGACTTTGGAGAAATGAATCAGTTCGGAAGGATCTATATAAAAATCATCCAGGTGAAATTTGGTAAAGAAGTGCAAAATACTGCCCATGAAAAAGATACAGTAAATGCACAAAGACAAAAGGTGGAAGTAATGGGAAAGCAGAAAAGTGTCTGGGGGTTTAGATCACAAGTGAAATATAACTCACAAAGGACATGCTATTGCAAATAAAGCACCTCTTTTTTCGGGATTCTTTAACAGGAGTGTCATGTGTAAGACATGGGAAGTAATTATTTTGCACCATATGGTGCTGGTGAGGCCTCAGCTGGAGTATTGAATCCAGTTTTGGGGACTGCATATAAAGAAAGATGTAGATAAATTGGAGAGTTTCCAAAAGAAATCATGAGGAAATGAGGGATTTTAAAAGCATGATTTAAAAGGAAAGGTTGAAGGAGTTAGGTTTGCCTAGAATACTTATTCCCCTTACCACTTTTATGAAGCAGGAGGGTCTAGACAGTCTCCTGAGGACCCCAAGAGTCCTATATTTTTGTAGTCCTAACTGTAATATTGGATTACATCCAATAATTGGATGTAATATTGGATTAGTTGATGTCATAGCAGAGGCATCTTTAGAGATGTCGTAGCAGAGGCATCAGAAAAGATCTGAAAGAGGGAGCAGATACTTGGAGTGGCTTCAGAGGGTCTCTCCATGCAAGTACAGCACTAAGGAAGATGAGTTTATTGGGGAAATAGAGAAACCAGTATTCAAAACTGATGTCCTTAGTAGTGTGGAGAAAAACTACTTTATGATTATTTTTGTGTGTGGCCACATGGATTTAAGTATCATCATTTTGACAAGTTGGTACCATCCTTCAACACTCAGAGGTTTCCTTCTGTAAAGTTTTCTTCACTGGAGATTTCTGATTGGATCCAGAATATTTTTGTCCTGAATTGAAATGCAAGGAGCGAGAAGAGTGTTTTTAAAAAGTAATTTTTTTTAAGAAGGAAATAGGTCCACATTTACAGTGTATGGTCAGATTTTTCTTTCTTTCTTTTTTATGTTTATTTTTCAGTTCCAAGATACATCTGGTGAATTGTATCATTTAGACTTTGAGGTATGGGCAAAAATGCTTGCTAGCCTTTGTTTTCTGTTTCTCTGCTTTTTTTTTTAGAGCTGTGTGACACATGCTTGCATATACGTACCAAAAAGTTGCCAGCATTTGCAGGATTCAGTCCCGTGTGCTCTGCTGAAAGGTTGAGTTAGAGTAAGTGTGTCCATATTAGCTGAGGAGCAGCTCAGTGGACTAATGCAGTGCCAGGTATGGCATTTATCTTTGCTGGGGAAAGTTTGTGTGCTCACTGACAAAATATTAATAGGTCAGTAGATGAATGAATTTTTGTAAGCTGTTACATGAGGAATAATAAAGAACAACTCATTTTTTTTTCCTGGAAGCCAAATCCTCCTGTCCTGCCTCAAGAAGAGCTAGATGTTCCAATGTGTTTTGAGGGAGTTTCAGCTTCCCCAAAGTTGTAAGGATTTGTGGAGCAACTGGAAGTAGTTTTGCATCCTGTGAAGGATAATACTGCCCAGACATCCCAGAAGGATAATGCTGCGCATTCTTCATCCCTAGGTCAGGCTTTGTGGCCGTTGGAGCTGAGGAGCCATGGTCACGGCTGCACTTCAGCCTGTCCTTCACATCCTTCCAGACCAAGGTGTGGCACAGCCACGTTCAAGGAAGCAGAGACCCTTGGCTTTGTAGTACTGCAGCTTCTCTGCCTTGGAGGCTGCTAGTGCCTGTGACTTGGGTGGAAACGATGCCATTGTCCATAGGTGTGAGCAGAGTCTGTGTCACAACTCATCCCGTGCCTTTCCCAATACAATGCCTGAAAAGCATTCACGTTCACCTGAAAAAAAAAAAAAAAAAAAAAAAAACAATCAAAAATATCTCTGTCTCTTAGGTACACTCATACACACAAACCAAAATAAAAAAAAAAGGGGGGGGGGGGGGAGCAGGACGTGGTTTAACCCACGGCAAACCTCAGGCGGCTCAAAGTTCAACTTCCCATTCAATTACTAATTCATTGCTTTTGTTTGTGGGTATTGCAGTATATGTGGTCTGTGAGATTACGCACTGATTGTAATTTTCCATAGCGATGCGGCTATCCCACAGAAGGGATTAAGAGTGGAGCTTCCTTTAGCGCTTGCACCTTGCAGTGTGACAGGGCACGGGGAAGTTGTTTTGCATGTGTGCGAGAGGAGCTGCACGTGGGTGCAAATTAATAGAGTTTTTAAATGTATTTTTAATTTTTATCTCCAAGCAATGCTCCATTGTCAGCTAGATGATAAAATGTCTTGAATAGTTGACTCTAGGGCTTTCACTAAACTGCCCATGAATGCTGAAACCATCTGTTTTTCTGGACGTTTGTCAGGGTGAGTGTGGCAGAGGCAGCTGTTTGAAAAGGGACGCTTTGGATGATGAACCAGCCCATTGTTTCTGAGCGATTCGCTCGCATTCAGAGGCTCTACCCAAGCGTACTATAGAGCAATCAAAATCAAACTATTGTTTGTCCCGATCATATTGATCTGAAAAGAAGGTGGTGGGATGACCGCATTGTAGATGCAAATAGTTGTTTAGAGCAGCTGTATGCTGGCCAATATGTACCACAGTAGGAAACCCACATGGAAGCTAGAGGGCTCCCTGCACCCTACTGGGGAAAGAGAAAAGATGATGCCAGATTGAACTCCAGTCTACAGCAAAAGGGAAGGCTCTGGACTGTTGGTATTGCTAGTAATTTGCTTTTTACAGCCATGGTTGACATTAACCCTGTAGTGCCGCAATGGTTGACATTAACCCTGTAGTGCCGCAGTAATTAAAGTCAATTGTTTGGGCTTTTTCGTGCAAGCACGTTGCGGAGAGAGTTTATCAAGAAGATAATTACCTAAAGCTACTGCAATGATATACAGGAGCGATTGGATTGCTTGGATGTCAACTATCAATTTTCTCTTCTATAAAAATTAATTGCATTTTTGTTGTTGTTTTCTATGCGGAATCATTCATGCACTGTTTAAAGTTTTCATAATTTATTTATGATGATGAAAATATAGCAGCTGAATCGAAACATATTGTGGTGTTCGTTTCTGTGTTAAATATAGCTGTCTTATCTCTGCAGAAAGCAGAGGGAAAGATGATCTTTAGTGCATGTAATGAAGATTATAGCTTGTAGTTTAGAGTAACTGAGAAAGCTGCACTTCATCCATTAACATTTTAAGCTTTTTAGTTGTCCTTGTCACTTCATTGCATGCATGCTAATATCTCCTCATATAAAATTTAATCTGTCGAACTAAATGAAGGAATTAGTATCTGAAAGACATCTTTCATTAAGCAATTAACGAATCTTTCTAACAAATCTACAAAAGCATATGTGTTTATATTTAATAAGTATTTGTATGATCAGCCAATTACAATACATAGATACATCTTTTTTGTTTATTTTTGTTATTACAAAATCTAAATTACAATCAACCTGTAATTATGCTTTAGCAAATGTATTGTAATTGTTAACAACTGTGGTTGGGGGACTACTGTCTTTCAAAATCATCACAGTCACGTAAAGCTTAATATCTATTTCTTTGTGTAAGAATCTTTATTCCTGTCTCTTCATGATTCATGGATGGAAATGGTAACGTAGTAAAGAATCTGCAGAGGGAATACATTCAAGGATATGTCTTTTTAAAATTAACAATGATGTATCCACGCACGTGGGAGGGAAGCAAACAAGAAGAGGATGTCAGCCTGGATGAAAAGATGATCACCTGCACCAGCTGCAACACGTTTCCTTTCACAGCTTTGGAGTAGCTTTTCAAATGTATTCTCTTTTCAGGCTGCTTGCCTAATTTTATGAAGGGACACCCCGGCCTAACTTAAACTAGTAGTAAATCAGTGTCAGCTTCTGTGTAAAAAGTGAAAAAAGTAAGTAAAAACAGTGATATCGCCCCTTTGCCCTTGCACGGTTATTAGTTTGGGAGTGATTTTCTTAGCAGTATATATGAATGCTTCCTTCCTGGGCTTCCTTTTGTCCGAATTACTTTAGTCTTCAGAATGCTCCATCTGATGTATAAATGTGCAGTTGCTGCAGCAGAGTGAATTGTCAATTAACTATTTTTTGAATACGGAAAAAAAAGCTACTTCATTGCCTTAAATAAGGTGGTGCTCTGGCAGTAGTTGCTCTCTGATTTGGCCTGCTTTTATAAATTTTTTTGAAATGAAGTCCTCACTTAGGTCATGCAGTTGTTTGGAGAAAAAGCCTATGGCAAAGCAGATGAGCAATAAATCATACTGGCTTCAAGTAACGGCCACTTCCCTGAGTGAGGACCAAGTTCTGCAGCCAGTGGTTCGTTTTCAAGCACATACACTGTATACAACTATTCTAAGCATTTCCTTCTACTAGATAATAGAGAATAATATTCTTCAGAAACTTCTACTCTTCTGAGTGTATGTAGGTCCATCTATATGGAAAAACTCTGGGCAGTTGCCATGAAAACTCCCCAGAGAAAAACTGGAGGTAGGTAGGAGGAATAAACCCCCAAGTACTTACAAAATGCCGTACCTGCAGTTCTCTCCCTGGGGATGAGAGTGAGCCGCAGGGGAGAGACACGAGTCAGGTCGGTTAATGAATTACGGGAAGGCACTTGGGTGTTACAAAAATGAATTTGTCCAGTAGAAAGACTTGTTTTCCTTTCCAGACATACCATGCAACATTTAGACAGACAGTGTAGCATGCTTCATTTGACTCATTTGCTTATCTTTTCCATTAGCAGTTTGCTACCTGACTGTTTCGGAGCCAGTTCTCCAAGTGTTAAAATAACTCACCAGCTTGACAGCTATCATATATGTCTGGCAGTATTAACAAAGTGCAATCCTTGCCATAGAGTTTGAAAAAAATGTATCAGACACCTACTTGCTGGTTGCCAGAGGACCAAACCTCTGAGCAGGAGAGAGACAGAGGGAGATGCTGCACCACCAGCGAAGTTCAGGGGGCATGAGGAGCCAAGACACCTGCTATCTTCACCTCCTGGAAAGGGTGGGGTGAAGGAATCCTGGAAATCTTTGTTCACTCTTGGGTACTTCTCTGTGATGTCTGTGAAAGCCTGCTCGAAGTTTCACCCTTCGCATCAGACTCGGGGTCGTGTGTGTCTCATCTCGTGTTGTGGTGGAGGCCAGTCATCTGCTCAAGGATGCTTTCAGCTGTGTGCACAAAATACTGATAAGACACATCCCCATCCTGACGGAGCTGCAGCTTACTTCTTTTTGTCTTTTGTTTGCTCTCGTGCAGCTTTCTGGACATAGGCTTTTATTATGCCTCTTTTTTATATGCCTTCGGCGGTTGATTCCAGTGCCTACTTCCAATGCTCTTCAGTTTTGGCAAATATTGGGGGCGTGACATTATAATTGAGTCAAATCTGGAGATTTTATTAAGTACAATTCCTGGTTCTGCTTTACTTCAAATGGAATTACACAAACGGAAGCTACAGAATATCAACATTTGGTTATCGTCCGTCTGATGAAGAGCAGTATAAATATGTAGATAGACAGAAATCAGTGCCTTGGAAAAATAATACATCACTAGGGTATAACACTTTTACCTTTTCCCATAATGAGTTCTCATCAGAAAAATTCTGGAGATGCACTTGGCTATAGGTGTAGGATTGTGGTTTTATGCTGCAGTTATCTGGAGGGAATAATTTCCTTTTGCTCTCAGGCGGAATTAGACTCTAGTTTGGTCAACCCAACGTCCTCATATCTGCCCTGCATTTCCCAATCCAGACATGGGTTGTAAAAGAGGTAAATGCAAACCGTAATGCGGAACTCTTAGTACTCTGTGTCTGTGTATTAACATTATTTAGCTGGTTTTTATTAGGAAAAAAATGGGAATGTCTTTTTTAGAGTGAAGGATGACTCAGATCTTTAAATCCTAATGAACACAGGGAAATGATAGTCTAAATCATGCTTGTCTGAGGTGGGCACGTAGAAATAAAGCCTGTTTTGCTTTGTTTCCTGTGGGATTTTAAACTTCTTAGTGTAAAAATCCATACATCTAAATCCACCTTTTTTCTTTCATTGTATTTTTGTTTTAACACGTGTTGTTATAATCCCCTAAAAAATATTTTTTAAGCAGTCTATTTTTCCTGGTGAAAATTTTCTTCCCAAAGAAGCATTTTGACGACGATACCGATTAACATCCTTTCACAAGGTGAATAATATGTTAGGCGCAAATGTAGTAGAGTTAGAGAATTTGGCACAAAATTGGAATAAGGACAAAACGTTGTCAGAATTGGGTGCTGGAAGCCATATGCTTCTTCTTTGAAGGTGGGTTACGTTTTTAGCTGTCAGATTGCTAAGAATCCTCACGTCACCCGTGGACTTGAGGCAGAGACAGGTTTTCACCGTGGTGGGAAGGCAGGCCTGGCTGCTACCCCCAATTTGGCACATGAATTCGAGACTTGTATGACAAGGCATCTAATTTATCAAGCCTGGTTTGTGACGTGGAAGGGCTTCTCTTACAGAGATTTGATTTCCAGTCTTCCTGTGGCAAACAGCTATTTTACTGCAAGTTTCAGAAAATTGGGAAGATTAGGTTTGTTGTCTTATGTCTTTCTCTAAAGGATTCAATGAGTGAAATGAAGTGCTTGACTAGCAATTTCACCTTTATAAGAACACAAACAAGTTTTGTGACTTGTAGTGCCAAGCATCATTCTTCTGTTTGAGAGATCAAAGAGAGAAAGAGGGAAAAAGCTAAAAAAAAAAAAATTAAAACTTCTCATCTCAACCTCAAAATGAGCTTATAGGTAATCTGCACCCAGACTTTTGTGCCCGCACTTTTATACTAGCTTGAATAAATCCAGTGTATTTTTAGGAAGCCTTAATTTTACTATGCTAAATTACTGTATCGCTGTGTCCAAAGAACTGGTCTCACTCCTGTACCGTATAAATTCATCCTTTTTTTATTATTATTATTATTTCTTTTTTTCAATTGTCCACTAAATTTTCTTTGAAATTCCAGATGAGGTTTCATCTGAGATTTTTTTGGAGGCGATACAAATATTTCTGTTGACAATATGTGGATTGACAGTACTATTGTGTTTCTGCATCTCATTACTAGAAGAAAGGAATAGCTCTTGGTCCTTGGCCTCCCCTGTGTTTTCAGCTGTGGAAGCCCAGCACCCAGCAGAAATTCCTATCTCTGTCCTGAAGCGCACGACCTCTCAGCTGAGGCTAACAGATCTTCCATTATTGGTGTCCCACATTTCGTCTTTGCGATTGCTGGTCCTTCTTTTTGTTGCCAGTGAGTCCCGACTTCGTGTTCTCATTACCATCCTTATATTTAATATTTTGTCGGTGAAAGTATTAAACTTAACTGGTCTTGAAGCCAGTCCCTAAAGTACTTCACGAGTAACCTCCTTCCCAAATGAATCATCCTTTCTTCTGTGTAAACCACCGGCTTCCGCAGCTGGTCCCAGTTCTCCATTTGAACTTGTTGTGACAACTGGAGATGCTCTGCCGAGTTCCAGATAGATTAAGAATTAGTGGTTTTGTTGGTTTACTTTTTAAGGTAAAATACGGGTTCTCCTTGAAAAGAAAGCTTTCGTGTCTAGCTGGCTCCTTTAAAAATTTGTTTCAAAACCTCAGTATCGCTAAAGGTGTGTAGTACCCTGGGATCGCTTTCTACAGTGTTGCCATTAGAAAGAATTGAGCATAATCGTACCATGCAACTCCTGGTTTGTTTGAAGAGTGTATTTATTTCAACAAAAATTAGCACAGTGATCTTTTCCAAGCAGACTCATTCCTGAGTTTTAATCTTTTTTAAGTATTTAGAAATGAAGCTCAGTTGCAGTTTTGGATGTTATATGTCACAAGGAGGAGTTTCATGCAGCAATTTAGCATGCAGAATTTCTGTTTCTGAATGGTTTTTAATCAGAAACTTGTTAGTCCTGAAATGTGTCTTTCCAGCTTTCCAAATATAAGCCAACAGATACGGGCCCATTCACACTGAGAGAAAAATTATCCTACTTTCTTGCAAATGAGTTTTAAAAAAGGAGACTGCTTATGCTTATTAGAGATCCCAGAGCAATCTTTGTCCCGGCATGCTCATCCAATTCTGCTTTAGATGCTTACCACGTCACACATCCCTGTCATCTCAGAAAACACCTTCCCCTAATAATATTTGCTTTAGGTTTGATTTGATATGGCATTCTTTATTTTATGTCTTCACCTGTCCACAGTTTAATTCCAAACTGGTGAAAGCAGCTACTGACTGGCTGCACTGCCGTCGCTCTCATGTGTCTGAGTGGGGTCAGCCTTTAAAACGGAGCTGGTTGCCAGCAAAAATTGAAGTTATTTGTGTTTTCCTCAAGCGAGGGTGGCTCGCAGGTAGCTTTCTCATGTTTTACTAGGAGGAATCGCTGACCTTCCAGTTCCTATGTGAATTTTATATTTGGGAAAGTGGGTGATGTGGCATTTCTAAAGACATAAAAACTTTTATGTATAGATTTATTGAACAGATTTGATAGTCAGTACTCACCGCAGACAAATACTGCACATCAAGTCCTCGACATGCATGTGTAGCAGTAATCAGTATCAAATGAGGAATGTGTACTCAGCCTTCAACTTGAAGTAAAGGCTTTCTTCTTAAACGACACATTAACTCTGTCATTCCAGCCATGAGTGAATCAAAGTTTAATGATAGTAATGAGGCTAAATTAACAGAGTTTATGCATGAAATAACTATGAAAGGTTATAAATATCAATTTAGTTCTAGAATCTTAAACATTGTAAGTCAAAAACCTTCTGCTACCATCCTTTTGTTTTTAACTGATGGATATTTACCTCCACTTCTTTCTGTTTTAAAGCCAGTTTCCCTCCTGCACTGAACACACAAGAAATAGTATATGAATTATTGATGGAAAATGCCATACAGTAACATAGTACAGTGATAGTTCAAGTACAGTGCTAACCAATGAATGGTGTTTATAGTAAAATAAGTATTTGGCATAATTTAAAAAAAAAAAACAAAACACAAAATTTTGTTTCGCCCTTTTTGAAAAGGCTTAGCTTTTTTCTTAATTTTAAGAAAAATTTACTTTTTTCTTAATTTTATGAGAAATTTCACTAAGGGTTAATCTGGTTTATTTATATTGCCCCTATAAGAAAGAGGTTAAGAGAGTTTAACTTGACTCCCCATGACCAGCTGAACTGAAATATACTTTTTTGATCAGACTCGATAATTTACCTTGTAATGGCATATATTAAGGGAGAGTTAAAAATGGTTGCCACAGTTGCAGTAGCTTTTGCTAAAATAGGCGTTGACATTGTTTAGATATTGTCAGAAAATGAGTCAAAGTGTATGCTTCATTAAAAGAGAAATTCAGTGCTGCCCCGTGAGGAAGTGGGAGTGCTCTTCTGCTCCAGATAGTCTATATTTAATGTCCAGTTTTCAGCATGACCTTACCTGGGGCTTGGTGGGACGCATGCACAGACCCCTTATTTGAATGTGGTGGTATTTGTACCTTGGTGTCTTGAACTCTTTGAGCCTCCGGGGAGTGCAAATGGGCATTCAGAGTAGTTCCAGTGTGTTTTTCTTCTCTCCCTGGTCACCTCTCCTGAGATGCTGCTAATGGTTTTGTGGAAATCATTTATACTGATGCTGTAATGAAGACATAAAGAACACCATTCGTTCTCCTAAACAGAGATGTCTGTCCTGTGTGGCCTCCAGCTGTGGGTCCAGAAGGATGTAATTCTCCCTCCGTGGCTGTGTCAGACCTGCCAGCTCTCTGTGAATGTGGAATAAATACCGTGGAGCATCTCACAGTACTAGATAGACCCCTGTCTTGAGGCAGCTGAATTGAGCACTGCTTGTTTACTTCAGGCGAAACAAATCAGTCCGAGCTCCCTTGACAGTACTGGTAGATGTTGGGGGCAGTGGGGGAAGATAGAGCATTTTTAGATACCTACATTCAGTTTCCTAGATTTAATCTGCAGCCAAATTCCACACATGTAGCCAAAAGCAGGGTACTTACTGTCTTCTTTGGTACATGGGATGCAGGCTGGAAACCGTTGGCATGCCGCTCTCTACCAACCTAAAGCCATCATGGGGCATTAAATAAAATGTGAAATTCTGGTAAATGAAGTGTAAGATACATTCACCCATCCTAAGTTCTTGCACCTGAGCTGTTTAAGTGAAGACTGAAGTTGTCCCTTTGCAGTCACGGGAGGTAAAACAGATATCTCTACAGAGGAATCCAGCTCTTGTGTACCTGAATTGGCACTAGGAATGATACTTTCCCTCGGCTGTATAGGATGTGCAGGAAGATTAGGATCCTGACTTTAATTTAACGGAAATTAATCTTGACTTAGACTATTTCATGTTACAGTTTCAAAGAGTGCCCCCAACATGTAAAAGAAGTGTAATCAACAGTCTGCAAGGAGCGTGGAGTGGTACCCCAGTGATGTTGGGGAGACGGGCAAACAGTGAACAGATTTGGTGGTTGGCTGACTCAGGGGTTGGGATGAGTGTTGAATTTGGGTTAGGAATTATTTTCTTGCTCTTTTTTTTTAAAGGCATGGCCTGGTGATTTTGCATCAGGAATGGGATTAGCAATGGTTTATTCCAGCTGTCACCATGACCACCAGTCTGTGTCTTCATGGTGAGTTCATAAAAGAACAATGGGAGACAGTTGGGATCATTCCAGTGGGAAGGAAGGGAAAACCACTGATTCGTTCCCAGGAGTACTGAAGTGTCCCTGGAATAAACGAATGTTCTTTAGGAGCAATTCCTGGTAATTCTTTTTATCCTCCAACAATGGTTTCTGTTCATGGGAGAAAGCTCTATTCTTCATTTAGTTATTTTCTCTCTGGAAAGCAGAAAGAAGAACTCTTCTAAACATGCGGAGGGACTTCTTTACTTTGAGGGTGGCAGAGCAGTGGAACAGGCTGCCCAGAGAGGTTCTGGAGTCTCCCACAGAATGTCTGGAGACATTCAAACCCCACCTGGATGCCATCCTGTGCAATTTGCTGTACGTGACCCTGCTCTGGCAGGGGAGTTGGACTAGATGATCTCCAGAGGTCCCTTCCAACCCTGACCATTCTGTGATTCTGGGAAATAAAACAAGGTGGCCAAAACGAGAGAAGCTGAACTGTCCCATTCCACCTCGAGAGCATCCCTGCTGCACAGAGGTCCCTGGTGCAGAGACCCCTGCCCCAAATTTCTGTCCAGCTGGTGGGAGCTGCATGCGCTCACTTGGATCTGCAGAAGAGCTGCACGAGAAGGAATAATTTGCCGAGAGGTGGCTGTGCTCACAGGGGGTCAGCTTCGCAGTGAGGCGCCCACTTAATTACAACAGTGCTGAGTGTTTTTCAAGGTTAAGAATCAAAGCTAAAGGGGAGGGGAGGGGGGATGTGGGTTGTCCAAATATGAAGTACTGGCACCTGTAGTACCCTGCGTCTCTCAGTGAGGGGTCGTTACAGAGCCTGAGGCTTTGCCACTGGCGGCGGAGAGGCTGCAACCTCCAGTTTGCCGGCAGCAACCTCCTGTCTTCAGCAGCTCTGGTTAATACCAGCTATGAGCTTGAGGGAAAGTCATGTAAAAATGCCTGCCTGAACTAGATTAACTTCTATCCATGTTTCGAGGTGGAAACATCCTTGTTTAGGTTTCTGAACAGGATGATCTGGCATGAATACCTGCAGGCTACTCAACTTCATGACTTGGGGGGGGTGGGGGGGGTGGGTTCTTCCAGCCCTGTGCTCTCTCATTGTTGTTTGAGTTGCCGTAACCTTAATTAAGGTTGCCTTCTTACAGTACTTTTTTAAAAATATGTTCTTGGAAATGTTGGACTGCTTGTGAGTTTAAAGCAAATTAACAATACTTCTTTTTTTTCCCTCTGTAAAAGCTGTTTTACAATATGTCTCTTGTAAACTTGCAGCTTTCTAAGTTTCTGTATCAGAATGTGAATTGATTATGGGATTTGACGGATCGTATCCCATTAGCTCTTTGGCTTGTAGGAAGCAGCCCTTGACCTATTTTTTAAGCTTTATTTCATAAATGTTTTCAAAACTGTCTGAAGATCAAAAAAGCAGGGTCATTCATTTAAATTTACTTTAAAGACCAGCGGTTCATGGCTAATGAATGTATGGTTTATTAATCAAATGTATGTAGCTGAAAGAAGCCAACTGCAATTCACTTACAATTGCGATTTTACCCTATTTTAACGTTATTTTAATGAGCTACAGATTTGAATGTGGGCTTTGTTCATCTGTTGCTTCCACTCAATTGCAGTTTCACCCTAAGAAGACACAAGACAGATTGATCAGGCTTCCAGTCATTGTAAGACTTAAATGAAGTGAACAGGGCCTTATGTTTCAAAACCAAATGAGAGGATTAAAGCAACAAAAAAAAAAAAAAATTCTCCTATGTTATCTGTCTGCTGTTCTTAAATTTGATTAAGCTACTTGCCACTAAGCACTTTTGGTTTTACTGTAAATACAGCCTAGAAATAAATTTTCATGGCCGCAGGCACCAATCAGCAAGTGATACCATGAATAATTAGCACTTAGAAACACTTGTTCATGTTAGAATATTTCTTTGATTGCCATTTCCAAAAACACACTCAGATAATAGGACAGTACATTTCTTTAGGGTCTAATTGGGATAGAGCTTCATGCCAGCAGTTACAATAGAAGTATAAGCAAAGTTTTCCTAATTTTTGTGTGTGTGTGTAGTGCAAGTTTGTATTTTGTGAGAACAGGAAAAAAAGAATAGTCTTAAGTTAAACTATAATAATTTGGTGTAGTCATATTTTATTTTTTTGAACTACAGTGTTCCGTTTGGGGCTATAAAAGGCACATTTGAACCTGAATATGACCGTATCTAATATTATCTTGGTAAAATATAAGCAGATTGCAACCACCTGTAAAATACTGAAGTGGCCTGTGAAGACAGTGTAAGCAAGAATTCTGCATCCTACTTTATTCTTATTCTGCGTTATTCTTAAAGGCTCTCCCGTGGGCTTGAGAATGTTTGATGGGGAGTAGCAATCCCTGTGAGTTATACGGAGCATAAACTCTAGGAACAGCAATGTAGAGGCATAGCTCAGTTTTACAGACTTTTTCTTTGGTTTGTATGTTTAACTTTTGACATAAGTGTGTTTGAACTGCAAAGTCCATCAAGAAATACTGTGAAAATACTCATCATGGCAGTAATAATGCTCTGTTTTTCACATACGTTTAATTTACCTATTTTATAATTGATTTTGATGCCAATTACTCATTTCTAGATTTGATTTGCACCTTTTTTGTTCTAAATTCCCTTTTGAATTTTGCACGAAAAAAAATGTTAAGTAGCAGAGCAATCCAACGTATCTGTACTTGATCCCACATTTCTTGTGTACCCAAACTCCCGCTCTACTCCAGAGTGACTTTCTGTGCAGAAACCCCCAGCCTGCAGATTCTGGTGCCCTGAACAACGTGGGGTTGTTATCTCAAATGACTTTTTAAATTGAGATTTTAAATAAGAAATACAGGAAATAAGTTCTGCTAACGCTGAGACGTTTTTCAGGGTTTAAAAGTGCTTTGAGAGTGAGTGGGGAAAAGTTATCAAATCCCTTAAAAGCAATTTTTTTGAAAACTGATCTTTAGATCCTGCTTTGACTACATGAAGTTCAAGCGCTAACCGATGAGTGCAGTATGTCCATGGAGCAGGCTGGATTTACAGCTGGTGAAACTGAGGCAGGGAAGGAAAAAATGGACTTCTGGTGCGCTTAAGCATATCTTAAGTGATTGGCATCTCTACACAGCAAATGAAATGGAGGCAGCCATAGCTGTGCCCCTTTTAATCTAGCTAGAGTGAGAGCAATGAAGGGTAGGGAAGCTGTGGCAGCACAGTGGTCATCATAGAAACTCGGGGGGCAGCCTAGGTGTATCTTCACCGATGTTGTCTGTGGGACCAAGTGGAGTCTTCCACTCTGGAGACATTCAAAACCCGCCTGGATGCCGTCCTGTGCAACCTGCTGTAGGTGACCCTGCTCTGGTGGGAGGGGGGGTTGGGTTAGATGATCTCCAGAGGTCCCTTCCAGCCCTGACCATTCTGTGATTCTGTGATTTGTTAATTGGGGCTTGCCTCGCCAGACGGCGAACCGCACCGTCATTCAATATCCTAAGGACAAGAGCAATATAGAAATTGTAAGATTATGATCAGATTTGGGAGTCCCAGTCTCCCAGATTTGCACGGCTTTCTCTCGAGCGTTCAGACTCTCCTTGTCTTGTCTAAGTGTTAGACTAATGTCTATCAGCCTCAGGAATTAAATGTGTGAGAATGAACACATTGATAAGAAAAACTAATTTATAATCAACACTGAGTCTTTATGCAAAAATTTAGAATAATGCAGGTCTTAAATCTGTCTGATTCCCACACATTGTTTGTTTTTAAATAATGTGCTGCATGAAGTACATTTTTTGTGTTCTAGGGAGATGATCGTTAATAGACCTTTGTGTTTTCTCAGCCATTGTGTGGCCATATGTAAACTTGAGGAACCGAGTTCTGTTGTGTGCATCTGTGTCTAGCTGAAATCAAAGGTGATTTGATTTTTTTCACCCCAAACCAGAATTCAGGCAAAAAAAAAATATTGGTGGCGAATCTGAAGTCCAAACATACATTCATCTCCTGTATGCTAATTTTCATGCAAGTGGCGCGCTATTATTTAAGGAGAAAGCTTTAAGAAATATTTGCGTGTGTTTTTAATAGAGTTGGATTACTTTATCTTTCGTAAAAGTATATATGAAGACAAAAGCCCACAGCGTGCTGAAATTTTGCAAAGCGTTTGTGGGCTCATTTCCTGCAGTGCAGGGTGTTTGGCAGCACAGTCAGTGAATATTCCCGTATAGCTTCGCAGCGTTAAACAAATTTCTCTTGACATTCAGTATATGTAAGTAACTGAGAATATAGTTCATTTCATTTAGTGTTCAGTCATCTAAAATCAAAGCATTTGGGGTATTATTACTTAGTTTTGATATAAATGAGTAATCTACCGTGTATTAAGCTCGCTCTGTTTAAACTGAAGTTTCCAGATAGCACAGGTTACCATCTGTATTTTTTCATATTATTATTGCCCTCATAATAAGTTCAAGGTGAGGTTTTCAGGCAGTAAGCTGCAAGTCAGTTTTCATATAAACACTTCAGAAAAGCTATCTTGACATCAGCAGCTTATGCAGTCTTCCATCTACAATGCAAATGACTACACCTGCGTTATTTTTATTTCTTCATTATTTTGTGGCCGCTCATTTAAAAATGTTTAAAGCATTAAAAACGTCTGTGCAAATACGTGTGAAAAGAGACGATTGTTCTTGTAGGAAAGGCCAGGAAAACACACAAAAGAGGCCACAGTGAGACGATAAACAGAAAGGTCCAGGAGGTATTATGATGAGGTTCACAGATACTGTGTTCCAATCAAGCTCAATAAGCTCTGAATTCCTATTATGTTTCTCAAGCCTCCAAAAAGACATGGGAAGAAACCAAAAGTTTAAGTCAAATATAAAGCACTTAAGCCAAGAGCACATGAATGTATAGCAGGGTAATGGAGCTTTCATCTCCGAAATAAAAACAGTTCAATTCAATTGGAACTGAAGTTTCTTCCCCCTTTGAAAAAGTTTATTTTAATGAGTTTCCATTTTATGCGTGGGCTGTTCTTTAATCGATGCTGCTCCATTGAAGTTTTACCCAATGAAGACACAAGACAGATTGTCCAAGCTTGCGGCTATTGTTGGGAGTTGATGAAGTGTATGGGCCCTTATGGTTGATAACAGAAGTAGATGGTCAGAGCCAATAAATAAAACTTTAACTCTGATTGTTGGGTGCTTTACGCTGAAAAGCTTTCTATTACCATGAATCTTCGGTTTTGAAGGACTTGTGAACCCAAAGGCAGCTTGTAGCTCTGTCACACAGACTAAGTCAGTCAGACAAGCAGCAATCTGTCCTAGCCGATAAACCCAGTTTTGTCTTTTAAATTCTAGACTTCTCTTCAGGAATCAACATTGTTAATATCTTGACAGACCATTAACTTCATAATACATTTATATGCTGCCCTGTTGATTTATCATAAAAATTTCATGTTTGCAGAAGTTAAATTGTGTTGTCCTTGATCATGCTTTTACAGAGCAAATATCAGAAAGAACAATTTTTACAACTGCAAGCCTGTGCTAATGTTTGAGGAAATGGGTAAAACATTTTTGTGACAGCGCTGAGAGCCACAAGAACCATAAAAAGATTCATATGCAGTATGGTAAGAAATCGGAATATTAACCTAGGGTTTTGAGTTTTTTCAATGAGAAATGAGATTTATTTTGCAGATAGAGCAGTCCTAGAGCTGGGCGGATTTGTTTGTCACTTGGGCCACAAGATCCCAGTGAACAGAAGAGCAAATACAAATTCAATTAAAATATTCTGCGTATTTACTGAAGAAATGCCATTCATTTCAATTTTAAGGAGAAAATCTGTTAAATATTTGTGTTATAACCAGTTTTCTTGGAGCAGCAATACTTTTGAGTGTGGCAGCTAGTGGCTGCCTCACTTCGGAGGTGTCATGCAGATACAGTGGAAGATATTTGGCCTTAGGGATGCATCATGTTCCCGGGAGTTTCCCAGGTCTTCGGGTGAGGGAGGAAAAGGGAAGGGATGAAGAACCCTGACCAGGTAATGTAGGTGTGGGTACTCTGGAGATAGATGGCAGGAGGGAGAGGGTAAGGTTGCAGGGAAACAGGAGAGGTTTCTGTGGGAATGTCTGTTGTCTGTTTGCATGAAGGTCACTTAAGATCTGGCCCTTCTACTCAGGTTCTTACTCTTCCTCAGCATCTCAGTATCAGAACATCTTTCAGTGGCACGTGAAGTGGCATGGCTAATATTTGTCACATGTGGTTTGTTCTCTGGTATTCCTCATATCTGAACACAAGAAAACATTTTTTGCCATGAGAGTGGTCAAACACCGGAACAGGTTGTTCAGACAGGTTATGAAGTCTCCCATCTTTTGATATGTGGTCCTGGACAACCGGCTGTAAAGACACTGCTTGAGCAGGTGGATTAGACTCTGTGATCTCCAAAGGTCCCTCCCAACCTAAACAGCTCTATGATTCCCTTCCCCAGGGTAAGTTTCTGTGTAGTATTTTGTTCTGGTAGGCATGTTGATTGGGTTCCTCTAATAGTCCATGTTGTTGGCATGTGTTTCAGGAAAGAGAAGAGAGTAGGTGCAGCTTGCACGTGGAGCAGGAGGACGTTCTCAGATTGGCTGCCAAAAAACTTCTCTCCTGTAATGACGAGCTTTTAGTCTGCAGTGGTAATCGAAGCAACATCAGCTCGTATACAGCACGTGGGGAGGGTGGGCAAACCTTTTTGATGCATGCTTATTATGCCTGAAAAAAATCTCTATGTAGCCTTAATATATGATAAAGTTGCTTTATTAACTGGCACTGCACTGAACACTGTTGATCATTTGATCAACTCATGCATTTAATGGGGATAAAAATACTTTCTATTTTCTTTATTCGAAAACCTGCTTTTTGTGCAGCTTCTAGAACGAGTTAGGCTTGTGAGAATAGGTGGCACAGAAAGAGGAAAGAATGTACAAGGCGTGGGAGGTCAAATGCATGCATATTGGTGTATACCAAAGAGTCCTGGACTGTAGCTATGGTGCCTCTAAATTGTGCACCAGTATGTGTTTAAGGAGTGAATTTGAATGACATATGGAAGGCCTTTCTAATGCATGCCGTAGAGTTGCTACTCTTGCAATGCAATATGCCAACTTCGTAGCCGTAAAGATCTCTTATCTTTCATATGCAGAACATGCTGTTACCATACTCTTGCACACCATGCTTTAACTCAAAGTGTGTTAGGTATGGTAATGGAATACAATTTTGTGTATGACTGTTGAGGTGTGGATATCTGGAAAGGCTGAACGTAGAGTAAGAAGCTTTGAAATACTTGGAGAAAAGCCAACTACTAAAATCTCTGTGAAGAGTGAACACAGAGGAAGCCAATTCCAAGGCAAATCAGAGGTCCGGCTAATTTAGTGTTGACCAAAGATGTTTAGCGCTCCAGATGATTTGCTCAGGCGCTTGTGAGATCGAGTGCGCTAATTGCAGCCTCAATCCAAATCACAAAGAACTTAACCATCACTTGTACCCTGTGGGATCTCTTTTGGCTCTCTCAGTAGATAAGCCACTACCTGAAAGGATTCAAAGGCTTGATTCCATCTTACGCTAACTGATGACGTTTCCATCCTTACTACATTTCTCTCTCCATTGCTGTTGAAGAATACTGTGTTCTAGGAACTGGGGACAGCACGACCTGTTATTAAAGCAGAGATCATAGATTTCCATGAACCAGATCTTCTTACTGGTTCCTGCCTCTCTTTTGTAACATGCTTAGAAATTTGAACCAGAATAGTAATACAGAACTCTGGATATTATTGTATTATGTTATGCTGAGTGGCTTTGTGCAAACAAATCTCCTTGCTGGGGAATATGTAATGTGAGCTCTTGCAGATGACATTCATTCCCTTGCCGATGCCCATCCTTGCTCCAAAGCTTCCCTGCCAGCTCTTTCCCAAAGAGGGCTTGTGGCTGTACAGGCATCCTAAATAGCGGCAGGCTGGACACCCCAAAGTGCCCAGCGAGAGAGGGACAGCCACAACCAGCAAACAAAGTAATTCAGAGACTCACTTCGCCATTCCCTGTTAGCACAAAGGGAATTCTCTGGAAAGATTCAGATTCCAGAGCTCTCTCCAAGCAGGGAGAGCAGTGCTCCTTCCTGAGGCATCTAATTATGAGTCTGTTCCTGGGTATTACCTGGCACAGGGAGGCGTGCTTGCATTTTCCTCAGGAGATAAAATTATTCCTCTCCCTCTAATTACATGTGGTAGAAATTTATTCTTTTTACATTTAAATCGGTTTTGTATCAAGCTTCTTTTACATGCTAATACACCTCAGGCTATAGGGTTCCCTTAATTCCTCTACTAATGGAATTAGAGAATCTGCCTGTTCCGGCAAGGATGCCCTGAAGGCTGGTTATCCGTGCTTTGCCTTGGATAGACTAGTTCGTCTGGGGATTTCACCCAGACTACACATCGGGCAAAAGAGTCCTGGGCAGTTGGAGTCTGCTGGCACCCTGACTTACTACTTTCTCAAAAAACATTCTCTCTTCTCTTACGTAGCGTCAGTAGAGCTTTGATGACCGTATCAAGGAGGAGAAGCGTAGTTAGAGAAGACTCTAGTTTGTTTTTCTATGTCCCGGTTTAATGAAAGGGAAGGTTGTTGGAAAAGTGTTTTCCATGATTTAAGATAATGAAATAAAATGTTCAGTTAAAATCCTGGCTGCATTTGGGATAAATGTGCAGCCATAGGTGGTTTTCCCTGCATCACCTGCAGCTGTGGCACCTGAGAACCGTGGAATGTATTAGCAGCAAGCACTTTGGCTGTAGGAAAGGAGAGGGATGTATGTAACCCCCTGGTGGGGCTGCATCGCAGGTCCCTCGGCGTGCTCAGGGCTCAGGCTCCATCCAGGAGCTGCACAACTGCTCAGTAATGAACGGGCTTTGCCTTTTTTGGTCAAGCTGTAGCAGTTAATGACTCGAGCTCTGGAAACCTCTGTTGCGTTAAGCAAGATGGGGGGTTGTCTCAGGTCCATGAAGCGCTGGCACACTGACTTCTGTCTTTGTAACATAAAGCAGCATCCAGTAGGAAAACTGTACTTCATAGAGCAAACTTCTTTTGCTGGAAGATAAGGAGTGTTAGAATTCAATTTATGTGATAGAGGCACACGCTAGAGGCTGTATCGCTTGCTGTCCTTTATTATAATCCCCCCAATTGCCAGATACGGGTCAAAAAGGTAGGATGTACTCTTTTGTACCAAAGCAGTGGAGTAATGAGGACATCTGTTTTCATATGGTACTTGACACACACTACCAGAAATTTGATGTCATGCTGTCCAAACTTGTACATCATTGCAGAATTGCATTAGCTTTTCTGATTGATTCTGACAAGTCACTGACAGTTTTTGAGGTGAAACACAGACATGACAAAGGGCAAGCAGAGGCTGCATATGTCAGCTGGAACACTCCCTTGTTGACTCGAAGGGGTGAAAATCTTTCAGTCTGGTCTTTATCTGCCCCTCGCTGCTGTTTAACCTCCCCACCCTTGCCTCGGTGTGCACCGCTTCAGACGTTATTTGGTTACAGGAGTGAGTCCTTTTGAGTTTTCTCTTCAAAGAAGTATAGTGCCAAGGAATCATTTCCTTCTCGAGGGTTAATGCGTGTGCCCATAAGGTAAAAAAATGTAGTTCAGTAAATTTATTCATCATGAATCATGAAAGGTTGATTTCATTTATCATATCGTACCATAAACATAGTATTTTGTGGTTTGTATTTACACATGCATAAACTTAATTTACCCTCACGGTGTCAAGCAAGTACTTATTTCCTTTCCAGAAAGTGTCAATGTATATGTACTAACACATAGTGTTTTAAAATACCAGTGCTATGAAAAAAAAATAGATTTTTTTTTTTTTTAATGTTGCAGGGGGCTTGAGGGGTTTGGGGTGGTTGTTTTTTAAGAAAAAAGAAGGACAAATTGCACTCCAATGATGATATACACAGGTTTACCAGCTCTGAAACAACACAGGATTCCCTCCGGTGCTACTGTCAGTAAGGTCAAATGCACCATTTGTTCTCAATATATGTTTCTAGGTATGCTAGCAAAAGAGCAAGTGGTGTGCTGTAGCATAGCGAGTCGGGGTCACATTTTATTTTACCATTTTACAAGCTATCTTCTGCTCCAGCTTTTCCCTATGAGATGGATGGTCATTTTTTGGCCATGACTTGTTTTGTCCATTTCTTGAGAAAAAGCTGATCAGCAAATGCAGAGTGGTTGTATTGCGAATATTCGCTGCTGAAACACTCAATGGTCAACAAAAGTAATAAAAGAAGGATGTAATAAATCGAAGAATACTATATTGCACCTGGTTTATCTTGCTAGGCTTGTACACTGATCTCAGAAAGGATCAGATCACATACGCCTTGGTTTCGCAGATAGGCATGTTATGCTCTTTTGGCTGATTTATACTTTTTCATAAGGAAACATAGAAATGCAGTGATCCATTTTAGGTGAAATACTGAAGCCGGCATTTACTATTTTAATGAAAAGATAGCTTCACACCATATGTTCTTATTAGTAAAAGAAAGCTTCCCTTTCACAGGGTTGTTTTAATTAAGAACAGGTCTTTTTACAAAACAGTACTGTAATAGTATTGAAGAAGCATATAAAGGAAAAAATTGAATAATTAAAGAAAATTGTAATTAATTGTAGAGTCTTAAAGTAGTATCCAAGTGTTAAACCACAGATTATATGAATGTTGTTTAGAGCTGGCTTTTTCATGAGCTTAGAAATTTCATTTTGAAAGGGTCATGATCTCAGTTAAGTTAGTGGAAGGCACTTGTAGATGAACCACAGACAGCATTATCAACTCTTCCCAGAAAAAGGAATATGTGAAAGCAACTTCGTGTGAAGGAAAGCAACAAACTTCCCCACCTTATTGTCATGTAAATTCCAGGAGACCGCTTTATCTTAGTGCCTTCACCCCACTGGGCTCTGTGAAAGAGAGCAAGTGAAATGTTTTCAAAGTATTTGGTGTGTGGCCACCTATTTTCTTTTTCCTACGGAGATGCAGACCTCTCCTGGTTTCAAGAGACTTGCTTTCCTCAGTTAACCTTTGCGGATATCTGAGATGCAACTCATTGATTCTCTGAGATTCAAGGATTACACTTTGAAAACTCCTGGCATTTGGAGGGCAGTGTCATCTCGTTTCATGTGCTGTCTGAGCCTCTAAAATTTTGTACTTGTCATGCGGTGGTCATGGTGGTCATTACGGGTGCGCTTGATATTTCTGTGGCTGTAGAGAACTATGGCGGTATAGGCAGACCCACCAGAAGCTGCCTACCTGCTCAAGCTCTGTCATTGAGACTGTCAGACCTCATATGGGCAAAGTTGGCCTGAGCAAGCGTGTAAACACAACCTCCTCCATCTCCCACTTGGCAGGAAAAGCAGCACAGTCTGATCATCTTCATCTTTGATTGTTTCAGATTCCAGGCTGAATCAGTGATACTCAAGTATTTTGTTCTGTTTTGGACACCGGAGAGACTTGCACGAGGCATGCTCATATTTGGGAGGCTTCACTGTCATCTGTTGGAGCTGCGTACCCACAGAGGAGAGCAGCACAAACAGTACACCCGCTGAGATACCAAAAAAATGTTGACTCGCTGCATTTGACATCCTTAGTGCATCTTTTTGCATTCTTTTTGTATTTACAGTGCAACTTGATATGCAAAACCACAGATCATTATCAAACTCTTGCAGTGTTTAGGGCAAATCCATGGAGCAAGATGATTTTCAGCATATTCCTTAAAGCTTCTTTTGTTTTGCTTAAATGCTATTGACTTGGATTTCCATTGTATTTTTTGTGGTGGAACTTGGAGATATATAAAAAAGTATTCTCTGTTGGTTGTGCATACATAATTTGAGCTCACCAGCTGGAATCACATGTATATGTAAATGATGGCAGATTTGGGCTCATAATTGTTCAAATTGGCTATGGCATTTGTTATGTCAACCCTGTGTTCTCAGTGCTGCCACTTTGATTTCAATCAAAATTTTGTTAGGCAGGAGTCATGGAAAACTCCATTCTTTTAAGCATTTAACTTTTTCCTAGTGCAGTCTGGAGTTAGTGTACACTTAAGGAATTATTTTAGCAAATGGCAGGTTTTTGATAGCTTAGTCAGTGGTGTAGTCTTAACAGGTTATATTCTTTAGAGACTTCCAAACTGCCCATCAAGATAGCTTCCAGTAGTAATGATGTGTATTTTACTTTAATCTATGAATGTAAAATAGAATGCCTTTTTTTTTTTTCTTCAAATCTCTGTTAATATTTTAGCCTCCTCAACTCCGGGGGCATGCTGTAGATATTAATTATTAGGGACAATTGCTAGCTGCAATACCATTTCTGAAGTTAGGACCTCAAAGAGTTGCAGTCAATGGCTTGATGTCCAAGTAGCGAGCAGTGACAAGTGGTGTTCCTCAGGGGTCAGTACAGGGACCGATACTATTTAACATCTTTGTTGGCGACATGGGTGTTGGGATTGAGTGCACCCTCAGCAAGTTTGCCAACACCTAGCTGTGTGGAGTGGTCAACACGCTGGAGGGAAGGGATGCCATCCAGAGGGACCTGGACAAGCTTGAGAGGTGGGCCTGTGCAATCCTCACGAAGTTCAACAAGGCCAAGTGCCAGGTCCTGCAAGTGGGCTGGGGCAATCCTGTGCACAAATACAGGTTGGGCAGAGAATGGATTAAGAGCAGACCTGAGGAGAAGGACTTGGGGGTGCTGATTGACGAGGAGCTCAACATGAGCCAGCATACATGCTTGCAGCCCAGAAGGCCAACCGTGTCCTGGGCTGCATCAGAAGCAGCGTGGCCAGCAGGTCGCGGGAGGTGATTCCGCCCCTCTACTCCACTCTTGTGAGACCCCACCTGGAGTACTGCATCCAGCTCTGGAACCCCCAAAATAAGAAGAACATGGACCTGTTGGAGTGGGTCCAGAGGAGGGCCACAAAGATGATCAGAGGGTTGGAGCACCTCTCCTATGAGGAAAGGCTGACACAGTTGGGGTTGTTCAGCCTGGAGAAGAGAAGGCTCCGGGGAGACCTTATAGCAGCCTTCCAGTACCTAAGGGGGCCTACAGGAGAGCTGGGAAAGGACTTTTTGCAAGGGCGTGTAGCGATAGGACGAGGGGGGATGGCTTTAAACTGGAAGAGGGTAGATTTAGAATAGATTTTAGGAATAAATTTTTCACTCTGAGGGTGGTGAGGCACTGGAACATGTTGCCCAGAGAAGTTGTGGAGGCCCCATCCCTGGAGGTGTTCAAGGCCAGATTGGATGGAGCTTTGAGCAACCTGGTCTAGTTGAAGGTGTCCCTGCCTATGGCAGGGGGGTTGGAACTAGATGATCTTTAAATCCCTTCCAACATAAACCATTCCATGATTCTATAATAGTACATTACTCTTCTTACAGACTCCTGACAGTATCAGCAGACCCAGTGCAATGGGACTCTCCAGACATTTCCTTTGGAGGCAGCTGGTTAAAGTTACTCAAAACTACTGTTTCAGAACAAATATTTATTTCCAAAACTATCAAGTACACTGGACCAAAGGTGCACAATGGCAAAAAAAAAAAAAAGATGCATATAAAAATACAAACATTCCTTTACCTAAAGGTGATCTGTCTGGTGTAATTCAGATGGGCCCAATTTGATCCTCATATTTGAGTTGGAAGGAGGAGCCTGTTCAGCCCACAGCACACTCCTGCTTTCTGGCTTTTGGTCTTTCCAAATTGTTGGCTATTTCACTAACATACCCTCTGATTTTTGGGCATGCCTAGAAAAATCCCTCTCGCTCCTCAAGCCTTTGAAGATGTCAGGTTTCCGTCCATCACAGGCTTGATCTTGGGAGGATTGTAGCTTGAAGAAAATCAGCTATGGTTATTTTTATTTCCTCGGAAGTTGTGTACCTGTAGCCACCGTTACTTTTTTAACCTTTCCTTTACATATTTGCTTTTATAGTTCCTTTGATTCTGAGCACAGTCACACAGATAAGCAGGCATCAGCGCAAACCGGGGCCGGCAAACAGCTGCTCTCATAATATTTATACAAGAAAATGCCAACAGTTTCTCAGTTCATCAAAGTCCTAACTCTTCATTAAAAAGGATTGAAAATACAGTGCCATCAGCCTTAAAATCAGGGAGTGACCAGCACAAGAATATTAACTGATCTGGGCTGTCACAAAGTACATTTTGGTGTCTTAGGTCGGTAGGGCTCAAGCAGAGCAGAAGTGCCTTAAGGCGCAGACCAGTTCTGAGCTTTATGCACAGAAAGCATTTTACAGCCGTGATAATGTGTCTCTGAAATTAAGCATCATAACAGCGCGGCTGATTGTCTTTTAGTTAATTTATCGCTGTGCAGTACCTATACAGTCACTTACAATGACAGGCTGTGGTATGGACCTTTCTCATGGCAGACTGCATCTGCAGGCTTTGTCTGAACCTGTGATGTAAATGTTCTCGCTGGGCCTTGTTTCCCCACCAGACGAGGTCAGTTGTTGTCCCTGTTCGTGCGTGCATATGCAAGAGAGACAGGGAGCCATGCTGAGTAATGCTGGAGCTGCTCCAGGTCCTCCTCACCCACCCCAATCTCCTCCTGTCCCCTGGCTTATCTCCGGAGAGGACATCCAACAGGTGCATTTGGTGCCTCAGCTCCTACACTGGACACTCCTCCGTTCAGAGAGCCACAGATTATTATCATTGACCTTCGCAGGAAAAGTACATTTTGGAGTTCTTCGATGTAAAGATGTAGGTGCCTTTCTAACTAGGTAGGTGCTTGGTTTTGCCATCAGCAAAGTCCAAATTTCATCCAGTGGTTGTAGGTCTTATGCTTTGGCCGTGTTTGTCAGCTTCGTTTCTGAGCATCTCGTTACTATGTAACTGAAAGTCTATGGTGTATATTTTAAATTGCCTTTTATGGCAGTAATTACTGATTTGTATGATCCTGTTTGAATTTGTATAGTGCCTGTTTACGAGACCAATGTGTGTTTATGCCCTCAACTCCACATTTCTGTATTCCCTTCAAACTGTTGATATTGGCTTGATGGATGTCCTGTTAAGATGGAGCTTAACTCCAAGTGCCTGCCTGTTACTGGATTTAGTATGCTGCTGGGAGGGAAGGAGTACCTTCTGCTCTGTCCATTCCCACCCAGCTATAATCTGTTTGTTTTTTTCTTTTAAATAACAATTTCTGCTGTGGTCTGGATTTTATTGCAACCTATTGCAGAAACAAATCCTAATACATTGTAATATTTAAAAAACATTACTATACATTCATCATGCTGGTTGAGTGTGGCAGCACCATTCCAGCATTAAGTTAATTGTAAGGAAAGTGCTTCTGGGCACGGCAGCTTGGTTTCTGTACCGAGATCCAGATTGCGAAAAACTTGCTGATTTATACCCCGTTGGATCCAAATGTTTTTATGCTATTAAAAGATTTGTAAGTACACCTTTTATTTGGAACGCTTTTTAAGGTGTAATTTATAGTTAGTTCTATTAATGTACTGGGGAAAAATAGAAAAATATTTTCTCAAAAAGAAGTTTGATGATTTTTCATGTCAAAACAATTCTTTGGCAGTCTAACAGGTCTAGGGGAGGAAAAGGTAGGATGTGCTGTAAGGAAACTAAAGACAGAAAAAGGGTATGAGATTAGGATAGGCTGACACATCCAAGTATCCAGTGATGAAACTGAGTTATTCCTCAAAGTTGAGGGCAATTCCCACCTCTCCCGTGTTTTTCTTTTTAGGGGAAATGCTTCCTTTAAAGGAAGGGCTTCGTTCCTCTACGAAAATCATGATTTACAGGCAGCACAACCTGTCTCTCAAGTTTTCTGTCTGGAAACTAAAACCGCTTTGATGAGGAATAGTAAAGCAACCTCGGAAAGAGTTACACTGCATTTGACTTCCAGAAACAAACAAGGGTGTTAACATCCTTTTAAGCCTTAATTTCCTCTAAGATGTGGCTCATTTCAGAGACTGACAGGTAAAGCGATTGGCATCAGGAAGGCAGTTTTCTCTTGGCTCCTGACACCCGTCCAGTTCCACGACTTGTGCCCCGACACCATGCAGCACCATTTTGGTTGCTCTCCAATGGTTTTCTTCTTACAGCAGGTTTGCAGGTGAGTGTGCAGAGAGTTTTAAGCAGAAGCGTAAGTGGATTTATAAGCAGAGGCATAACCATTTCTAATCAATTCAGATGCAAAAGTTGCATAGCTGATACGCAGGAGGTCAAAGGCCCAAAACATAGAGAAGTTTGAAGCTTAGCAAACTTCAAGGTGTTCAAAATATGATAGTGGCACTATTGTTAAGCTGATATGTTTCAGCTTTTCTCTTAAAGCCTCTGCATCCAAGGTACTACAGCTTCGGTTTTAAGAGGGAGTTAATTTCCACAATTTAGTGTAGATCTGACTCAGCTGAAATTGATTACATGCTTATTTTTTTTTTATGTTTCAATAGCAGCAAAAACACACATGTGAAAATAGATGAGGGGGGATTGGTAGGTCTTTGCTCATTACTGGGCAGATGTTTCCTGAAATCTTGAAATAAGTCTATTTGGTAATAGGTAAGATAATACTTAAAATGCAAGCACTGTGTTTAATTCAACTTCCTTCAGATCATGGAAGGTGACAGGAGTATTTCCGAATACTTCTGTGCTAAATAGCTTCTGAGTTCTGAGACCTGTAGGTTCTCTTTCTCCAAGCTTTGGTATCCCTGCCATTTCACAACACTGACTTCCCCACATTTTTCAGGGCATGTCTGAGAGTACTCAAGTGAGCTCATGTACCAAAAAGCTCCTTAGTTACTGGGACTTGGTACAAAACCAAACAAGTCAGTGACAAGATTTCTTTCCAGCAGACCTTGTATCGTGAACTTTCAGTATGTACTGAAAAGAAGGTACCAAATCAAAGCAAGTTTTCTTTCAAAGAAGCCAAGATATCTTCCCACTGAGAGAAATTTTCTTGCCAAATGCTGGCTCTCCAACTGTGGCCATCTTGACTAGGGAGCTATTTAAAGCAAGGATGCAATGATTTTTTTTTCATTATGGCAAGACTTTATTTCACTTCTCATGAATGGCTGAGCTGTTGATGCTCAAGCTTTCCTTAAAAAGTACGTTCAGACAGAAATCAAGATCGGGGTATTTCTGAAGGAAAGTGATAATTGGGAGGAACTGAAAGCAGAATTAAAATGGACACCATTAGTATAAATATGTAGGTTGTTTCTGCTGCTATAATTGTAATCATTTCCCTTTATCTGATACATTCTGTCCTAACATAAGTCAGAGCACACCCTACATGGTCGTTGCATCCACTTGGATGTATATTGTCTCTTCTGCTCTCTGACACGGTTTTGTATCTGGTAAAGAAAGGGCATCATAGGGGTGGCTCAGAAACTGAGCCCAGATATGCCCGTCTCAGTTAAGATAAATGCTGTTCTCTTTGATGAGAAACTGGCCCTTGTCTGATCCCTCGGACACAAAACATGGATGTGGCATTATGTACATTAGGAAGTGTCTTGCAAAAAAATTGTTTGTTTTATGTAGAATGTGTCCAAAGCTGTTAAATGTTTGTTGAAAAAAGCTTGGGAATTTTTTTTTTTTAAATCTACTAAGAGCTAGAAACAAACAAGGTATTCGGCAGTTGTTCATCAGCTATAAAGCTAGGTCAGCTTACTCAAGGTAAGCAAGGAATGGTGAGTAGTGGAACAGCCACTGAAGGGATTAATTTGTAACCCTGAGGCGCACTTCTTAGGGTGGACTGACTGGTACAGTTTTTCCATGAAATTAAAAAAGTCAAGACATGCATATGCTCAGCCTGCCTGGGTACAGATTTCTGACCCTTGAGCACTGTAGGATCTGTTTCACCTTTGTTAATTTTTATGACTTGGAGATCTCCTTTGGCTAGAGAAAGAACAACTCGGGTATTAGTTGTTGTTCAGTTGCAGCAGCTCTGAGAAGGATGAAAGTAACTTTTCTTTGGTTTATATCTATGTTTATAAGAATTTGTCCTCAGCACTTGGGGAAACTATGACTGATCCCTGACCTCAAGTCACTCACCTTTGCAGGTCCAGCCTGTGTGTAAATGAACGTTTCAAATAGCACTTTCATTATTTCCCAGGTAACACTGGCTTCTGGAGAGTATTGATCAGTCTCTGACCGATAGTTGCTATCCTTGATGAGGAAAGCTTGGGTTTGGTTTTCTAAGTTCACTGCAAGATTACATGCCGTGAAATAAGTACTTAATGCTTCAACGTTTATTATTGGTCTTAGGATGAACAGCCAGTGTCTTCTTGAGTGTAAAGAGTTGATCTTTTCCAAAAACTTGCAGTAGTTAATCATCTAGGTTATGCAGGCAAATATAGCTGCTAACTGCCTAAACACCAGTAATAAAATCGAACTTGTTTATTTAAAGGTGTAAATAGGCACATGCTTGATTTTAATTCACGTGCCTCGTTTACTCATTCCTGCTCTTGTTATGAGAAACAGCTTTACATTCTTCCAACCTTCTTTCCAACCCCCACTGTTCTTGTTGCCCTTTTCTCCATTGCTGTAGCCCCTGCCACCAGTCTTCTCTGAATCCAGCATGTGATGCAGACATCATCATCATCTGCCCACATCTTCCTAACCAGACTGTGCCAATTCTTACAGATTATTTTGCATAACATCTTTAAGACACCACCTTTCTTGTCCGTCTGTATATCTCGTGTGCTTGTTCAGTTCCCTGCTCTGTTATGTCTCAGTTATTGCACCTCAGCATATGACAACCAGGGATGAATCCATCAAATGCAACATGCCTAGTCTCATTCTTGCAGTCTCTCATGGTCTCTCTTCTCACTGATTCAACTAATCTTTCATATAATATCCAAGTATTTACACACTCTTCCTTATCAGCCCAGAATGCCAGTTCATCTTTGAGGATATTGAGGATATTGCCCTTGAGAAATGACTTTCAGAGCTTCTATTTCCTTGTGACGACACAAAAAACGGTTCATCTGCTTATGTGCCAAGATGACTGCTAAATGATGTTAACTGAATGCTTCTCCTATGCCATTTCCTTCTGTCTTTAAACAGCTGTTGTCTATTGTCTAAAGTAAGATCTTTGAAGAATAAAATGCCTTCTTCATTTGCTTTGGCTTTGTGCAGTACCTAATGCAGTGGGTTTTTGATCCATAATTTAGGTCACAGGCATAGTTCCAAAAATAATAAAGTACAACTAGTTTGTTCTAGTGACTACCTCTAATAGCATTGTTTATGTCTTGTCTTTTTTATGGTTTTACTTGCAAGCAGTAACTTTTAAATTCCTGTAAATGTCAAAGTCAAACCAATTCATTCTGAGAGTATAAAGTAAGAGCATCCCCAGCTAAAACCTTCCATAAACATTCAGGACTACTGAACACAAAAATAAAGGACACCAGCAATTTAAGATGCATTGCTGTTATTATTCCAAGGCAGATTACTGTCTTGCAAAACAGGAAAATACTTTTTTCTCCATTTGCTTATGTTTTATAGTACTTTGTTTGTAAACTGTTACACTGTTTCCCTGAAGGAAATGGTGAGAATGAATCCAAAGCCTGTTGAAGCCAGTGGAGCGTTAGTCATATTTGCCATTTGTTTGCTTGTGCCTTCGATACAGAAGGAAGGTTGGGTTGTTTTTTTTTTAAAAAAAAAAATACACAAATCTGATTGCAAAGCCACAAAATTGGTAAATTGGCTTGGGGGCAGGTCTGGCCCCTGAAGCTGCTTTTAAATCATGTTCTTAATTGACTGAATTTTAAAGTTGACTTCTCTTTAAACAACGTCATATGGATAGCAAAGAGAAATCCCAAATTCATTAATTGGTGGTTGGGTTGGTTTTTTTTTTTTCTAATTTTACTTCTAATTGACACTCCAGACTTTGACAAGATAGGCATCACCAGAATAGTTACCTAGAAAATGAGTTCTTAGTTTCTTATACACAGATTTTAGTTTGGACTCAAAAAACAGTGGCCTCTTTGCCAGAGGCAAATTGTAATCTGGCAGGCACACAAGGCCCTAAAGACTTCAGAGGAGCTGAGCAGAATGGCCCATATATCTCATTTTAAAGCTCCCTGCAATAGCTTTGAGTCCAATGAGGATCTGCATGTTAGAAAGATCTGCCTCTTGACACAGCAACAGAGGAAGAAAGATTAGACAGGCACTGTATTCCCTCTGTGGAAGCCTAATTTCTTTCTTTATCAGAAGGACCTCAGCAATGTGCTGTTGGATACGATAAACGTGGTTTTTACCTAAATCAGGATGATGATGATGGTCTTTGCTGTGTCATCATAATTTTGTGCTGCAAGTGGTGAAATCTGGGGAGGGGGGGATTTTCAAGGTACGGAAAGAAAAAAGACAAGCTGCATATTATCTGTAAAGCTTTTAAATTTCCTAAATCTGATGAATGTGCTATGTTTTTTTGAAACCACTAGCGGCCCGATTACTTTTTAGGGAGACTTAATAAGATGAGGAGCTCTAACATGTCTGTCGCCTCTCTGCTGCTATGCGCGTTTAGGGTAAGGCACGCACATTGAATAAACGTACATGTAAAGAGATTGCCTTAGACCCATATACACAGTCACATGGATGTGCAATTGAAATAAGTGTGCACAAAATTCACATGCAGAAAGTTTTTAGATAAATAGGACAGGGCCTTTGTGGCTGAAAGTTAGCAGAGCTCCTTTGACATCAGGCAGTGTAGATCGGTGAGCAGAGCATCACTGGTGACCCAGCCCGTCCTGCCTTAACTCACAAATACTGCTCTCTTCATTTCTGCGAACTAATTGGGTGGTTTAGCGAATAAGAAATATCTCTTTCCTTCTTGCAGAAGGGAGTTAGTCCTGAGCAGTGTCTGGGAGTCCCAGCTTCTCTCCGGGTCCCGCTGTTTGGCAGCAACCCCCTGGACTGAAATTGCCCTTCTCCAGCACTGTGAGGGTTTGGTTGCTCAGAGGAGTGGGTGTGCTGAATGAAACCAAAGATCCAGAAGACTGTCATCTCAGGTGCCTCTGGCCTTGCTGCAATAACATCTCATGCGCTGTTTCCAGTGCCACTTGTCCTCAAGATGGCCTGGAAGCCAAGAGCTTGCATGCTTTTTGAAGGTGCTCCTTTTGACTTCAACGTGGCCGTGATATCCCCAGCTGAAATCAGTTGTCTTCCCACAGAACGAAATAGGATGTGCTATCAAAACAGATCACAGGTAGAGATTTAGGGAAAAAGGTGTATTGAAGGCAGACTAGATAAAACGTTTGTCCCAAATCCACGGCACGCTGCAGGATGTTTCTTCTGCTGCTTCTAATTACAAAGTTAGGAACTTTTGCAACTGGTGAAACCATTTACTGGAACTGAGCACAGGGTAGGTTGTCATCAGGAATCATCGTAAAGGTCAGGGAGAAACACAAATCAAAGTACTCCTCCACATTTCCGTACAGTGACCAAGACTATGGTGTTCAAACGAATTGTGTATATATAGTGTATACATATATATTGATATATATATCATATTTACATATATATTTATAGAGATATAGGTGTACTTTTTTAAAGAAAAGAAAAAACGTAAGATGGTTTGCATCTTAAGGAAAAATTACCCAGATAGGACTCTCCCTAAAGGAGTATGCTTCATTCTTTATTTTTTCCCCTTAGTGTGCGTGCTCAGAGGTTGTGCGTTAGGCTTGTTTTGGAGGAAGCCGAGTACTAAAGGAGCCCTGTTCTGAGAGCGCAAGATCCATCCTTCAGGATTCAGAGTTCCTGAGGGGCAGAGCTGTCAGGAGTGGTTGACATTTAAAGGAGAGGAGTCTGTCCTCTATGAATGCTGTGCAAGCCTCTCAAAGGTTTTGAAAACAGGGAGTAAATGCAAACTATATATAAAGACTTGAAGGTGAGGTGCTCCTGGGAACCTGCGTGACTGTGGATGTGAACTGCTGCGCTGCAGTAGGTTCAGGTACAGAGGATGAAATCTGTTGTTATCCTGGGAACACAGCTGGTGTTGACATCCGTTCAGGTTCATTTTGCTTAGAGAAGAAGAGAAAGACCAGAGCTCTTCAGTGTTCGTAAAAGTTGTTGTTGAGTATCTTCAAGAGAAAAAAAAAAATTATAGACAGAGTTAAACTAATTTGGAGTCACAGAAGGGATTAGGAGGCATTTCAGTGGTGCAGTAAATTAGTACAGAGATCTTTCACCTCCAGCCACTGGGTTCAAACTCATGCCAAGCTGCAGGCTGATAAAAACCGAGTGATTTAAACTCTATCCTTACTAGGGCATGGCTGTGATTTCTTGTGTGTGCCTCTCTTCAGTTGGAAACCGTTCCCATTATATTCCATTTCAGAATGTGGGATTATTGCTTTGTAAATTTACAAAACTGATATATTTTCAACGTTAATGAGATTTTTTTAGAAGAAGAGCTTTGTCCTAATTGAATTAAAATATTTCAAAACACAGCTACTGAAATTAAAGCAACTGTTTTAGTATGGGTATTCTTGCAGGAATATGGAAGGTCTTTATGCTCTTTTTTATATAAGAGTTCACGTATGTATGTGTGTACACATAGTCTTTATAATAAAAATGCTAAAGAAGGGAATGGTCTGTTTTTAAAAACCTTAAACCTTTAATCTTCCCTTTTTTACATAATAGCTAGACTTGGATGTAGCTAATGTCATTTGGATGTTCAGTGCAACATATGCTCTGAAAGCACAGCCAGCTATATTGATAAGATAACCCTACCTCTCCGCCTGCTATGGGTGCAGATTTGAATTTAACACTGTTAAGCTGTGGATGCGAAATGAGAGATCATGTGAGGCCCTTTTCAAAAATCCAACCGTAAAACATACATTCCAATGATACCAAGTCATAAATTCATAAAAGTGAAACAGCTCCATGTTTATGTTTCCCTCACACTCCATAACTCAGAGATTTTGCATATATGTTTGGTTGTGGCATACGGTCTTCTTCTATCAGAAAGTTACAAAGATCTGAATAATGTTACATAAAACTTGGGAGAAAAGCTCTGGTATTTTTCATTGTTGCGATTACGATCTGGTACATGGTATAGGTGACAGAACACCCATATCCTAGACAAGATGAGATACAACTTTCAGTAGGTATCTCTAACTGCGTGAAATAAATATTATTTTATGTATTTATTTTATTTTGGAAATGTATTATCGTCCCTCATTGCTGAGGCAATATTTTATTAATCGTTCTCTCCTGGAAGAAAAATAACATCTCACTAGTCAGTCAGGAATTCTTACAGTTCCGGAAGCTGCGCAAGACAGCCTTTATGGACAAGAAAAGGACCTTTTCGAGAATTAGAGAAGCATAGATGTTTATTAATAAAAGCCTAAATCTTCCACTCTTGCTCATTGGAGTAATTCAGTTTACTTCAGGAGAAGGGACTATTCATGTGTCAGTATGTAGCACCCAGCAAAAATGTACCAATTTGTAATTTCTTAAATAATTAATCTCTGGGGGTGCATAATGTGCATTAGAGCATTTTAATTGTAGCGTATTATATTTTATTTTCAGAGTAAAAGCTAGAGTAGACACCAGGTTTCAGGTTTATTGTGTAATGGGTAATATCTCTGAATAGATATTATTTACGCGTTGTTTTTTTATTATTTTTTTATTTACTTCATAGGCATACTTCACAAAATATCATAGGCTGGCATCTCTACAGTAGCTCGGAGCTGCTCTTTAAAATGTCCTTGACTTTAAATAAGTGTATAGCCAGAATAGGCATATTCTTGGCTTCAGTGTAATTTGCCTTAGTCCACTCTCTGACAAGGCTGTTTAGGAGGGAGGATGCCACTGCTTTCCAACAGGAAAATTTATACTGGGGGAAATTCAGTGCTTGACGGTAACACAACAGGACATTAGAAGCAGGTATGAAGGCACCTACTGCAAGAGATTCCAAATTTTAATTGGACTTTTACTTGCTTCTGCAATACAGTTGAAGAAATTGTTAATAATTAAATAAAACAGTAGAATCCTTCGGGTGTCATTAGGCTTGGGGGGAAGCTATTAATGTACTGCATTACTTTAACAAAGAGTCCATATATTCTGCTTGGACTGTGTGCTGGGAAGAGCCTGAATTTGGGCAGAGGAACATCAAAGGATAGCAGACTCTTTCTCCACTGTATTTTTTTGTTTTTTCACATGTTAGAGCAGGGGGAGGATGACACAGCTGAGAATATTTATTTTTACTAGGAAAAAAAAAACAAAGCAAAGCAAAACCAAAACTGTTTGAATTTCTGTCTTAAATATATAGAAACAGAAGAGCCTAACTCCTGCCATCCTTTTCCAAGAAGGATACAGGGCAGAGTACCTTTACAGCTTTACCTATCTGGGCTTTCAAATTGTCATCTCTAAAATACACCATCAGCTCACAAATGGTGCCTCCCCTTTCACATCACGTTGAGGACCTGCAAGGCTTGGCAGGGCTCACAAGGGCATTTTGAGCCTCCCAAGGCCCTACTGGCTCTCTTCAATTCAAGACACAATGTGATACGCAATAATGAGCTTTTGATTGCTGCGTGATTGCCGTCTGATTTCTTATTCTTCAGGTAATGGATTGGTTTGTGATAGAGGGGGTGAGGATGGCTTAAGAACTTCTTGGAAACGTGCCTCACCACATTAGCAACTGAAGCCAACGCAGAGCTAGCTGGGGGGGGTTCGTACTTTTCAGTATAGTATTTTAGAGACCATTAAATGTGAACTTAATTAATCCTTACGATTCCTTTGGGAGATATAAGATTGTTATTAGTCCTGTTTTACAAATGGGGAAACTGAGATAAGTTTCAGGCAACTCGCTTCAATGCGGTGAACCACTGATGGAGCAAAGATGATAGCGTAGTACCTCCGAACTAACTCCGAGCCTTCTGCCTCTTCTCCAGGCGTGTTGTTTTACTGCCAGACATCCTACGTCTCCAAACCCCTTTATACCTGTGCCGGCTCCAAGTGCTTCAAGCCTGCTTAAGTTCAGGCTGCAGGTAGCACAAATTTTCCATCCGAAGAATGAGATCCATGCTAAAGACATCTGTCAAAATGGTGATTTAAAGGCCTGGCCGCATGTGAAAGAGGAAATGTGGGAGGGCGTAGGGCACAGGACTGGTTTTGGTGTGCTGTTCATTTCCCTCGACCACACCAATGCTTCTCTCCCATTCCCTAACAGGATTTCATTTCCCTGTCTCTTGCTGGAAAATCTCTGACCCTGAGAGCCATTTAGAGGCGGGAGCCTTGCTGAAAACAGCCTCGTTTACTGCCTAGTCTTAATTTGTTCCCTGAAAACTGTCCTTATGATCCACTGAGGCCATGGAAGAAGAGAGCATACACAAGCCTGCAGCTGATGATCGGGTCATAATGTATAGAAAGCAAGGGAATGGGATACAGTAACGCGAGGCGCCTTTAATTCTGGTACTTCCTAACCTTATGCTTGATAAACCAATGTACCTTTAATTTGAGATTTCAAGTGTCATTCCTTGACGCTTTTTTTGTTTCCTTTGTATTCTCGGAAAGCCAAAAGGAAGCGTGCCGCTTGCCATCGTAGCAACAACTTCCTACATAGGTGATGATCCCTCGTCCAGCCCCGCGCCTCCGAGACTATGGCACGTGCTGTTTCAGCTTCTTAGGGGATTAGCAACTTTAGCTGAAAGCGTAATAAGCTTTTTATCCTTTAGGCACCGGCTATTACAGGGGTATGCACATCACGTTTGAACAGTGCCCTATCTAGCGGCATTGAAAAAGAAACAAAGGAGGACTGGAGGACAGTTGGGGGGACAGTCCCCGGCAGCCTGGGACGCGGTGTATTGAGCCCCGGTAGTTTTTGCTTTCTGAACGATTTGGCTTTTGATGGGGTTGATGCACAGCCGGCAAAGAGGAGGGCTCTGCTGGGGCGGTGGCTCCCGGGGAACCTGCCTCTTGCTGCCTTGAAGCACGCTGTATTTCCTTTTTATTGCACCTGCAAGCGGTACTCGGGAGCAAGGCACTAAATTTTGTATACCGTCTGGATGTCAGCGAGCACGGCAGAGAGGGGGTCTGTATTCCGGTTAGGATGGCGGTTCGGCTGAGCAAACTGATGCAAGTGGGACGGAATAGCTCCGAGTTTGTTTTGCTCACTCCAGCACGCTGAGCTGAGCAAAAAAACGTTTTCATTTTCACTTCATTTCTCAGAGAAAAAAGCCTCCTGTTATTATTCTCTCCTCCTCTCGGAGAGGCTGTTTCGTTTTGTTGAAAACAGACAGAAAAAGCCCTTTGTTTCTAAACTCTTGTTCCTCTAAAACTCAGCCTGGCTGTAAATCTGGGAGTAATGGCTCAATAGGTTTTGGCCCACGCTTTTAATCCTGTGAGGTGGACATAGAAACCTGCCTTCGGCATTTTTGTTCTGTTTTTAACCTCACAAGAGATGTCTAGTATTTCTGTATTGGTAACATTTTGTTAAATTTATACGGCAGATCACCAGCATGCTGTTCATGGGCTGAGTTCGTGATGTATTTTTGATATGTCCATCTTTGGACCCAACTCCGACTTCGTTATAAAGTTTCA